>NC_085861.1:41318473-41330973 GCF_034702125.1 Engraulis encrasicolus
CATAATGTCAGGATTCTGCCCTGGGGCAAGGCCAGTTCAATCATTAGTCTAGTAGATTCTCTCGAAAGAGGAATGTCTTTAGTTGTTTCTTGAAGGCTGCAAGAGAGGTGCTTAGTCTTGCTGCCTCTGGGAGACTGTTCCACCACTTGGGAACCACCACGGAGAACAATCTTGACTGGGAGTACCTAGAGCGACTGGATGGCAGAGCCAGACGGCTTGTGCTGGATGAGCGCAGATCTCTTCCAGTAACATAAGGCGTTAGTAGGTCCTTCAGATAAGCTGGACCCTCCAACCTTTTACAATGCAAAAACAAATGAGTTGAAGACTCTTCCTCCCCACAGAATGGAGAGAGACAGAGAGACAGAGAGAGAGAGAGAGAGACTCAGACTCAGATCACTGGAGGAGACTTGAGTCTTGCCTGTGCTGTCATGTGAAGCACCACCTTGATGTGATACAGTGCCAGTTTTGGAGGCTGATGCCAGCAGCAGCACACACAGTTCCCATGCCATAATGACACAGTTCAAGGGTCTGAAACCAACTTATCATGGCAGCACATCAAAAGATCACATTCAAAAAGACCCACCCCAAGCCTGTGCACTGAGATGAATTGACTTCAAAAAGAGCCTATTGTGGTTATTAGGACACCTCATTTCAGGAATGTGTTAAGATATTGTGAGTGGGGGTGGCTGCAGAAAGCTTGCAGACGAGAGTTGAGGTCTTGAAAATGAAGGATGTGTCGTTGCGCTTCTCTCTATGACATCTTTTTGATCAGGCCACTGGAGATTTGGCAGGGAATGCCCCAAAGCGACAGAAACCATACCTTGAGGTCTACCACTGAGAGGCGGGGGCCGTAAACTTAGGGGAAATCTGAGATTTCCTATCAAAGTCGTCTTCTTTTAAATGGCCCTGTAAAATTAAATATAAAAAAGTATAAATATACAGAAAATGCAAAAATAAGAAACATATTTTCTCTTACTGTTACGAAATAACTACTTGATGCCCCATTTTGCCTATGCATTAGAAAGATTTGAACTTCATCGAAAGGCAGTGGTGTAGTCTACGTAGAACGCGGGTATACGGAGTATACCCACTTCTAAATTTCAGGGATTTCAGTATTCCCACTTAAAATTGATTGATCCATTATTTTGAATGCCACAAATATATACAGTATACCCACTTCAAAAAATGCTCAAATATACAGTACAAGTATACCCACCATAAAAAAGTAGACTACACCACTGTCGAAAGGATATGATATGGAATTATAGATGTGTACCTTTGTGCAATGTTTTTATTATGCCGGTTCTTCAACGGCTTTACCTTAGTGCTTTGACACAAGAGGAGCGGAAATAGCTTGCCACTTCAAGTTAGTTGTGGGAGGGTTGAGGGAAAACAGAAAAAAGACTTGACGGTAGTGATGAAACCAAAAAAGCACACATTCTCATTTGTAAACAGCACGTGATGAGTCACAGCAGCAGCTACACAGGGATATACGAAAGGAGCAGGTATTGATGACGATGTTGATATTACTCTTATTACGGTAACCCAGGAGTTTATTGCTTTTGAAGTTTTGCACAACGGTGGGAATAAAAGTACCGGAGGCACATCAATGTAAATGTATCGAAAGTGAAAATGAATATCTGTGAACTCACAATATGTAAGATTAAAGGGTGAAAATGTTCAAAAGAGCCAAAAATAAAAACATGGAAATTGTGGGCTGTTCAAAAAACAACTCGCGATCAGACGGGAAAAACATTGAGGTCCATAACTATAAGGATGATGAAAACACATATAATAGTTTTTAACATGGCACACACAAATGAAACAACTTCTGCTGCCTCTCAGCAAGTGTCCACATGTGTGTGAGTTGTACATTGCTTTACACATGCTGTTTGCCATCTTAAAGGAGAATTCCCGCCAATTTCAGCACACTTGTATGGCTCACGCTACTCTTGACTTGCCAGTACCCAATGGTGCGGCATATTTGTTGTTCAGCCCTTTCCGAGATCCTGACCTTTCTAATGGTTTACCTTTAAAATTAAAAAAACTTTTTAACAAACTCCAAATATCATCCAAAAATGATGCAAGATCAGCAGGCACCTTACTACACAGCAATAGCGATGATATTTGGAATATGTTAATATTAAATTCTTTAATTCCCATTCTTTATAAATGAGAAACTCTACTCAGATAAACTTCTAGAATCTAGACGTTTGCAATGCCGGTGTATGCACTGTTTGAAATTACAACCCTTTGCTGCATATATGCGAAATGTCATGGTCTGGCAAATTACTGTAACAAAAATGTGTTATATTTTTTACATGTACTCTCAGATCCATTATCAGCCTGCAATCCAAGAAACAAAAAAGACATTTATTATAGGCCTAGCAAGACTGAGTATAAACAAGTTTAAATAAAATTAAAACCCCCACATCTCAATGCTATCAGAAAGGAAAAAGATGGAAAAGAAAGAAAGAAAGAAAGAAAGAAAGAAAGAAAGAAAGAAAGAAAGAAAGAAAGAAAGAAAGAAAGAAAAGAATAACAAGGAAAGAAAATAAGAAGAAGACACGAAAGGTATAGGAGAAACAAAAGCAGTAAGGTGATTAGTCTGGCGGTCCCTCCAGGCTCTAGCTACTAGTCAGACAGACGAGACTGGAGAGACTGGAGAGACTCAGTGGTGGTGCTGGTGGAGGCTGGTGGAGGCTGGTGGAGGCTGGTGATGGCTGGTGGAGGGTGGAGGCTGGTGGAGGCTGGTGGAGGCTGGTGGAGGCTGGTGGAGACTGGAGAGACTCAGTGGTGGTGCTGGTGGAGGGTGGTGGAGGCTGGTGGAGGGTGGAGGCTGGTGAGACTCAGTGGTGGTGCTGGTGGAGGGTGGAGGCTGGTGGAGGCTGGTGATGGCTGGTGGAGGGTGGAGGCTGGTGGAGGCTGGTGGTGATGGCTGGTGGAGGGTGGTGGAGACTGGAGAGACTCAGTGGTGGTGCTGGTGGAGGGTGGAGGCTGGTGGAGGCTGGTGGAGGGTGGAGGCTGGTGGAGGCTGGTGGCTGGTGGAGGCTGGTGGAGGCTGGTGGTGGTGGAGGTGGAGGCTGGTGGTGGTGGAGGCTGGTGGTGGTGGAGGCTGGTGGAGGCTGGTGGAGTGGTGGTGGTGGAGGCTGGTGGAGGCTGGTGGTGGTGGAGGCTGGTGGATGACTGGAGCTGTTTGTAGCCAAGCACTCGCTGGAGAGGCCCAATTACACATTCCCATGGAGAACCCCGCTGCTGTAATAAGACATGCAACTGCAAAAAGAATCAATTAGAACAGCTCTGACCTCCACTGCACGGTGCTGCACGGTGCAGCGTGCCCCGAGATGGAGGGAAGGGAAGGGAAGCGTGCGGAACACTAAACACCTGTCTCCAGGCTGCATGTCTGTCTGTTGCTGACAACGGGGCCACTGGAGAAACAGGTGGTAAGACACATACTATGCACACCTCTGCAAACACACACACACACATGCACACATGTATATTAATACACACACACATGTACTCGTGTTCGCCAATACATATCCATACGCACCCACACACTCACACACATACACGCAACACACACACACACATGCACACATGTAGGTTATACTGTATTAACACACACATGCACTCATGTTCGCCATCACATACTGTACACCCCCCCCACATACACACACACACACATATACACACAACGCACACACACATGCACACATGTAGATTATATTAACACACACATGCACTTGTGTTCGCCAACACATATTGTACGCACCCACACACTCACACATAAACGCATGCACATACACACATGCTCACACACACGCACGCACGCACGCACGCGTGCGCACACACACACACACACACACACACACACACACACACACACACACACACACACACACACACACACACACACACACACACACACACACACACACACACACACACACACACACACACATAACACATACTGTATAAAACATGAGGCACAAGGGTATGAAAGTGCAATGTGTGAAAGAGGAGCAGTATTTGATGGAAAATGAAAGTGCTTCCTTTCTGTCAAGAGACAGAGATTTAGAAGAAAGAGCTGCCTTCCCTGGGCAGTGACATGTCAATAGGATGAACAATAAGGGTTGAAGGTGTGACACATAGGTTTCAATCAGGTTTCAACAATCAACACATCGTACCAAGTTGGTCTCTGCAATTCATGGTGAATGTTGTAAATTTAAAGACAGTTTAAAGAAGCAAGAAGTACATAAAATATCATAGTTTTCTTCACTCCATGTGGAAAGATGTTGCATGCCACCGGAAGTGAATCCTTCTTCAGGTATACGATCTCGCATTTTTAAGATATTTGCGTCTTTCATTGTCTTAGGTAATGGAAAAATATAATCAAACCAGTAACTTCTTTTCAGAGGGACGCACTGCTAAATAGGCAAAAGTCTCTGTGTGTTTGTGCGCATTGGTTTGGATGTTTGGTTACATGTTTGGATGCGTATGATGATGGTGGTCTGCCTGTTGTTTTGTCTGCATTGTGCTTGTGTGTGTGCCTGCGTGTATGCGTGCAAGTCTGCAAGTGTGTGTGCGTGCGTGCGTGCGTGCGTGCCTGTGTGCATGCGTGCGTGCATGCGTGTGTGCGTGTGTGCATGTGTGTGTGTGTGCATGTGCTGAGAGTATGGTGTTTATGAAAAAGGTTCATGTCATAGTTGCACCTCATCATTTCTGTTGCAAAAAAAAAACTGCAAGTGAAATTAAATTCTACAATACGGTACACTCCTCTTCATTTGGCTTTGATTAAACAATGCTCTCCAAAAGAGTACAGTGACTGGCCAAATGTGTGTGCACAGCAAAAATAAATAAATAAATAAAAAAGTCGAGGGGTCTCCCCAGCTATTAGGCAGGGAAATAAGAGTTGCTCCCCTGAGACCCCGCGTGTATCTGATCTACCTAAGTGACAACTGATGGTTTGAAAAAAGTTAATTAACTTTTCAATTAAAGGTGTGTCTGACACCGCCGCTGTTCAAAATCTCTCTCTCTCTCTCTCTCTCTCTCTCTCTCTCTCTCTCTCTCTCTCTCTCTCTCTCTCTCTCTCTCTCTGAGCTGCATGGCAAAGCCCCACAGAGGAGCACGGAGTCTTTCTCGAAATTAATAACCAAAGCAAACAAACACTGCACTCGTTTGTACTTTTGCAAGCTCACCTGATTCTGCCTGTCTGAGGATGAAACGAGCATGCTGTCGAGCTAATGAGAGGAGCGTTGTTGTTGTTTTTTTTACGATGAGATGAGACTGATGAGATGATCCCCTTTAAAGGGGCCTTTTCATCAGCTCTGGTTTTGAATGAGTCATTTTGAAAAGAGGATACGTGGGTGTACGTATGTATAGGTGTGTGTGGTTGTGTGTGGGTGGTGTGCAAAGTTAAAGTGGTGTGGTGTGCAACTTGTGCAACGGCTTGATTGTTCGCGAGAATAGGAAGATTATGCACGATCCGTTGTCAAGGTGCAGGACAAAAATATTGATCAGATGTCAGTGAGGGGTGTTTGTGTTTGTTATTTGAGGCATTGTTGAAATGTCTCCTCCTTTTCTTTTTTGATTTGATTCTCTTGGGAGATACTGTAATATAAACAAAAGACTTGCACATGGAAAATTTCAGTTTTCTATATTTATTAATGCCACAACCTTGTATAATAATAATATGACTGCAACGATAATAATAATAATAATAATAATAATAATAATAATAATAATAATAATAATAATAATAATAATAATAATAATAATAATAATAATAATAATGGACCATTTTTATAATACCATCCTTGACAACACAATGTTTTGTCATTTACAATTATTATTATAATTTTTTTAATTAATAATTATTACATTACATTACATTACATTACATTGCATTTGGCAGACGCTTTATAACCAAAGCGACTTTCAAAAGAGGACATAATCAAGCCAACATCACAAGCAAATACAAAGTGCACAGGAGATATACAGAACAACAAGTGCAGTTGCAAAGAGGGGTTAGTTGTTTTTTTTTTTTTAAATATAAGGAGTAAATAAGAGTACACACACACACAAACACACACTCACAAACTAAACTAAACTAAACTAAACTAAACATCATGTCAGGAGTCTGCCCTGGGGCGAGGCCAGTTCAAGCATTAGTCTAGTAGATTCTCTCGAAAGAGGAATGTCTTTAGTTGTTTCTTGAAAGCTGCAAGAGATGTGCTCAGTCTTGCTGCCTCTGGGAGACTGTTCCACCACTAATAATAATAATAATAATAGTAATAATTATAATAATAGTAATTATAGTAATAGCATAAGTGTCACTATTAATACAAATATAATATATATCATATCCCTTTTACAATCCAGATTCTCTGATCAGACAGATAGCTACAGCATGTGAACAACAATCCATCCACAATGAGTGCATTACACCACACTACACATGCCTGCACAAGTAGGGTAAAAAAAACAGCTCCGACTGTGAAAGCATAGTAGGATGCTAGCTGCATATATCAATACACAACACTCCCACGCTAACCCAGGAGAGAGAGAGAGAGAGAGAAAGAGAGAGAGAGAGAGGGAGGGAGAGAAGGAGACTCATGGTGGTACACTCACTGCAACAGTGTCATGGACAGACAGCTCACACAACCCATCTCTATCATCCACCAAGAAGGAGCCAGGAGGACAAAAATCCAACATCACAAGTTTAAAATGGGAAGACCCATTCAAGAGGCTGCTTTAAAAAAAGGACTAAAACGGTCATACGTATCTGTCATTTAAAATGCATCAAGCACTAAAGATTGGTTGACATAATATACATATTTTTTTGTCTTTTTTGCAGCAAAGATTTAACCCCCTCCTAGTGTGTGTGTGTGTGTGTGTGTGTGTGTGTGTGTGTGTGTGTGTGTGTGTGTGTGTGTGTGTGTGTGTGTGTGTGTGTGTAGTGCCTGCGCGCCTGTGCCTGGGTGCCTGTGTGCCTGCGTGCATGTGTGTGTGTGTGTGTGTGTGCATGCGCGTGTGTATGTGTGTGTGTGTGTGTGTGTGTGTCTGAGTGTGTGTGCACGTGTAGAGTCGCTCTTTTCTGGTAGGAGCCGAAATATCAGCAGGGAAACACGGTCGTCAGAAGCAGCAAACCTGGCAGTGGGCTTTGAATAACGCAGCGCGGGGAAGAAAGCATCCATGTTATCATGCGCACACATGTGGCCTGTGCAAAAGATTAAGCCGTATTCATCCCTGGCTGCCTTTGCCTTACGCTGCCTCAGTCCATCACAGATATGGCACAGGTTCAGCCAGGGTGGAGAGAGAGAGAGAGAGAGAGAGAGAGAGAGAGAGAGAGAGAGAGAGAGAGAGCAAGCATGCAAACGAGAGAGGGAGCAAGAAAGAGAGAGACAGACAGACAGAGAGCAGGATACAGGAAAGGTGCCATGGATTTCACTTGCTCCCAAATCACGGCGAACGGGGGGGGGGGGTGTTAGAGAGGTGTGATGCTCACACCCCCACCCCACCCCCCCATCATGAGGACACCCCCTGTGGACATCCAACCACCCACACACACACCACCCTCCACTACCACCACAGTTCCCATCCCTCTCTCACTCCAAACATTAAAGACACCACCAAGCAAGAAGCACTCTCTCACATCGGCGCTTCTATTCACCATTCACCACTTCACCACTGCTGCACACTACTCCCAAACAATTCATCTCGTCTGGTATTCCACACAACACACACGACAGCGTTGCTACCGCCACTGCCACCACCGCCACTGCCACCACCGCCGCCTCTGAATCATTCCTGACTCTGAATACACCTTGGAAAAGAGAAGAGTACGCTGTCAAGTCTACTATGACTAACGCCCAACCCCCCCTTGCCTTACCCTGCCCCCCCCCACTCTCCCACACCCCTCCTATTACTTCTCCTCCCCTCAAAGCCGTTTCTAAAAAGAAATCGGTTTCATAGCGCTGACACAAAAGCCAGAACTAGAAGATTAGGTTAATCAGAGTGGCAGATGACAATGGTGGCTTGTCCCCAGTGTTGTGTTGTTGCCTGTGTGTGTGTGTGTGTGTGTGTGTGTGTGTGTGTGTGTGTGTGTGTGTGTGTGTGTGTGTGTGTGTGTGTGTGTGTGTGTGTGTGTGTGTGTGTGGTGTGTGTGTGTGTGTGTGTGCGTCTGTGTGTGTGTGTGTGTGTGTGTGGTGTGTGTGTGTGTGTGGTGTGTGTGTGTGTGTGTGTGTGTGTGTGTGTGTGTGTGTGTGTGTGTGTGTGTGTGTGTGTGTACGCCTGTGTGTGTGTGCCTGTGTGTGTGTGCCTGTGTGTTTGCGTGTGTGTGTGTGTTAGCGTGCGTGTGTTTTTGCGTGCGTGTGTGTGTGTGTGTGTGTGTGTGTGAGAGAGAGAGAGAGAGAGAGAGAGAGAGAGAGAGAGAGAGAGAGAGAGAGAGAGAGAGAGAGAGAGAGAGAGAGAATGTGTGGGAGGGGTTGTTGATGTTGTTTATGTGCACGCATGCTGTGTGTTTATCAATGGGATAGTATGCTAGCGTGTGTACTTGTGTCTTTGTGTGCTTGTTTATGTATGCGCGATTGTGTGTGTGTGTGTGTGTGTGTGTGCTTATGTGGGTGTGTGCCTCTGTGTGTGTACGTGCATGTATGTGTGTGAATGACGGTGTGTGAGGGTGGGTGTGTGAAACTGTGCATGTCTCTGTGGGTGTTTTTACATGTGTGTATGTGGATGCATGGATGCGAGCATGTGTGTCTGTGTGGGCACATACGTGTGGAATAGATGTGCTTCTGTCTGTGTGCGCTCATGCAGGCATGCGTGTATAGTGTATACGAACATGGTCTGGAATCTGGAGTGCGTCTCGTTTCTCCGTGTGTCTCTGTGTCTCTGCTCTGGATGGCGATGTGAAGTGAAGCTGGCTGGCGAGGCCTTGAGAAGGCGAGAGAGAGAGGCTTACACCAAGCCCCAGCCACTCTGGGGCCCTCGGCGTGCCATAAGCCCCTAATAATTCCTGCTGTTCGCCTACAAAAAGGAGATACACAAAGAGCAGACACAAAACGCTCTGAATGCCTCGTGTATGGGTAATAGTCGGTGCCCGTCCATATGACAATGTAGCCCTAAAAAAAACCCTCCACAAAGACGACCCCGCCGCGGGGAGAGGCTATTAGGCCGAGGCCTTTTCTTTGGGTCTCGCGATAATCCCACTACTCTGCTGTGCAGGGCTGAGCTGAGCTGTGCTGGGCCGTGAAACCTTTGCCGTGGTGCCGGTGAATGCGCGGAGCAGACAAGCCTTATTTATTTTGACGGATTCATCGAAAACAAGGCGTGCGATTGTTCCGAGCCATGCGTGGAAGGGTCCTGTAATGAGATTTGTTGATGATGTGTAAATGTACATGTCGCATGTGCAAAAGGTTGTCTATACTGTTGTTAAGCAATACTGTACAATTCAATACAATATACAATACATTGTTAGGCTAATAAACAAGACCACAAGCTTCAGCTTTACCCATACTGCAGTGCCAGACTATACTGTATATATGTCATAGACTGACATGCTAAATTGTTTTAATATTTCTGCTAAGATATCCACATTTGCTAATGGCACAGATTGCAAACTTCATTTAAAAATATTATTGGTGTCAGTATCGATAGGTTGTCAACACAATTAAAATTCATGTTGAATGTGTCAAAGATGTTCTGAATTGTCTATCTTTTCCTGCTTTTTTTAGCCTTTCTTCTTTATTCTTAACATTTTTACTTTTATTGGCACCACTTTTGTGTCTGATTACCAGTTTCCTTCCCAGATTTTCACACAAACACATCCTGGAAACGTAACCTCACATACAGTAATGCAAAAAAGTACCTATGGCCTAATTATACATATACCTACGTATACTTGAATTAATAAAGTATTTCCTATTTTCACGTTTCAGATAAAAGACTTTTTGTTGAGGGGGGGTCATTCAATCTATTATAGATGCACTGACACCAACTTAGTAGGCTACCCTTGGCATATTTAAGAGTGGTGCTGCTCGGTACACTGAGGGCCATGTAGCGTGGCATGAAGAACAAGGTAACCCGTCAGAGTTGTCAAGGTGATTTCTTGTCGCCGGGTGGGGTCTGCTGTGCCTGGCCCTCTGGGTCCAGATTAGGGCTGTGATGGGGAGACAGCGGCACCAGCAGTGGCAGCTGCAGCAGTGACTCGCAAGCTTTTTTCCCTGTGTCAGTAATTTTTCATTTTTAAAAAACCACTGGGGCAGTATATTAGCTATAATTTATGTTTATCGTCGACAGTGTCTCCCCCCCCCACACACACACCTCCCCGTTATCCCGCATCACCCCCACACCAGACTCCAATCCACACATGGGCGCACACACACACAGGCTTGCACGCACACACACACACACACACACACACACACACACACACACACACACACACACACACACACACACACACACGCACACGCACACGCACACGCACACACACACCCTTCTCTCATCCGCCCACCTCCCATTTGACTTCCACAAACCGCTGCACACTTAAGCCGTCGGTGCATATGGCCCGGTTAATAGCTATTCTGCTTGAAGGAGCACTTAAAACACTTTAAATCATTTCTTTTGGCAAACACTAATGAATTATGTCACCGAGACTGCGGCTGGAAAAGCACTCGTGAACCCCGCTGCAATTACGGGGGAGAGGTAGGTAGGTCGCTCACAGGGTTACAGACCTGCATCTAGGTCTTCCTGTTTGGAATGTTACTAACCATGAACATTCCGGAAGTGCTGAGGCCTCTGGATATGTCTCTCACACATATACTAGTACACTGCTGTTTCTAGATACCAGCTATCACACCAGCTTCCCTGGGTTTAGGTAGAATTGTGTTTTGGTAGTCCCAACTATATGGCACTGACAAAGCCATACTGGCAAACCCAAAACACAAGTTGGTGTTTTGAGGCTGCCTACTTTTCTTGTTTCGGCTTTGACTCACTGACTTATTGATTGGATAAATGATTTGATTGGATTAATAATTAGATTGGATGAATGATTAATGATGGACTTATTGATTGGATTGGTGCATTCATTCTTTCACTGTGAGAGCATTTTTTCCACTGTCACTGAGTTACAATCAGATCAAAATTCACATGGGCTGTATTTTTAAGAGTTGTAACTTCAGATATGATAGTAATTGGTAGGAGCAGTATCATCATTGCAGCAGAGAACACATCATTTGAACTGCAACTTGCTCTCTTTAAAGGGGAATAAATAATTGCTATTTCATGTAAGTGCTTTCCGGATGGCATATCACATTCAAACGCTGACACCACACAGCTATGAGAAGCGCACCATTTTTGTAAAAGATGATCCTCTGAATACAAATGGCAAAATGGAAATGTATGCCTGCGTCTGTTTTCATAAAGTTGACTTGGGCGCACACTTCAAACACATAGTTATGGCACATTCACACTCACCTGTGCCTGACTAAATGACTGTGCTTCTCTATCCCATTAGCTGTGACAGAACCAAACACAGCCTTTACCCAGACACACACACACACACACACACACACACACACACACACACACACACACACACACACACACACACACACACACACACACACACACACACACACACACACACACAGAGGGGAATGCATGCCCGCACCCTCACACACACACACATACCACCACCCCCTAAAGAAACTTGCATTTGTACAGTCAATTACACTCGCGAGCACGCCTTGTTTGCTTGTTTGCTTCCGTCTCCAACCTGATGGCTATTTGAATTTAATTTTGTTTATTTAAACGATGCTTTCCTCTGGCCTCTTTGAGGAAGAAAAAAATACATAGGTTGCTTAGGGGGATAGTTAGTAGTTCAGGGGAATTCAGATACCCAGCACTGCATATCCAATGAGCACATGATTCAACACGGACGTGAACGTCGCTCTCTTTGAGACAGTATTTATACATGAAACCCAATCACTCACATCGATCCTGTCGTACAGAGAACAACAAGATGAGTATTGTAGAGCTCTCTCTCTCTCTCTATACTCTCTCTCTATACTCTCTGGAGTTTTTAAATGCTGCTCTGTCTGTCATGTCTGTGCCAAATATAGCCAGGCTGCAGCACAACATGATTAAGACATAGACAGAAGTCTACAAAGCCTCATGTTTAGGGCTTTATATTCAGAGCCGGCCTTTTCCTTACCTGGCTGCCTGTGTGTATCAAGGAGCTAAATGTGTTCAAAATATGGAACATACAGTATATCCCATTTCTGTTTTAGTTAGCTTGTTTGTTTGTTTGTTTTTTGGTGGATATTGCTTGAGCATATTTCCCATGTTTTCACCCAAAATCACTGTGGGTTCACAAGCTCCCAAAGACTCTCCTGTTTACCAAGGGTTCCCTTGCTGGTGCCCTGCTGCAAAATAAGAAATAGTGGAAAGAGATGAAGACGAAGGAGGAGAAAGAGGAAGACGAAGAAGAAGGT
>NC_085861.1:41335973-41399784 GCF_034702125.1 Engraulis encrasicolus
TGATCATGAACAAGACTGAGAGACGGGGGTGGAGAGGGGGGGGAGGAGAGAGAGAGAGAGAGAGATAGAGAGAGAGAGAGAGAGAGAGAGAGAGAGAGAGAGAGAGAGAGAGAGAGAGTAGAGAGAGAGTAGAGAGAAAGTGTGAAGAATAGACAGATACAAGAGAGTGAGCAGGTTTAAGAAACAAGAGATGGCAGTTCAGAGTGGATGTTAATTGTGTGTGTGTGTGTGTGTGTGTGTGTGTGTGTGTGTGTGTGTGTGTGTGTGTGTGTGTGTGTGTGTGCGCATGTGCGTGCGTGTATGTGTGTGTGTGTATGTGTGTGTGTGTGAGAGAGAGAGGTGTGTGTGTGTGTGTGTGTGTGTGTGAGAGAGAGGTGTGTGTGTGTGCGTGTGTGTGTGTATGTTTGTGTGTACGCGAGGTTATGTGAATTTATTGTACTGTGTGTGTGTAAGTGTGCCGGCATATGCATGTGTTTGTGGTTTACTAAGGCACACATACATGGCTGTGCGTGCTTGGATGTATGTCTGTGTCTGTGTGTGTGTGTGTGTGTGTGTGTGTGTGTGTGTGTGTGTGTGTGTGTGTGTGTGTGTGTGTGTGTCTGTGTGTGTGTGTGTGTGTGTGTGTTTGTGCGCGTGTGTGGGTGTGGGTTATTCCATGTACGTACGCTAGGCGGGACGGGGGTGTGCAGGGAGAGTGTGGGTGTGGGTGTGGGGGCTACAGTGCTGACAAGAGAGATGTCAGGCCATGTACCCAGTCGTGTTTAACAGTTTAAAATCAATTTACCTCCCAAGAAGAACCAGCGCGCTGAGGACATACTTCATCCACTTTACCAGGGGACTCTCTCCACACCACACCACACCACACCAGCCCCTCTCCCCCTCCCAGTCCCAGTCCCATTCTTAGCCAACCGCAACCAGGGACATTGACTGAAAATTATCCCCAATTTCTCCTCAAGAAAATAACAGTGAATTGATTGATCATTTTTTATTTGTCTATTATTATTGTATATCTGTCTGGCATGGCAAATAAAACATGATGTGTGTTATTAGAGGGGAAAAAACACTGATACATGATCTGTATGCCAAACAGCCAACCAGACAGAGACAACTTCAATTAAATGAAATTAGTGGCTTCAGTGAATGTGTTGAATGTCTGAAAGAAAGAGTTCCACCAATATTTTGAGAATCGATTGAGAGTCATCGCTTCCATTGCTTGCTGGAAGGATGGATGGATGGATGCTCTTGTGTTATGTCTCACTGCCGGTATACTGTTGATGCGTGTGAGGAGTGTGTGTTCCATACTTGTTTAGGACGCCACATGGTGCATTTGCATAGGATAACAAACATATAGCCCAGCATTTGCATGCCTGAAAGTACACTTGAGTAACCGTAATTACACGTGACACCAATTACTCTGTTACTTTGTATTAAATTATAATGGAAAATTCCACTGGAGAATTGGAGCCTAATTGCATCTTAATTTGCATAATTTTGCATATTAATCACATCTCAGATGAATAATAAATTTCAGCAGATTTTTTAATTTATGCAAGAAAAAAAACCTGTGAAAAAAAAAACATTGGTCACAAAAAAACTGAAATTATTACTTACAGCCTTTTCACTAATTTCTGTCATTACAAAGCAACAAAGTTTGAAAAGACCTTTCTTGGTTTGTCTCTTGGGATATTTATGTGTGTGTGTGTGTGTGTGTGTGTGTGTGTGTGTGTGTGTGTGTGTGTGTGTGTGTGTGTGTGTGTGTGTGTGTGTGTGTGTGTGTGTGTGTGTGTGTGTGTGTGTCCAAGCCCAGAATTGTATGACAGATAACTGAAGCCAAAGCAACACCTATTTTTTAACAGTCGGACACTTGCATTGTCATACATGAATTAAAATAGTATAGCCTACTGATATCACACCAGCTTCAGTAATTAACTCACACATAATTATTATGAATCTGTTATTTGAACTGGTCACCATAGGTCAAAAAATGAACCGCTTGAATCAGTTTTATCCAACGATCAACCAATAACATTACGCGCAGACAACAGTGCCTTATAGTGGCACAACATGGAACACATACAGTAGCCTATACCAAACAAATAAATTCTTGGTCACACAATGTTTGATTAAGATGGAATAGCTATCAAAGTCATTTCACAAATGATGCCCAGTCCCCATGAGTAATAATTTTCGAAGGCATTATGGGTCAATATCCATTTGCGTCCAGATGTCAATCAAGCAAAAAAAAAAAAAAAGCCATCATACTGTATGTCAGGAAACCTAATAGGAAAACTGAAAAAATTCAATAAGGTTACAATTTGGGGAAAATGTTTCCCTACCTGTTTCAATCGTCTTACCACCACGAGTTTCCAATGCGAAGCCGGGGAATTCTGTATCAACTTCGCGCACTTCTTCACTACTCTACCCCCGCCAGATGCAAAAGCATTTCAAACTGACAGGGCTAATTACTATAATAGGCCTACATCTTTAAAATGTTCCCATATCCGGACGCTCCTTTCAATAATCAAGTGCACCACTAATTATTTATCAATAAACTTAGTTATAGAACTTCCAGAGAGGGTGGGGGTACACACGCGCAGGTGTCTGTGCTCGTCTTTCATGCGTGGAAATAATACCTCACACGTGAATAAATCAGCATCTTTCAACAAAGAAAATAGAAATATAACGCAAACGCAAATGCATGTGACCTGTAATCACCGGAAACAGCGGGATGGTAATGATGTTTTGGTCTACTGATCAAATTTCCAGCGTTTGAAACAATGATTTTTGCACCTGTGCGGCAGGCTCAGTGGAGATGCTCTGAGCGGAAACGACTCGGAAATGTTAGGCTGCTTTAGTCCGAAGTATAAAATCAGGATAGGCTGCTGTGTTTATTATCAAGGGAAAGGGATTCTGGCTACTCGGAATACTAATAAGCTATGTCGAACTGTGGATTGTCCCACACAATGAACTAATTTAGTTTAGTGAGCAGGCTATTTTCTCGCCTTTCCTTTTTTATTGGCCTAGACCTATATCGTTGAGTTTGAATAAAACAGTCATCAGCTACAACCCAACACAACTTTATTTGGTGATATGAAAAGTATCATTTATTGATTCCAAGGGGAAATTAAGGGAACCCTATAATATAAGAAAAGTTGCACTCATATGGCAGACTTTGGAAAACACTGCGTGTAAAAGTAGGCCTAGGCTACTACATGATTATTAATACAGCCTCGAAGTCCCCCGTCTTCTATGCGTAATACCCTCACGACTGGAAGACCTCGGGTACGAGTTTGCTCTCTCCAACAATTCACAAGTTAGGATGTGTCTCCATCTACCGGATTTATTCGGATATGTCTCAAAACCGGCTCTTCTTCCCAAAAGCATTATGGGTACAACAGGAAGACAGTTGTGTAAGCTTGACCAGGAACAAACTGAACCGGGGACGCGGCATCCCCGTTCTGAAGATCCACAATGAAAATGGTATCGTGTCTATCTGCGCTGGAGATACATAATCTGTGATGCAACGAATTACCTGTTTTGCGACGTCTCTTGAGTTCGGAGGGATAGTGGGCTGCAAACCGCTGGCCTGCCCTTGGAAGAGAAGCCCTCCTACTACTCTACTACCACAGCATACACCGCTCAGCTCACTGGCGTTTCTACAGCCTCATAACTCCCGTTTGCTGGAACGGACACTACAGCCTCATGATCACAGCTTGCAAAACTGGAGGGGACAGAATACATCATTTGTGTCCCAGAAATGCAGATTCTACAGTACCGACAGCGACAATGAACCCAAGACTTCACCAAGACAGCCAGCCATCTCTGTCGTGGGCATTCCAGATCCCATCACCTGGATACGAAACAAAATCATAATGTTATTCATTGAACTTTATTTTGATCTGAATATTTCCAGCGTGGAGTTTGACACTGGGGTGAAACAGGTAGAGTTAAAGTGTGCGTCTGCGCGTCATGGCGCGCACATGTTATTGACACTTGCTAGAGATGAACGGTGTTAATGTGGCCTCGACTATGATGAGGCCTACAAGAGTCGACAATAAACAGTCATACAGCCATGTACAACATATTGCCTGTGACTTGTAAACTAGGTGTTAATGAAATCTAATATTCCAATTCTGTCCTTAGGCTGTCATCCACGTCTCCTCAATGGTCTCCAGTGGCAAGTTTTGGGCTATAAGAGAAGTAGTGTCTGCAGAGGTACTACACTGGATGAAATCATTACTTTATACATCTGTGACAGTAGTGGGCGACCTGAATTCAGAAGCCACAATAAATGTGGCACTCAGGGGCGGAGCTATAGGAGGAGCGAGCAGGGCATTTGCCCCTGGGCCCAGGGCCTTCCCGTATTGTTGGTGGGGGCCCTACTATGACTTTGGAGGGCCCTGAAAGTATTTTGCCCTGGGGCCCCATGTACAATTGTTCTGCCTCTGGTGGCACTGGACTAGCTTCTGTAACCAATTGAACAGGTAAAATTATTATATGGAATATCGAATATGTTTTGGGTACTAGATTGTAGCTTCTGAATCAAAGTTGCCCATTACTGAAGCACTATTTAAAGTTGCATGGAACAGGAATGTTGTGGCATAATAACTTCTAATAATACTATTTCCAAACATTGTAACAGAAACATGTAACATTGTAATTCTTAATTGATAACACTGCATTTTAGGCTGTCAAAAGAGTCAAGAGGAAGTATGAAGACTTATCAGATACCCAAAGAAGACACCTTGCCATTTCTTCAGATGATATTGTATTTGTACTTCCAGAAGATGTCTCGGTGGTCTTTGATACTGTCATATACGGTAATAGATGACCCTGCGCATCTACTATGAGATATACGGTAATAACTCAGGGACGTTAACCTGTGATGCGCATGACATTGGACTTCATTCCGTTATTAGTAAGTTACTGTACTGTACGTGTGTTTTGACGAGCTGCCAGTGAATAAACGACATTATCTAAAAGGCCTCAAGGAGATCCTTTACATGGTGTCAGAAGCGTAAAATGGAGCTATGCCGAAATTCAACCCTCCGATCAACTTCTCATTCGACAAGCCAGCAGAATGGCCCGACTGGAAGCAACGTTTTGTGAGATACAGAACTGCTACCAAACTAGCAGATGAAGATGGCGCGGTGCAGGTTAGCAGCCTGATTTATGCTATGGGCAGCCAGGCTGAAAATGTGTTTCGGTCTTTCACGTTTGTTGGGGAGGGGGAAGATGAAAATGACTTTGACTGTGTGCTAGGCAAGTTTGATGACTACTTTGTGCCGCGCAGAAATGTAATACATGAGCGGGCATGTTTCCATCAACGCGTTCAAAGAGCCGGGGAAAAAGCAGAGACTTTTATAAGGGCTTTGTACGAGCTAGCAGAACATTGTGATTTTGGCGCGAATAGGGAAGAGAACATTCGCGACCGAATTGTCGTTGGGATACTGGACAAAGAGGTGTCGAAGCAGCTACAGTTAATGCAAAACCTGAACCTAGCCGTGGCGATCGAAACCGTTAGGCAGTCGGAGGAGGTCACCTCTCATGTTAGCATGCAAGGGGCAGAAGCCGGGCTAGTGCACGAAGTAACCAACAAATTCAGAAAGAACCTGAAATTCGGCGAAAGAAAGCAAAAAGGGGGAAACAATGGAGGTGGCAAGTGTGGAAAGTGCGGGAAAATGCGCCATAGCAGGGAGGAGAACTGCCCTGCGCGAGATTCCACATGCAACTCGTGCAACAAAGTGGGGCATTGGAGCCGGGTGTGCAAGAGCAGGAGGGCGGTGAGCGAGGTCGCGGAGCAGCAGCAGCAACAGCAGCAGTCGCGGCAGCACCAACCGACATACTACCTGGGGGCAGTGAGCAGAGCAGCCGAGGGGTCACCGGAGCAGTGGATCGTCAAGCTGCGGGTAGGCTCCACTCCAGTTGAGTTCAAGATCGACACGGGGGCCGACGTGAACGTCATCTGCGAGGAAACCTACCACTCACTCAGACCAAAAGCACCACTTGGGCCTGCAGACATCCACTTGGATAGCCCAGGAGGTGAGTTGCAGTGCATTGGACAGATCAAAAGCACTGTGGCTTACAAAGGTAGAAGACACCCACTCACAGCCTACGTTGTCCGAGGCCGCACAGTCAGCAACCTCCTCAGCAGGCCCCTGTCTGTGAAGATGAACCTGGTGAGGAGAGTGGAGGAAGCGGCGTGCAGCAGCGCCGGACACCTGCAGGCATTCGGTGAGCATGGGACTTTAAAGACTGACCCTGTAAGAATACAGTTAAAAGAAAATGCTCAGCCGTACGCCACTCACACTGCCAGGCGTGTGCCAATACCCATGCTGCAGAAGGTTAAAGAGGAACTGGAGCGGATGGAGGGGAACGGCATCATTGAGAGGGTGACGCAGCCTACCGACTGGTGTGCGCCCATGGTGCCGGTCCTGAAGAGCTCAGGTAAAGCACGCATCTGTGTTGACCTTAAAAGACTGAATGAAGCTGTTAAGAGAGAGCAGTACATCATGCCTACCACAGATGAGATCGTAGCGAAGCTGAGCGGTGCCACTGTCTTCTCGACGCTCGATGCAGCCAGTGGGTTCTTCCAAATCCCACTGCACCCTGACAGCTATAAGCTCACAACCTTCATCACCCCGTTCGGCAGGTTCCAATTCAAGAGGCTGCCGTTCGGGATAACCAGCGCTCCCGAGATTTTTCAGAGGAAGGTGACGGAGACGATGGAGGGGTTGGAAGGAGTGGAGATCTTCATGGACGACGTGCTCGTCTACGGGGCGACGGTGAGAGAACATGACCAGCGTCTGGAGAAGGTCATGCAGCGCATCGAGGCGGCCGGGCTGAAGCTGAACCGCGACAAGTGCTCCTTCAGACAGCACCAGCTGCGCTTCCTGGGGCATCTCATCGACGGAGAGGGAATTCGGCCTGACCCAGGCAAAGTCGAGGCCATAGAGCAGCTGCCACCACCGACGAACGTGCCGGAGCTGAAGAGGGTCCTCGGCATGGTGAATTACCTTGGCAGGTACATCCCCAACCTGTCCACAGTGGCGCAGCCACTGTACGAGCTCCTGAAAGGTAAAAATGCATGGACATGGGGTCACGCACAACAAAAAGCCTTCACACACACAAAACAACTACTGACAACGGCGCCTGTCCTCGCCTATTACGACGTCAGCAAGCCCACGGCCGTGTCAGCTGACGCCAGCAGCTATGGACTGGGAGGAGTCCTCCTCCAGCTCCATGGGCAGCAGTGGAAACCTGTCGCCTACTGTTCCAGACGGCTCACCGACGCGGAGACACGCTACGCCCAGATTGAAAAGGAGTGTCTGGCTGGCGTGTGGGCGTGTGAGAAGTTTGACAGGTACCTCACTGGCATGGACACATTCAAACTGGTCACTGACCACAAGCCACTTGTGCCGCTCATCAACAGCCGCAGCCTGGACAACGTGCCTGTGCGGTGCCAGCGTCTTCTCATGAGGCTCATGAGATTCAGCCCCGTGGCAGAGTATGCTCCGGGGAAAACCCTGGTCGTCGCTGACACTCTCTCACGCAGCCCGCTGTCCAAGTGTGCTGAGCCGGACACTGAGAGTGAGGTGGCTTGTTATGTTGCCAGTGTAGTGGGGGAAATCCCTGCTAGCCCGAGCAAGATGGACGAGATCCGTAAGGCGACTGCAGAGGATGCCGAACTGCAGTCACTCATCAAGGTCATACGGGCAGGATGGCCGGAGCACAGCCGCAAGGTTCCTGTGAGTATAAGACACTACACACAAGTAAAAGCTGAACTGTCAGAGTACAATGGCCTGGTCCTCAGGGGAAGCAGAATCGTGATCCCGCAGCGGATGAGGACCGAGATCATCCACAGGATCCGGGCACCAAGAACTGATCAGGTGTCGGGAGAGAGCCTCCTCATCTATGTGGTGGCCCGGCCTCGCTACAGAGCTCAGCAGCCTGGTGTCCTCCTGCCAGGCATGCCTAGGAGAGAAGTGTACACAGCAGAGAGAGCAACTCATCTCTACACCACTTCCAGATCGTCCGTGGAAGAGAATCGGAATGGATCTATGTGAGTACAACCACCAGCACTTCCTAGTCATCTCAGACTATTACTCTAGATTCATAGAGATACTGCACATGCCATCCACTACCAGTGCACATGTCATACTTAAGCTCAAGGCCGTCTTTGCTAGGTTTGGCATCGCAGACGAAGTAGTGAGTGATAACGGGCCGCAGTTTTGTAGTGCTGAGTTTAAAGACTTTGCGAAGCAGTTTGATTTCAGACACTGCACGTCCAGCCCTCATCACCCGCAGGGCAATGGCCATGCAGAACGGGCCGTGCAGACAGCCAAGAAGATCCTCAGGCAAGCAGATCCAGTGCTGGCGCTGATGATCTACAGGTCCACTCCGTGCTCCTCGACCGGCTACAGCCCTGCGGAGCTGTTAATGGGGAGAAAGATCAAAACAACGCTCCCCATGCTGGAAAAGAATCTCCGACCACAGTGGCCGAGCAGAGCAGCAGTGCAGGAGAAGGACGACAGAGAGAAGGCCAAGCAGGCCTACTACTACAACCGCCGCCACGGGGCCCGACCCTTACCTGTCCTGCAGCCAGGGGACGTGGTGAGGTCCAAGTTGGATCACGAGAAATCGTGGTCACAGCCAGCGGTGGTCTCGGGGGAAAGCAGCACTCCGAGATCCTTCGTCATCAGGACGCAGCAGGGAGCTGAGCTTCGGCGGAACCGCCGCCACCTACAACCTCAGCCGGTTCCCCAGCCACCCAGCGAGAACACTGGGACAGCTACACACTCTGACGTGACAGAGACAGTCCCCGCCAGTCAGAGTGTGGCTCCACCCGCAAGCCTCATGCCCGGTCAATCTGTGACCAGATCTGGACGGGTGTGCAAACCGGTCAACAGGCTTGACCTGTAGACAACCTATGGCCTTTGGGGGGGTATTATTCAAAAAAAAAAAAGGGGGAAAGTGAGAAGAAGAGAAACAAGAGACTGAAATGTGAAAATGAAAACAATGTGAAAATTGTACTGAAATGCATTATTGTTGTGAATGCTGATCCAAGTTCCTGCCGAGATGATTTTATAATAGAAGTTATAGAAATGAGTTTATATTGATTGAGTATAACAGAGGTTATAGAAATGACTTAATATTGATTTTAATGTTAACAGCTGAAATGATTACAGTAAATGTTAATGAAAGTGTTCTTAATACAAGTAAGCAACGGGTTGTTTGTTTAAGGGTAATTATCCATTTTGAAGGGGGAGATGTCATATACGGTAATAGATGACCCTGCGCATCTACTATGAGATATACGGTAATAACTCAGGGACGTTAACCTGTGATGCGCATGACATGGGACTTCTTTCCGTTATTAGTAAGTTACTGTACTGTACGTGTGTTTTGACGAGCGGCCAGTGATTAAACGACATTATCTAAAAGGCCTCAAGGAGATCCTTTACAGATACCAGAGGTACTATGTGGTTTTAATCTACCAACCTCAATTTAAAAATAACATGCTTTTAATTTGAGGATGCGCCATATATCCACTCTGAATGGGTTTTGGTCTCAATCACAGTCGGTATACATGTGGGGTACTGTCGAACATAAGGAATGAAGGGAAGGCGAGCAAGAAAAAAAACCAAGGTTGGTTATCAACTTGTGGTGAATAATCTATGTGAAAATCCTCTCTGTTTGTATGTCTCTTTCCTAGGGAGGAAGTTTTGTTCTATAATAATGCGCCTCTGGCACCTGACAGACGCAGATGTACCTGAGGACCCAGAAAGCACCCGGATGTTCAGAATAACGGATAACGGAGAGGACCCACCCAAAAAGATTGTCACCGCTGTGTACGAGTAGGTGCTAAGCACTTATACACTTTGTTTTGATTTTTGTACATGAAGGAGCAGCCTAATTCATTTTGCTGTAGGAAATAATACGACAAGAGTTTCAGCTTTAACTTGTGACATTCATTTGTCACTTGTGGAAAGTGTCACTGCACCACCCCTCCTTACTGGTGTCCCTCATTAAGGGGTTAACTAAGGAAGTAATCTTGTTTAGTTTTTTCTTGATTGATACACAGCGCAGACTTTTAATAGCCCTAAAGTTTCTCGAGGAAGATTTTCTTTTGAGAAATTGATAGCAATTGACTGATGGATTCCAACGCTTGCTTTAAGTGTCTTTTTTTCCCTTTTCTTCTATTGAGTTAATGGATTCTTAGCTTATGGCAGACATTCATTTCCTTGCAGTGGTTTGATGGATATATTATTGCTAATTGGTTGGCTCTAAGCTGTTTGCGCACACACACACACACACACACACACTTCTTCTTGGTTTGTCTTTAGTCTCTGTCACACATCTGCAAATACCTCCATCTGTCACCTACTCACACTTTGACTCCTCTAATCACTTCAGACACACAAAGGAACAAATTAGTCATGCTTCCGATTCCGAAACCTCGGCATCGTGCAGACTGAGACGGCCCCCCAAATTATTCCAGCTGTTTTCATCTGTCAAGTTCAGCGTTAAAGAGTTTTTCTTTTGTTATTTTATGTGTAGGAACAAGTTAAGAGTGGAAGTTTAAGATGAATAAAAAGGCATATGGTAAATGATCTATGTGGTGATGATGATGATGTTTATGATGATGTTGTTGATGATAAGGGTGAGGTTGATGAGGACCAGGGCGGCTGCCAGCCTTGACCAGGCCCAGGACAAAATCATCTGAAAGGCCCCCCATTACAATACAATGTAATGGGGACCCAATTCTGGGCCTTATCTCCCTGGGCCAAAGACAACACACCCATTTGCCCCCGAGCCACTGCCACATGACTGATTATTGTTTGTTGTTTCTGTTGATTGTTTTATTATTACCTCCGCCAAGGAGTTTATGTTTTCTGTCGCCTTAGTTTGTCTGTCTGTCTGTCTGTCTGTTTGTTTCTCTGTCTGTCTGTCAGCAGAATAACTCAAAAAGTTATGAACGGATTCTGCTGACATTTTTTTGGAGTTGGAAATGACAAAAGGAACAAGTGATTAAATTTTGGTGGTGATTCGAATCACGATCCGGATCCAGGAATTTTTTAAAGGCTTCTTCACCATCACGGGATAGGGCAAATTTTGATATTCCAGTTTCTACTGTAACTCCTCAAAAAAAGACAGAAAGACTTGAAACAAAATTAGGGTGTGTAACATAGTCAAATGTTCTATCAAACAGCTTCCTTGGCAGAGGTCTGCACTCTCTGAGTGCATTACAGTTTATTCTTCATTTTTTGTCTTTATTGTCTTTGAATTCCACAGTGTGTGTTAAATTTCTCCCCTTTTGTCTACACACAGGTTTCACCGGGAGCTGACGACCGGAGCTGACCCCGACTGGATGGTGACCCACATCTGGCACTGGAAGCAGCTGGAGTGACATCAGTGTCACGCTTCGCTCACACGGACACCGTCCGTTGACAGTTGATTGAAGGGGTGTTTGATAAAATGGAGGGTTGTCTTTTCATGTGTTACATTCATACACTTGGTCTGACTGGGTGACGGATCCACTGCCACCATCAAAGTTGAAAATTCTGGGGTGCATTTCTGGAAAGCGTAGTTGTTAGCAGTTAGCAACTTCGGTAGTTGCCAATGGGAAATTGCATTGCAACTAACAAAGTAGCTAATATAGTTAGCAACTTGGCTGTCCAGAAATGCACCCCTGACCTTTTGGCAGAGGTCCGAACAATGGTATTTCGTGTCCGCCCCATGCAAAGTCAGTGGGATCCGCCGTCGGAGAAGAACAGTCGGAAAGCCACATTACCCTTTGCTCATACAGGCACCATCTGCCAACGGATCCTATTGACCTTGCATGAGGTGGACGCGGAAGGCACTGAACCAACAGTTCCGTGGTCTCGGTCTAAAAAAATCAGTATTGTCAACTTTTCAGGCTGTGACAGATCTGTTAGCAAAGTAAACCACATAACATACAAAAAGACAACCACCATCCCATCAGACGCCCACTGTTGAGGGATGGTGCCCCTGTGAATGAAGGCTTACCCGGGCCGCGTCCCACCCTCATAATCAAAAGAGTGCCTGAAATTGACCATGGCCTTCATGTCTCACAAAACCTAACCCTAACCCTTTTATCACCATTACTGTCACACACTCAGTCACTATTCCAAACTTTAGGATACAAACCTAACCCAAACACACCTGATTAAACTCTGAAAACACACAAAAAAGCATCTTTTCAGATTATGCAGTACAGGCTGGTAATGCAATACGGTGGCCACTAAAATTCCAGTTGCTATCCCCAATTTTCCGCAACACATGCAACTCCCTCCGACTACCTCAGGTTTGTTCACTGCTTCAGCATTATTTGTGACGGCAAAAAATGAGCAGCTTCAACTTCCATACACAGTTGTTACATTTACACAGTCAAATAAAATAAATGATTACATCGGCTGACAAAAAATGTCTCCTGTGTTTTCTCAAATTTGTGCGAAGGGGAAAGTCATGCGTCCTCAACCAATCAGATGGTTAAATGAATGACCCATTCACCTCAGAGCTGTATGTTGACTTGCAGTGTTTCCTGTAGGATCCCTTTGAAGATGCAGGGGGCAGGAGCAGGGCTCAAGGACAGGACAGAGTAGGCATTCAGTGCCATTCAGGGAATTTTGTTTTGACCAAACAACTAAACGTGGGGACTTGAAATAGGTTTTAATGGAATAATGAATAAACCAAGTTTTAAGATTTAAGTCTGAACACAAAGACTTGTGGAGATGAGTAAAAAATGTAAAAATGGAGCTCAATGCATGGACTATGAAAATTCTGAAAGTGTTGAGGCAAGCTGCGCAGGCAGTTGATGACAGTATACACACTGGAAACCAAAGCAGAGTGCGTAGCGCTCTGAGCTTGAAACCTTGAGGGAGCGCTGTTGGGGGGTGGGAATGAGAAAATGTTATAGTTCTAAAATGTGAACTGGCTTTAAAGGGACACTGTGTCAGATTTGTAGTTGTTTATTTCCAGAATTCATGCTGCCCATTCACTAATGTTACCGTTTTCATGAATATTTACCACCACCATCAAATTCTAAGTATTCATTATGACTGGAAAAATTGCACATTTCATACATAAAAAGGGGGATCTTCTCCATGGTCCGCCATTTTGAATTTCCAGAAATAGTCATTTTAAGCTGCAAAAATAACTGTACTTGGGCCATACTAGAAAACATTAGTTTATTACTTAGTAAACTTTCATGAAAAGGTCAAATTTGGCAATAGGCGACACAGTTTCAATGAGCAGCATAGGTGCAGTACCTTTTTTTGACCATTTCCTGCACAGTGTCCCTTTAAAGTACGGGGGCATAGTAGATAAATTCGCACAATTCATATAATTGTATGGTTTCCAAACTTGTCTTAATAGTTTAATTTTAAGAATGGAGAAAGCATGAAAGGCGCATGATGACAGGCTTGTGAGCCTATGATAGTATTATGGGATGGTCAGGACCAGGCTATTGTGAGCCATGCATTTCACTTATTTCAGGCTGTAAAGTGGTATGTCCCAGAAGCAACCACTAGAGTGTGTCAAGATGCACTTATTCTCTGTCAGTTTAGAAAGGACAGTATCAGCCTAAAGAAATTGTTTGTGCTTTGATGCACTGGCAATGAATATGGTATGTGTAACTACAGAAGTCTTAATAATTCAATAACAGTCTGTAATTGCATATAATTGATCATATTATAGGAATTTTTCATATCCTATTTTATCCATTAGATATGGTCAATTCTGCTCGCCTACAGAACATTTCTGTAAAATTTGAATGACTGACAGAAAAGAGTGTTCGAGCAATGCAGGGGGACCATGTCACAGCAGACATCAGAATTGGACGCATCGTCTATGTACAGTACAGTATACCAATTATTGCCATAATTTATACAGTAGCTACAACAATGAACATTATTAAGAACAATAAATGCTTTCATTAAGGATAAATACCATTTCTCTTTGAAGCCTGCATGTCATGACTCACTCATCAAATGACAACATTAAGAGGTGCATTCCTTGGCAAGGATGCTGAGACAAATAGAAATGTGTCATGTGAATGAATCCGTTAAACCATATCACAGCGGAATATGACGTAGGATTATATTAATTTTCATATTCAGTAATGATTAGGGTCTGCTCAAGTTTGCGTGGGGGGGTTTATGTGTCACGTGTTTGTTAGCAAGTCGTAATAACATGATTAAGAGAGTGGTAGTCTAGCACCTCGTGTTTCAATTGATGTAAACGTGCTAAATCCATATTAACCAATTACTCACGCCTCTGTGTCAATCTATTAAGTGGGTACATAATGGCTAGGAGCTGGTAATAACAACTGAGGGGAGGAAAAAACCCATTGATGTGTATTAATTTGTCATATTCCTCTATTCTAAGGTGTTTCCACGGATTAGCGAGTGATCTTTAGTGTCTTCCATTAATCTGCTTAGAGTGCATCAGTAATGTGTCTATTAAATCAATTTGCTGTGTAATTTTTCAATATTTTGCACTTGTCAATGAGCGACTGTGTGCACATACAGGATGTGAGTGTGTGTCTGTGTGCGTGTGTTTGCGTGAAAGTGAGTGCATACAGTACATGAGACCGTGCTCATGTCAGTGTGTGTTAGGCTATGGCTTTTTGAGTGTTACGTGATTAGTTTCTCGAAAGCTTCCGACTTAATTAGGCTTTTGAGAGATCCTCTCTGAGAGGCTGATTAATAGAATTATGTGGTAAATATGTGCACAAATCTTATCAAAGGCTTCGGATGAATTACAGAGCACAGCCTAAACAGTAGCACTCGCAGAACATGTCAGTCACAATGCTTTGCAGGGTTGTGTCGGATGGGAGTCAGCTCTGATCTAGGATCAGTGGGAAAGCCACACAGGCACGCCAGTGACAGCTCATAGATCTCTATATTGTTTTCCCTTAGATTATTTCAGGCCTTTTCTCGTGTTCGTCTTACAGCCTGGTTCAAAGCTTGCTCACACAGCTTAGTTCTCATCACAGTTAATTGTAGTAAGAGGGTTGAAAAGTATACTGAATATTGATAGTGATTATTTCTTTCATATGGTTACTTCTTTATTTTTGATGCTCTCATGATTTTCATGACCTTTGGTCAGATTTTATGCTTTTTTTCTGAAGTCATGCTAATTTTCAAATAGTTTCCAAAAGAAAAATATAATTCACCCGATAAAACAATATTGCACCAACTCCAAAATAAATGTTCAGTCAGTTTGAATTTTAGCCAGAGCATTGCGGAATCCCTCCACGCACACTTCCCCAGTCGGGTGCATGCTAGATGCCAGTGCCCAGGCTTCCTTGAATGTCTCCTCAGGTATGTCCATTCCAACGGCCCGGAATATCGCAGAAATCTAGAAAGCACACACAGACAAACTGAATCAGACACTTGAATCAGACACCAAAAGTCATACCAAAAGTCCCCAATCCCAAACACTCACTCAGGTGTCAAAAGTAAAAGCAGAAGTAAATGTATGGTGTGTTCAAGTACAATACTGGACATGATATTACATAGCTGTACTTGATGCCATGCTGAAAGGTGTGGCCTAGGTGTGGTCCAGATATAAGTTCTGTAGCAGTGGGTAGAATGTGGATGCTCTCAGGTCCCCCAGCCATGTCTAAAGAGGCCTTAGGCAAGGTATCTAACCCAACATTCCTCCATGGACTTTAACTAATGGGCCTTTTTCTTTTTCTCATGCCACCAGACAACTTCGATTCAATCCATTTCAAGCAGGTATATAAGTTGCATCCGCTGGCACAGACATAAACTTAGACGGCACTGTTTTTTATGGTTTTCCGCTTTAAAGTGATAGTCATTTACACTCGCTTCTCTTCAAAATGGAACTTGTTTGACATCATTGGAGAATAGGCAAATACCCTGAGATAAAATAACTGCAAGATGCCTTGGATAAAAGCATCAGCTCAGTGTAATGCAATTCAAACAGTATTTTTAGAGCTTTTACACCTTTATCATTTAGACAGGACGGTGAGGGAGTCAGGAAAACGAGTGGAGAGAAAGAGTGGGGAAGGATCGTGAAACAGCCTTGAGCCAGAATCGAACCCGGGTTTCTGGCGTAATGGTACGGCGGCGCACAAGCCCACTGAGGCACGTCGCCCCCTAGGTGTGATTCAGTGTAGTACAATCACCTGGTCTCTGGAGCGCGGATAGAAGAAGTGCTCCTCGTGGACCCCGTAGAGGGAGTGCAGCGGCGGGTGGAGCAGGTCGTACGCCGTGGCCTGGTCTCCGTAGTTGGTGCGGTCACTGATGCGCCTGATGCGCGGGGCAGCTAGATCCAAACGCACTGTCGGGACTCCGTGGGTGGCAATGTCTGACATACCAAACATATGAGAGACTGGGTAACTTTAGTAGAAACTTTATTAGAACATTTTGAGATTATTGGCAAATGTATTGAGTTTAAGACTTCTTCACTGCTAATGAATCTAACAGCATGCAGGGTAGCTTATCCCTGTGAGAAAATTAGGCAAACAATTCAAGTGTTTGTCAAGGCTTCAGCATAGTATTTAAGCTAAATGCTTAGTTATGTATTGCACCTGATGACACATAGCAGCAAGTTTCCTGCTGTTTAAAAAATGCAATTAACACTAGATGTCTTTTGCAAGGTATTTATGATCTCAAGCGTAGAAGAATGATTCTACTAACCGGCAGTGGGTACTCCACCTACAACCGCTCCGATCTTCGACGAGGAGGTGGCAAAGTTCAGGGAGCGGCTTCTGGGGTGGGGGAGAGTCTTTATGGTTTTCAGCCAGCTTCCTGGCTTCACTGGCTCCATGTCGTCCGGCTTCACCAGGGACTCCAACTCAGATGCCTGGCCCCCTTCTCTCTGCATGTTGGCTGGGGCAGTGCTCACTTTACGCTCTGAAGTACCAGAGAGGGGACATGATAAAACATGTATACATGGATTGCAGATGTTGTCAAACATTCTGCTGCGCGCACAGAGATGAATCCCAAAATGCTAGGTGTTTAACATGGGAAGTCCCATTCGAGCCTTTCACAGTGTATGACAAGAACCTGTTGTCTTGTTGGCTGGCTGTTTTATCTTGTTATTTTGTACTCTTATTGACAACGTTTAGCAGAACATATTGTCATGTAGCTCGGAATTCTTTGATATGCTCCCTAAATAACACTATATACCAAGCGGTAGCCGCTGGTGACAAGGTTGCTTTTCAAGATGGGACGCAGCCTCTGATTGTTTAGAAGCTGCAGCTGAAATTGTCCTTAAATGCTAACAACTACAGTAATGTTAAATGACATGTGGATTTGCATTTCGTGTTATTTTCAGTGTTTCAGTGTCATCCATTACTCTTATTCTACCATATTTCAAGCACTTTGTCTTAAATTAAGTTCAGTCAATGCTCTCAATTAAGGGCTCTCACTCTCACCTGCAGCTGCGGTGAGCATGTTTTGTTCCAGCCTGCCGATGGGCATTTTGTCCTTCCAGTTCAGGAAGTTGGCAAACTCAAGAAAGCCGATCTTTCCATCCTTGTCCACGTCGCAGTATTCCAAGAGGCTGTCCAGCATTGGCCCACTGAGGTCCAGGTTAAACTGCCGACACACAGCCTGCAGGTCCTCCTTATCGATCTTTCCTTGACCCTTCTGAAAAGTTAGTATACAGTAGGTGCACGATAAAGTACGCAAAAAGGATTAGTACAATCTTCACAAAAAGATAAAAAAGATAATCTGGGAATGGGCAGCATCTGAGACATGGGGGCTGGATATATGCTTGCTGGAGGATATGTGTGCGAGCGCACATTTCATGCAAAAAAATGCTGCCATGAGTATTTTCAATTTTTGCCACAGTAGCTCAATGGAACACAAGGTGCGCAGACGTGTGCACAAGGTGCAATATTGACATGAAACCCTCGTTGGCTATCTGCCCCAGGCCTACATGACCTCAAGTATCTTGCACAGTTCTGTGATAGTTCTGCTGCAAGTACTGCATAGTGCACTCGTTTGTATGTAAATGATGTCCAGCAAGCATATTCCTGCCTAAGACCACATCAGTCACACAGGCGTTGAGCGTGTGGGTTCTGTACTGTCTGTGTGAGTATGCGGTAAGCAGGTGACCTTGTCGTAGTGGCTAAAGGCCTGCAGGAGCGTGTTGAAGTTGCGGTGATTGGCTTTTTTCAGGTGTTGCCGTGCAACGCTGATCAGCGTCATCTCACGGTCCTTCCCTTTCAGGTAGTCGGATGGTGGGCTGGCATGGATGAGATCCCTTGCATCTGTCGGCATTGGCAACAGCAAAAACGACCGGCCAAAGTCAACAAAGCTGTATACTAACTAGTCAAGATGGCTGGCTAGTACATTGGCAGTAGTGTCAACAAAACTAAAATAAAAGTGGGCATTAACCTGATGCCTGGTCTTGCAAGCTTATCTATCAGTCATGTCACAAAAAAGCTTCATACAATCATATAACTCAGTGCAACATAACTCACTGACCTAAAGGTTAGTAGGCATTTTGTTCAGCAGCAGAGCAGAGCAAGTTGCCATTTGATAATTTGAGGTTTCACTGTGATATCCAGGTATGAGGCTGTGCTGGTAACACCAGCCCCTACACCTCTCAAAGAGTGGAATGTGATCAATAGGTTTGAACAGGTGAACCAGGTGACAGTCTCCTGAAGAAGTAAAAGCAGTTTTTCAAACCAGAGCTGAGCTGACTCCTCCCACCCAAGCACTCCAGAGCATCAAGGATCCAGACCAAAAATGAATTACGAATTAATGTGGTCTGGTAAACCAGGCTAGGGTCATACCAGGCTAACATCTTTGTCCATACTGTACCAATGCGCCAATTTTCCCCACTTGGCAAAGCATAGATGTTCAGCAGCTATGGGTGATGTGTGTCCAAAGCCAGAGCCTGCGATTGATTGACATCAGCAACCTTTACAGCATTGTTGGCCATGCTTTCACGGGTTGTGATGTGGCCTCAGCCTTCAAAACCACTGAGGAAATAAAGAAAGAAAAGAAGACCGCATAGCAGACATGGGACAACTTTACAGAGGCCACTCCAGTAGCCAGCAGTAGCCTGCAGAAGGGTTCAGAGGGTACAGAGGTTCAGTCCTGCAGATTGTATTGATGACGCTAGACATTAACATTTTGCCAGAAAGCTGAGACTATTGCCTCTTTTCCACTGCCGGTTTTCTGGTAGGCCTACCGCTCGACACAGCGTGATTCAGCAGCCACTTTTTGCTTGACGATTGAGCTGTGTCGTGCCTATTCGAAAAGCAAAAAGCGTCGGCCGAGTCTCGCCGTGTGGAGCTGTAGGCCTACCAGAAAACCGGCAGTGGAAAAGAGGTATATGTGAGAAGACATTCCTTAGCCTTTAAGAGTGTGGGTTTTTGAGCATTCTATAAAAAGAATGCGTTCTATAACAATGCAAGATTCTACAATTCCATATCGCATTGAATGACGCCCAGAATTCTATAGAACTTTCACTGCCCAAACATTCCCATCACACCGGTGTGACGCAGGCACGTGCACTCCAATATGGCAGGGGAGGCACGGCCTCACCAGCTCCAGAGAGAATGATGAGATGCAGTTAATGTGAATAATAGTAACAATAACAGCTATTGTTTTCGAGCATCTGCACCATAACTACCATTTGAGCAGTATTTAAACAGTTTCACTCATTTTCAATCATTTCCGTGGCCAAAATCGTAATATTTGCCCATTTCATGTCAAATTGCTCCGAATACGCTGAATTTGGGGCAACTCTGAACTGGCCTCACCCCGGATTGCGCAATCCCTCGTTAACAAAGTTGCGCGCATGCGCCATGTTGCTCGTTCTGTGAATGCAACCTGGTAATATTGTATTAAACGTTTTTATACACTTAATAGAAGTATGTATGGTGTGCCCTCATTTCCTGATATTTTTTAAATATTTTCTACGTGTGATTATCATTTCTTTACTCTGGACGCTTTGGCATAACGCCCACTGAAATATACAATGGTGAGGCGAGCAGTAGCCTGGCCGCAGACTCCTTCTGGTGTTGAGTCTTGCTGGACAGTTACGTCATAGCGAATCTGAAGTTCACAGTACAGTCAGTCGGTGTTGTTGGCTAGCTTGTTCACGTTGACTGCTACAAGTGGATTTCATAACGAAACTAAGAGCATTCTCAAAGTTGGATTTCCAAGGGGAAAATATGTGATAAAGAATGGAGGACCGACAGAGCTGAAGGGTTTTCTACTCAGTTGACCGGTCAGAATAACTACCCGATCATTTCAAAGTGAGTGGTACAACACTGCAGAAAATATTGTTGTTTCCCCTGTGTCTTGTTTGCAACCGGCGAGAATGTGTGGAAGACCATTCGCATGGGATTTTACGACTTAACAATTTACTAAGGACTAAGGAGCCTCACGAAACACAAATCCTCGCGGCTACTCATATTCAATGCCAAATTGCTTTGGACGTTTGGGGCGACGTTTGGGGCTTTGGATGAACAGCACCGGCTAAAGTAACGTTAGCATGCACAACGCTAAAGTGAAGGAAAAGAGCGGCGCATGGACCTGATGCACGAGTTCAGGTAGGACCAATTTCCTATGTGTGTGAAGCCTGTGTTTGTGAGACCCGTGGGTAGGGAGAGAATCCGCCGTGATTCTTGTCCAGTGTGGTAGCTTTTGTTATGGGCACCGGATTCTCATGTGCCCGGTAACTGTTTGTAAAGTTGAGTACAGGGTACCGTTGAGGTAAATCAAATATACCCGTGTAACTACAAGACTCTGATTTAATTCCAAGGTGTAGGCATAACAGAAATGACAGTCCCAAAATATTTGGTGACCATATCGAAGCGTGTGTAATATCTGTTTACTTTGACATTCGCTTCCTGCCACACCTTTGTTCCACATCGCTTGCCGTAGCCTCGTACAAGTAGATGTAGGCCTACATTTGCACGAGAATCCAGTTCGTATCACGAAAGCTATCACACCGGTTTGTTCGCCGTGGTGCTCAGTGGTCTATATGACACCATGTTTTGAATCCTGTGTGTCTTGAGCATCCGCCGTGATGCTCAGTCTACATTGCTGCTGCTGTGTGGTTTATGTGAGATCACTGTTTGAATCCTGTGTGTGTGTGTGTGTGTGAGAGCAGTGGGCTGTGAAGGAGCTTACACTCTCCACTACTCTCCCCTCACCTACCCTCCTCTTCTCCCCTCCTTCTCTCCTCTCCTCTCCTCTCCTCTCCTCTCCTCTCCTTTCCTCTCCTCTCCCCTTCTCTTCTCCTCTCCTCTCCCCCTTTCCTCTCTTTTCCCATCTCCTCTCCTCTTCTCTCTTCTCCTCTCCCTCTCCTCTCCTCTCCTTGAGCTCCTCTCCTCCTCCTCTCCACTCCTCCTCCTTTCTCCTCTCATCTCTTCTCCTCTCTCTTCTCCTCCCCTCTCCTCCTCTCTCATCTCCTCTCTCCTCTTCTCTCCCCCCCCCTTCTCTCCTCTCCTCTCCACTACTCTCCTCTCCTCTGCTCTGCTGTCCACATTGGTGCTGTGTGGTATATGTGAGACCACTGTTTGAATCCTGTGTGTGTGTGTGTGTGTGTGTGTGTGTGTGTGTGTGTGTGTGTGTGTGTGTGTGAGAGAGAGAGAGAGATCTAATAGCATTTTCTCTGCGGAAATGCAGTAAGCTTATGTCAAAATATGTAGGCCTACCTTATGTTAAGAAAGCTGCTATGACATATGGAACTTGTCGGTAGGCCTATTTGGCAATTATTTATTTGAAAATCTGATATTGAAAAAGTTGCCTCACCAGCCATAAATCCCAGCGCACGTTACTGGTGTGACGGTACACAAGAGTAGAACTGATACAACACACAACAAATCAAGTAAGAGGAGCAGGAGCCTGGGAGAGCCAACTCCAGTGGCAGCGGGGAGCAGATTAAATATCTCAGCGCTCCTGCTGTTGTCCAGAGGCATGCCCAGAGGTCAGCACAGCAGCCAAAGCTGCAGGTACACTACGCTACACAGACAGCCAGCCAGCCGCCCAGGTCCAGCCATATGGATGCTGCCAAAGGCACACAACCAGAGTCCTTTGATGGGGCAACGCTACGCTCTCCACATGCCTGAGAGGATCTCCTTTGATCTCCTGTACAAGGGAAGGAGGCCATGCCATGTGCAGCGACCAACATCCACTCGCTGAAAATTACACGTAGGCTACATAGTGAAAAAATGCAGTGTTAATTCAAGACTTAGTGAGTTGTTTTTTTGTGTATGGATATATGATGTAAGCCATGGCTGCTTGATAGTGAATTTGAATTGTTTTTGCGTAACAAGAGTCTTGAAAAAATAAAGAAACTATCCATCGTGTCATGGAGTGGAAGGTTGACCAGGCAGTGACGTGTGACAAGCTGTATTCCAGCAGACTCACCACAGTCGTCAGGTCTCAACAGAACTCCATACGTGTGGTCAGCAGGGACTTTGGGGGGAGCTGCCATCCTGATACAATTGACAAAAGAACCTTGGTTTGTGCAGAAGCTACAGAAGTATATATATATATATATACAGTATATCAGAGGTAGTATATTTATGAGCTGAAAATTAAATAGGAATGTTGGACGCACCGATCATGCACTCTGCCAATTTGAGGCTGAGATCTTTCCCTGAAGTCGTCACATTTCTTCGAGACAATCTTTGCGCTATGATTTCTGTGGAAGCAATACACAATGACAGTTGTAATTTATGCACAATATCATTCTCCCTGCTTCGTGTATTTGGACGTTGTGTAATGTTGTTTTATAAGACATGCATATAATAATGTAAACAAAGAAAACAATAGTATAATATAAACAATTGGTATGGTATACTGCTTTATCACTATGATATGGCAACATAGCAATTGCTTATGTTATTATATTATTTTCTTCATTTATAATATACATATATTTGTACAGTATATATGTCAAGAGGTGTGTGTGTGTGTGTGTGTGTGTGTGTGTGTGTGTGTGTGTGTGTGTGTGTGTGTGTGTGTGTGTGTGTGTGTGTGTGTGTGTGTGTGTGTGTGAAGAATTTCACTGCAAAGTGACTGTTGCAAAATGTAATTTTTTACTTTGGCATCTTGTTATTGGAAATGACTATTCAGACATCCTTTCATCTATGTGTGTGTGAATTCTTGCCATTCAAATATTCTGAGAACATACTTTTTCAGCCTACATAAAATGCAATTTGCAATGCAATGCCCAATCCCAAAATGTCATTTTGCAACAAAGCTCTTCATATATGTACAGTATATTATCATTATTATATCTGTCTTTACAGGCTACATAGATCTGTTTTGATATTGCACATTGCTATACATCAGCTAGGAATCCTATTTTAAAAACACCTACAGCAATAGTAAGAGCAGTAGCAAACTCTGAGAGGCTTACACTTGCTTGTCGCAGGGCCAATCAAGACACTTGGAGAGGTTGTGTCCATCGTTGCGGTGGGGATTGGGCACTCCAAACCTGGTGTCCTTCCCAATGCGGTCCCAGGTATAGTTCCTGTCCACATGCTCCCCTGCAAAGAGCCATAGATGGGATCTCCAGAGTTTCTAGTCACTATTTGCTGAAAACTACATCACAACAATATTCCTTTGCCATTGTCAAGGGAATAGGAAGCTTGGCTGCAGAGTAATACATTGGCAAGCCATTCTTGTATGTACTTGAAGTTATAGAAATATGTGGTATGGCTTAACAGATTATGAAACTACCCAACAAAAACGTCTGTAAATTTACCAACAAAGTAGGCATTATGAGTTCGGACGTAATGCTGATGTCCTTCCCTATAATCTCTCTCGACTTGTTCCGATGTTTTACGCGGGTTGATGAGGTCTTCTGCACCGTTGCCTGCATGGATAGATTTTCTTCCATCAAAAAATGTTTGATGCATCTTAAAGACAGAAATTTTCTTTTTTTTGTGCAAATCCTTGCATAGGATTACACTTCAGGCATCACCATACCTACTTGTTTGAGTCAAAAGATACATTAAATCTTCCTCTAATTATATGGCATACATCAACTTGACACTGGGCTTTCCAAAAAGTGATGATACACAGGGCAACGTTTTGAGCTATGTTGTTCGGCAACGAAATAATTGGCTCCTAATTTTCTAATGGAATGATTAACAAAATCGTAGTGATAAACAGCCCAAATAACATCCTAAATTACCAGGAAACAGCACTCATAACGTTGCCCTGTGTATCATTACCTGCTATTAATAGTTTTTTAAATTTGTCCACAGTATAAGCCTTCCATTAATGTTACACTTACCTTTATCGGTCTTCACGCCAAACGTAGTGAGGTTGACGTTGAACCAGCTGGGCAGGCCGGTGCTCTGGTTGTGAGACCTGCCCAACGGGGCTCTGCGGTGGGAGGCATAGTTAGCCTCGTCCAGCTGCTGCAGCCTCTGCTGGAAGTGTGTCTTTGGTGCTGGATTTATCAGTGACCCAGTCTGCATAGTTGGAAACCAACAACAAAGATAAATACAGGTAGATATTATCACATACTACATTTGGTCTCTGATTGAGTAGCCTGCCTCTCAATATTCACCTCTGTGAAGGTGAAATGTTTTTTTGTCAATGCATACCAAAAGTGTTGGGTTTAATCAATGATGCACTCTGTATAGAGTGAAATAAAGGTAGATAGGGCACATTTTAATCTATATACGTATGTTTACACATATGGACATACACCGCCTGCCCGAAAATAGTCGCCAACAAAAAAAGGTCACACTAATATGTTGTTGGACAACAAAGTCTCTTTGCGCAGATGGTCCTGCCAGTGGGCAGTTCACTCATTGCTGACTCAACTACATCATAACAACATTGCTATGACATCACCAAGAGCCTTCAATAACATATTTAGACTTGGTCATTACAATTTTGACAGTAAGATTGTAACATAGGCTCTGCGCAGAGGGGTTAAACAGCACACATTTGGTGCTGCATTGTTTCAACAACCTACAGCAATTTCTTGATTTACTTCCATGTAGTGCTGCATTTAGTTTTCACCAAGAACGTGTAGTGTATTGCTGATGGCAGAGATTGAATGCTATGCTTGCAGAAGTTTATTGAAACAATACAACACCAAATGTATGGCATAATCAAAGCCCAACAACATATCAGTGAGTGTGACCTTTTTTTGTTGTTGTTGTGAATGTCTTTTGTGGCCACACTGTGTATTTTCAGTTTTTCTTTGTAGGCTACTTCATAGGATACAGGACAGATCCCTAACAGTATGATAGCACACGGAACTTCAGAAGGTACGTGCTTCTTAAGTTCTCTAGCATTGCTATACAAAAGTCCCGCAGTGTCTGCTTGGTGCAGAGTTGTACCACCTGCATTTCTCTTAGTTGGGGAAACTTAACATACTGGACAATGTGCAATATGCATGCATATCTGGCGGTGCCCTTATTTCTCTGGGAAAAAAAGGGGGGGGGGGACAAAACAAACCAAAAAAAGCAGTTGTTCATCCTTTATAACAGCCAAACAAAACTTGGCACAATGCAGGAACTTCAGGACAGGGCCCAGCTGGAGGTAGGGTTGTTGGAGAGGGGCGTGCACAATTCATTTGATTAGTGGGAGAGGGGCGAAACAATGTATGCATAATTGCACTCAGCCATCTCTCTCTCTCTCTCTCTCTCTCTCTCTCTCTCACACACACACACACACACACACACACACACTTACAGTCTCAGATGAGTTGGTTATCACTCCATGCACTTGTGTGCTTGCAATATCCAGGTCATTGGCTCTCCCATGAAAGACACGGATGGCCCCCGTCTCAGGCTGGGTAGTTTTGAGAAACTTCTTCACCATTGGTGGTGTAGCACGCTAAAAGCATTAAGTCATGATCATAGTGGTTTCGAACGGACAGAGCTATTCGTATGCTATGCAAGTCCAGAGATTGTGATAAATAGGCCTAAAAAATCCTGCTCGACCTTCGAAGCTTTCCCCCTCCTATGTCTATTGCTTGGTAATTGTGTTAACATAAAATACCATTGCATTCATGAAAGCAAATAATTAAAACCTTTACCGCAAAACACAGAATGGCTATGGCTGCAGCAACCTAGGTCAATTGGACTCACCCAGGGCGTCACTTCTATGCAGGTTTTGGCTCGGTCTCCAAGAGGTATTCGCTTCCCCGCCTTGGTCAAAGATATGATTTACGCTTCCTTAATTAACGCCACATGTGCTAAAGATTACAATGATATGCAAGCCAGGAATTTTGTTTGAAAACATGCTTACCATCGGAATGCTCGGGAATCTGTCCTTTATCAAAGTCATTTTTTAATCCTAGCATTAAACTAATTCATGCATGTCGCCATCTGCTGAAATGTATCCAGTAGCAGACAAAATGTAGCATTAGGCGCGGAAATGTAACTACTTATCTAGACTAACTAAAATGGACATTATTCGGTAAAAATTAAGAGGATGTTTACAGCCTGTTTCCTGGCAACGAGTTTGGCAACCCGAGAGCGCTAGAGAGAGGTTCTGTGTATGTCCCGAGAGCTTCTATTTACTCTCCCGAGAGTCAGCAGTCCACCCAAAGTCGGTCTCTGACAGACAATTTGTAATGATTGTAGCGATTAGCCTGCAAGGACAAAACATGTGAAGAGGAAATAAGATAAAAGAAAGCTAATAAAGCTATCTGTTACGTCTTTCTGTCTATCTTGATGTAAAAATAGGCTACAACAAGAACCGTGATCACCCTACCTAATCAAAAAAACAAAATAAATAAATATATATATATATATATATATATATATATATATATATATATATATATATATATATATATATATATATATATGTTTTTTTTTTAAATTATTATTTATTTATTTTTAAAGAGATGTTATTAGATTTTTAAGCGTGTATCTGCCTAGTTGAGAGATGAAATTGTACACCCGTCTCACTCTGGGTCTAAAACGTCTCTGATTAGTTATTTGAACAATAACAACTGTAGAGCTAGAGGGAATGTATGCAATTTTGGTTGCTTTCAATAATTCTGGTAGTTCTACATGAAAGAGATGGAAGAGATAGGTAACTTTGGAAGCCAACTTTAAGACGGGAGTTTTTGATTGGCTACTTTGTTTCTGCGCGTAGCGATGTCAAATCCAGTCATACGATCTGTCATCCAACGTTTTGAGGCAAAGAGGGAAGTTGCGAAGAAAAGGAAGGAAAGACATTAGCAGCAGCTAGAGAGATTTCTCTGGTGTTGGCCACAATTAGAAACGCGAAAATATTATTTGTCGAGCGCCCTTGTTGTTTCCCTCTGGAGAAGGTAACGTATACATCCTTTTCAAACGCAGGGCTCTTTTATTTTGGATCATGATGTTCATTAAAAACAAGTTAGGCTAGCTAGCATTAGCAAAACTGCAAATGCACCACAGGCTACGTAGTTAGCAAACACGAATAAGGAACTTGGTTAGCTACTGTTAGCTTTGTTATAAACACAGGCCTTTTAGTCCCGCAGTACACACGAGAGAGTTTTGTGCGCTGTTGCAACACAATATCATGCCATTTGTCTGGCAAGTGTTAATGGCGCGTAACGCTGATTAGCCATTGAATGGTTTGCTACACTTCAAAAGATTGTAGGCTACTTCGGGGCTGTGGAATGTTATGCTAGACTGCCATAGCTCGCTAACATAGCTACTCACTGACACTGGGCTCTGCGTTGCTCAAATAATGAGTGGAACTAAAAGGCTTCATACGACTCATTAAAATATAGTCTGTTAATAGTGATAAACAGCTGGCAAAGGCTGCTGCTTCTTGTGTGCGGCACGTGTGGTTATGTTTACTTGTTCATTCGTTTAGCCAGTTTGTCTGTGGGTCTCTGTAGAGGTAGAATGCTTTGGTTGTTTTCCATCACATTAGGTTTAGAAGGAAGGGAAAGGTGTCCAGCTAGCTAGTCGGCTAGCTAGCGAGCTACATGACACAGCTTGTTGCTCAATTATGATGTGCCCATGGTTAGTGGCAAGACTATCCCTGAAGTGAACTCAGCCTTGTGTCTACTATGTGCTGAACTGTCTTTTGTGTCATATTCAGCCTTTTGGAAGGTGTGGCAGACTTGGATAATATGCCATGTCAATGATGACGAGGGATGGTTGGCGTGATGAGCTAGCAAATGGACACCGGAAGGGAGATGTATATATCTGAATATTTGTGTGACTGCTGTTTACATATGCTGTCCCTTTGGTTTTGAATGTGTCAGAGATTTCCCAATTTTGGAAGTAAGTGTGTTGACAGGTTATTTCTATCTATGTATAACCATTCTTAATGTTATACTGTAATATACCCCACTGACAAGAGTGAAAAGTTAGCAAGCAGCATTTTCTCTGTTGGCTATTCATGGTCTGAAGAGTGATGTAACAAATAACCCGTTGGGTTTAAATCGTCATGCTTACTGAGAGGACGAAAACTGTGGTTTCACATGAGTCATACAGGAATGTGTAAGTGCGGATTTGGTTCTTTGCTTGACTGCATCCCTCGCAGAGGTAATTATGAGTGCTTAACTAGGTTATATAGCTTGCCTATAGAGTTGGTTATGAAGTAACAGAAGGGCTTGTATGGTTTACTTCTTGTCTTTTCAACTCCAGTGTGAAAAAGAATTTCAACTGTGTGAACAAATATGTTTTTGCACTTTTTTGCTAGCTTCAATGACCTTAATGGGGTCAGTAATATTTTGGACTTGCTTTTGGGAAAGATGTAGGCCGATATCTGTGGATAATGTGGATCTATAATGTGGATTTTAAACTCTGTTGAAATGAATTTATCTAATACAAGCGAGTCTGGTCTGTGATGGTGTAATCCTGGTAATTCTTAATGTTTATTTTGTCTGTGCTTGTGTGTTTGTGTATACTTAATTACATGTTAGCCTGCATTTAGACACACAGAGGAAGGCAGTTTCTGTCATGCCTTCTGCCTCTGAATGTGAGGTCCAAGGGTAACCTGATTCTTTTGTACTTTTAGGTTTAATTCACTTATAGTCATGGGTGGGCAGTCATGGGTGAGCGGTTAGGGCGTCAGACTTGCATCCCAGAGGTTGCCGGTTCGACTCCCGACCCGCCAGGTTGGTGGGGGGAGTAATCAACCAGTGCTCTCCCCCATCCTCCTCCATGACTGAGGTACCCTGAGCATGGTACCGTCCCACCGCACTGCTCCCCATGGGGTGCCACTGAGGGCTGCCCCCTTGCACGGGTGAAGCATAAATGCAATTTCGTTGTGTGCAGTGTGCAGTGTGCAGTGTTCACTTGTGTGCTGTGGAGTGCTGTGTCACAATGACAATGGGAGTTGGAGTTTCCCAATGGGCTTATAGACTATGGAAAAGTTCAACACTCCTACATTTACAGTCAAGCAAAACAATTTACTTTGAAAGCTGACATTTCGGTCAACCAGACCTTCACTGTACTCATTTAATTCACCTAATTATCTCTTGACCACTCCCTCCTTGCCTGCTTGAACAGCAGTGTGTGTGGCATCTAGGTTATGGCAAGTCGGGGTGGCGCTTCGAGACCCAATGGGCCCAATGCCGGAAACAAGATCTGCCAGTTCAAGCTGGTGCTGCTCGGGGAGTCAGCCGTGGGCAAGTCCAGCCTGGTGCTCCGCTTCGTCAAAGGACAGTTCCACGAGTTCCAGGAGAGCACTATAGGAGGTGAGAGAATTTTTGAATTTTTGCTTCTTTTTGTAACTCGGACTGTTCCATCATAACATGACTCCCACCAGATGATTGTAGTTCCCCCTTGCTCCATGCATACATTTGGAGCATAATAAATGAATGTGAGGCACTTCGGGGTATCCAGGAAATAAACAGTCTAATCCGGAATCACGGCACACACATTTTCATTAATGTGTGACGTAGCAGAGCAGTGGTTGTTTTGAGACGACAATGGCAGCTCACATCAATTACAACCGAGTTGTGGCATCTACCCCATTCATTCTTGAAAAGATGAATAGAGAACCGTTTTGAAGGCATTCATTGGTGGCAAGGATGTTTTCGTTCCTCTCACGACCTTAAAAGCCCCCGTCTTCTGAAATGCCTCTCCTCTACAGCCTTCTTGGATGCATTTGTGGTGCAAGGCATAACTTCATTCATCTGGTGAGAGTTGGGTTAGTTGTCTCAGAGATGAAGACTGAGCATGGCTTAGCATGGCCACGGGCCATGGGCAGATCTCTATTTTTCTTGAGCTAAGCTGTGTTGTTTCAAACGTGTAAACGTTTTTTTAATCTTTTACCTGACAAGTTTCGATGGAGAAACTTCCGTCTTCATCAGAGGTTCACATGGATGTTGAAGTGTGACATTCTTTAAAAACAGCTAATGTTGTGGAGGTGTGACCTTCCTGTCAATATTGACAAGTTGGTCACATCTCCTGCTGATAAAGATGTGGCCTCAGGATGGTGGTCCAGGTGTGAGACAGGCAGCATATATGCCCCCTCATCCCTGTTTATGGTGGTTGGTGGTTAGGCCACCATAACGGTTAATCACCATTGGAATCCAACGGTGATACCTGCTCTCTTGCTGTATGATTTTGGCATTGTCCCAGTCCATTACATTATTTTTTCCTCTGCAGTGGTCTGCTATTGCTGATTTTAGGAGTTACTATCTCTTCCCACACTGTCCAGTGCAGTCCTCTCACCCCACCCAAATACTGAGGTCTTTTTTTAAAGAGAGAGATTAGGAATTTTTGTCCAAGATCTCACACAGTTGCGTTGAGTGGAGGAGGTCCAGAGTGGTGACGGCAGGTCTGAGCTTTAGGTCTGGTGGCCTGGCTGTTGGGGTCAGCTGAGCTGATGAGAAGTCAGCTGTGGTGTGGGAAGGCTTTACAGTACATGCAGCGGAAGTAGAAGTGAAACCCTAAGCATGTTGCCTGCCAGTGGACTTCATTCATGACTCGCCCGGCGCTGCTGTGTTGTGCTATGTGTCTCTCTGTGTGAATGTGCTGACCATTGGTTCCAGAAAGCTTCGTTTGTGTTGTTTTGTCACCACTTTGTAATTGCCCTGGTCAAACATTATAATGTAAATCATATGTATTAAGTTCATTATGTCTAACTGTTTAACTTAAACACTTAGTGGTTTCTTTTGCCTTAACTTCAGAGAAGTAGATGTGTGCACATCCCACCCGATGGGCCAGGTGCAGGACAATGAGAGTAAATCCAAGTGAAAAGAGAAGTCCGCGACACTGCTTGTCTATTTATGATTTAATCGAGCAACGTTTCGACCTTCAGGTCTTCATCAGGCGACTTTGCCTGATGAAGACCTGAAGGTCGAAACGTTGCTCGATTAAATCATAAATAGACAAGCAGTGTCGCGGACTTCTCTTTTCACTTGGATTTTCTTTTGCCTTAAGACATGTAAAAGTTTTTATCTTTTACCTGACATGTTTCAACGGTGTTACTTCCGTCTTCATCATGAAGACGGAAGTAACACCGTCGAAACATGTCAGGTAAAAGATAAAAACTTTTACATGTCTTAAGGCAAAAGAAACCACTAAGTGTTTAAATTATAATGTAAATCTTCATGAAAAGATCAAATTTGGGAATGGGCAGCATAGTTGTAATGCCTACTCTGGCCACAATCCTACATACTCTACCTTTTTATATCTACCAGCTACTTGGACATTTTACCTGCATTCTCCTGCAGTTAACCTGCATACCTGCAAAGCGTTCTGTCTTGACCCACACACCTGTCAAAGCATTCATCAGCAGTTCAGTGTCTGTGTGTTAATTGTGTGTGCTTCCTGTTTCCGTACTGTGTAGCCGCCTTCCTCACTCAGACGGTGTGTCTGGATGACACGACAGTGAAGTTTGAGATCTGGGACACAGCAGGACAGGAGCGCTACCACAGCCTGGCGCCCATGTACTACAGAGGGGCACAGGCGGCCATCGTGGTCTACGACATCACAAACGAGGTACACACACACACACACACACACACACACACACACACACACACACACACACACACACACACACACACACACACACACACACACACACACACACACACACACACCAGATACCACAGCCTGGCGCCCATGTAGACTATTACAAAGGACGACAAGCTGCCATTTTGGTGTACGACAGGGAGGTAAACACACACATGGGGGTGTCACAGTTATTGTGACCAGAGGAGCCCAGACCGCCATTGTGGTCTACAAGATCCCAAACTAGGTAAACAGGAGTGTGTTCACTGGGTGAAGGACCTCGGGCAGGGGATAGTAGGCTCAGGCTGCATGCAAGTAAGTTAGACGGTAGAGGTGTCATTGCCATGGGGTCAGGAAGTGAAAACGTTGCCAAATGTGTTAGTCTGGCTCTGTGTAGTTCCATGCAGCTCCAACAGGGATGGCTCCACAAGCTCCAGATACAGGGCTGGTCAACAGCGCCATTTGGGAAGTTTTTAGTCCTGGAACTTAACAAATCGATTGTTGTTTCAGGTAACAATGGCAGCTCGCATTGAGGAGTGACGCACCAACTGTATTGAAGATTCCACCACATATTGGTTCTTAAAAAGATGAATAGAGAACAGTTTTGAAGGAATGTGTTAGTGGCAAGGAAGGACAAGTGGTAGGTAAAGCCATAGCTTCTGAAAACGAATTCCAATGAGCAACTCTCCCGGACCTGTCAGTGGAGCTATGCCTAACTACACAGGTCCAATGATTACTGAGGGATAAAAAAGATGAGGTTCCACTTCAACCAGGATTTTTTTTTTTTTTTTGCTGCCTCTGTTTTTTGTTGTTTTGTTTTTTTCTTATGTGACGTTTCGGGTCAATGGATCCTCTAACGTGTTGAGAAGTGTCCATTGACTCGTCACATCACGTCACATAAAAAGGAAGCAAGTCAGTGTGGGAGCAAAACATTCTGGTTGAAGTGGGCTCGTTTATCTGCTAGTGGACTCTTTTTATCTGCTAGTGCTGTTTTGCCCTACAAAGTGAAACATCCCACATATCCCAGATAACCTACAGTATGTGTTTATGATTCCACTGGTGAAGTCCTGCACCTAACTGAACAAAGCATTACTTGGTGATTTAGTGAATATTAGGGGTGGTACGGTTCACAAAATTCGCGGTTCGGTCCATATCACGGTATGAAGGTCACGGTTTTCGGTTCTGTACAGTTCTCGTTTTTTTGTGTTGTTGTTTTTTTTATTCATAATAAATGATGCACTGGGAATATTACACCATATTTATACAATTGCAATTATAAAGTGATGATGCTTAAGTTGAATTTTACATTTTGCATATGTCTGAGAACCGCCTATTGTGCTAACCTTAAGCTGTCGTCAGCTGATGTGCGCTGTCTGAGCGTTCCAAATGCCCTCTTTTACATATTTTTATGTGCAGTACATGAACTGCGGTTTGCCACGGATTGCACGGTTCGGTTCGGTATGTGTGTGAATTGTACGGTTTCGGTTTTCGGTGCGGTTTGTGCCATCCCTAGTGAATATCTAGAAAATATGAGTGGCCCTGGATTGTAGCCTTGGGAGCCAGATGCCTAAAGATGCTTCTCCGGGCAGTTATCTAACCGTACTGCTTCCTGGTCCAAGAACGTGTCCATTGAAATAAAGCAGTAATCATGCTTAAAGAGTTATTGCATTTTTCTCATGTATTATTGCCTAATGTCTTAATAAATGGTCTTGCTTTTGCACAGGAATCGTTTACACGGGCAAAAAATTGGGTGAAGGAACTTCAGAGACAAGCCAGTCCCAACATCGTAATAGCTCTGGCTGGCAACAAGGCTGACCTGGCCAACAAGAGGACCCTTGACTTCCAGGTTAGTGTCAGCGTCAAATCTGAATCTTGGAAGCCTCAGGAAACACAAGACAAAGACATTCATAACCGTAGTAAAGAAGAAGGATCACCGCACACGGGTGGACTTGATTTAGCTGCTTTTTCATTTAGTTTAAGTGAACAACACTAAATAGAAAAACAGCAAAATCAGGTCCACCAGTGTGCGGTGATCCTTCTTCTTGACTGTGGATTACTGATGACTGCACTTCACCAGCACCTGGAACCTGGCTGTGCATAGGAGTTTCAGATCTTTCAATACATTCATAAACGTATTGCATATTTTTTCTTGGAACACAGCTTTTTGTGTTGTTGACAAATTTTATTTTTGGTATGTGAAACTGTTACACTCTCAGTGCTGTCAGTTTTATAGTAAATAACTGTAAATATTATTTATGGTGCTCTTACTACTGGTCATATAATTAGTGCAGAGTAGATATTGCAACTATGTCTATGATGCTAATCGCAACTGTGCTGCCTATACCCAAATTTGAGTTTTTCATTTTACTATTATGACCAAATACAGTAAGTTTTGCAGCTAAAAACGACTGGAAATTCAGTAAATTCATCTACTGTACATTGTGGAGTCGTATTATTGATGCTAGTCAACTCCTGTAAAGACGTTTGGCAGGTTGTTTCTCGGTGTTCGTAACGGCCTATTAATTACATAGATGCAAAGACCATACTGGTGGTGTTGTATGAGAGACCAAATGAGATATTTAAATGTATTGACATTTAAAAGTAAATGCCCATAAGGACATAATGATATGTAAAATCACTCAATCGAACCACACACTGGTGTGAGATGTATTGGGCCGCAGTGTCTGAAAGTTGGCAAATGTGGCCAGCAATTGGTCTGGTACTTTTTAACATTCAACAAATAGCATTCCAACTTAAATGAATGTCAGTGAATTGAAGATGGAACAAGAGCATGTAATATAGTGCATACAGAAATCCGTTAATTTATAAATACTGTATAACAAGGCAATATAACTCTACACCATTTTCAAACCTGTGAGAGTCAGATGAAGCGTTTGGGAATACAGTCTAATAATAGCTTGCAAATGTATGGATGCTGTATTTTGACCAGTTCTGTGCTCTGTGGCCAGGTCAAGGTCTGTGGTGTCTGTCTTCTTTGCTGTATCTCCAATAGTGTTCTAGAAGGGTTGAGGTCGTGTTGCCCTTGATGGCAGGCAGTGTGTAGAAGGAAAGACTTTTAGTCAGTTAAGTTAATTATGCCTCTGGGGCAATTAGCTTAGTTCTTAGCTGACCTCTCAGTGTGTAGCTCGCAGGCCCCCCCTGGTGGAGCTCTGCAGAACTACACTACACACAGCTCTGGACTCCGGAGAATATCTCCGCCAAGAAACTTGCTGAAGCGTTTATTGTTTCAATAACAATGGTAGCTCGCATTGAGGAGTTGCTGGACAGATAGCAGACTGCAGTGTAAATTGATTCTTTAGAGATGAACTGAAAAGGGTTTTTGAGGGAATTTGTGGGTGAAAGATAGGACAAATGATGGATAAAGATAAAGCCAAGCCTTCAGAAGTCGAATCCAATGCCCGCACACCTAGACCTAGCAGTGTAGCTTGCAAAGCTGCGTGGAACTGCAAAGCTCTGGCGAGAATCAGGTTATGGGACAATTGGATCTGCTGCACCAAAATAAGACACAGACGAGACACTTCAAACAAGGAGGACATTACTCCTGCAGTTGTACATTATTGAACCATTGGACTTACATTGCCTCACGTTCGCCCTCAAAGCAAGGCCATAACCAACATTCCCACATGCAGATCATGACTCCACAGTCTTCTCCTCGGCCACTTGAATTTCTCCTGTCTACTGCGCCTACTGTGGAACATTGAATATTACATCTGAATATTTAATGGTATTGAAATACTCTGCAATATCTGCTAAGTGCGAGCCCCATTATTCTGACTGACTACCCAATATTCATGGTGTAGGATCATTACTGTGCAATATGTAATTAACACGCAATAATCCACAGGCCACATCACACCGTATATAAAGTTCCATTGATTCTTTTTTCACAATTAAGGAGGACCTCAAAGACTATACAACAACACACACCCACGTTTTCTTCGTATCCTATTGCTTCTAATAGGGATGCACCGATACTGGTATTGGTATCGGCACCCAATACTGCTCATTATACTTGTACTCGTACTCGTCAAGCACTTGCTGATACCAGGAACGATACTGCTATTACACAAAACAATGCAAAGTCTTGTCACGTTCTGTGGACTTGAAAGCAGCATGGAAAAAAGTGCCACCTCATACATACAATGTCATTACAACTAAATCTACATGGAAATGGACAATAAAAATATCACAGGTGGAAAAAACAAGGCCATGCATTTATTTTCATTGTATTGTGGTGGTAAAAGGTATCGGTATCGGTACTCGGTATCGGCAAGTACACACATTAATGTACTCGTACTTGTATCGGTTTTCAAAAAAGTGGTATCGGTGCATCCCTAGCTTCTAAGCTACTGTGTTGTGAATGTTCCGTGCATGTCTACAGTGAGAAGGCAGAACTTCTAATCCCATGGCTTTTGTATCGTGGCAACAAAAGCCATTCCTTAACCCTCACAAATGCCTCTGCCATGCCTCTCTACAAGGGTGTACACCAAAGTTGGTTATATCAAATGAATCAGGAGGAGAAATCAGGCTTTCAGACAGATAGTGACATCTTGACAAGTGACCCATCAGCAGGGGCCTGGAGCCTGTCAAACTTTTTTTTTCACTCGGGAGCTGAAATTTGTGTGCCCTATAAAGGGTTAAAGGGACACTGTGTGAGATTTTTAGTTGTTTATTTCCAGAACTCATGCTGCCCATTCACTAATGTTACCTTTTTCATGAATACTTACCACCAGCATCAAATTCTAAGTATTCATTATGACTGGAAAAATTGCACTTTTCATACATGAAAAGGGGATCTTCTCCATGGTCCGCCATTTTGAATTTCCAAAAATAGCAATTTTTAGCTGCAAAAATGACTGTACTTGCACCATACTAGAAAATATTTGTTTATTACTTGTAAACTTTCATGTAAAGATCAAATTTGCCAATAGTCAGCCCAGTTTCAATGAGCAGCATAGTTGCATTACCTTTTTTGACCATTTCCTGCACAGTGTCCCTTTTAAGACTTTTTTTGAAGGGGTCTACATAAGGGTCTCATAAGGGTCTCATAAGGGTCTCATGTAAATGAAAACTAGAATTGTGTGACCCATGTCAGGAGCGTTATTGACGTATTATTGATGTTTGTCACTGTTGTCATCATGTATCATTTGACTTTGGGAATGTGATCAAGTCAAGTCAAGTAGGTTTTATTGTCAATTTCTTTACATGCACTGGTCATACAAAGAATTTGAAATTACATTTCTTGCTTTCCCATACAGACATAGACTAATTAAGGTAAGGACATAGACAGTATAGACATAGACAGTACTTATACATGGACTTAAGACAGTATGGACATAGACAGTGCTCATACAGACATTTAAAGTGCAAGACTGGACAACAGAAGACTTGTAGAGGACATACATTAAGAGGTATTTGTTGTGTTTTTGTGCTTTTCCTAAAAAAAGTCCTTTATAGCGTTCTGACATGGTAATAGTAGCATTTTTGAGGAAANTAAATATAAAAAGGTCTGTCAAGTACACCAGCAGCAGTGTGTGTGTGTGTGTGTGTGTGTGTGTGTGTGTGTGTGTGTGTGTGTGTGTGTGTGTGTGTGTGTGTGTGTGTGTGTGTGTGTGTGTGTGTGTGTGTGTGTGTGTGTGTGTGTGTGTGTGTGTGTGTATGTGTTTAGTGCAGGTAGAAGGTGCGGTGGTGCGTCTTGTGTGTGTGTGTTTGTGTGTCTGTATCTGTGTGTGTGTGTGTGTGTGTGTCAGTGTGTGTATGTTGGGTTTAGTGCAGAAAGTGCAGTGTGCTTGTGTGTGTGTGTGTGTGTGTGTGTGTGTGTGTGTGTGTGTGAGTGTGTGTGTGTGTGTGTGTGTGTGTGTGTGTGTGTGTGTGTGTGTGTGTTGTGTGTTGTGTGTGTGGTGTGTGTGTGTGCATGTTTTGAGTTAGTGCAGGTTGAAAGTTCAGTCACAAGTATAGTAGTGCAGGTGGAATGTTCAGTCGCAGATATGGTGGTGGGGGATGGGGAGGGGGGGGTTGTCAGTGGCCTTGCTGGCTAGAGGCTGACAGTGGGGGGGGGGTTGTCAGTGGCCTTGCTGGCTAGAGGCTGACAGTGGAGGGAGAGTGGGTTGAGTGTTCAGCATCTTGATCGCTTGGTGCATTGTGCTGCTCGCCAGCCGGGTGGTACGGGAACGGAGGCGCCTGTACCTCTTTCCAGAGGGCAGGAGGCTGAACAGTTTGTGTGCAGGGTGGCTTGTGTCTTTGATGATCATCAGTGCTTTCCGGGTGAGGCGTGTGGTGTAAATGTCCTGCAGGGAGGGGAGTGGTACTCCAATGATCTTCTTCGCTGTGTGATCTTCTTCGCTGAGTGATTCGCTGTGTGATTGCACCCAAACAATGTCAACTTGACTTACCAATTCATAAAGAGCAATCATGTGTCATTAATATTCCATGACATGGATGAGTCATGTCATTTGTATGCCGGTTTTAATTTCATGACACACCCTAACATATACCTTTTCTAACTAAGTGTTACCAGCTATATTCCATTGTAAGAGAATCACTGTGACAGTGGTGGTTTCTAACCTGTGGTCTTGTCCCCCCTGTGTGGCAGCTTGCACAGACGTACGCAGATGACAACAGCCTGCTCTTCATGGAGACCTCAGCAAAGACATCCATGAACGTCAACGAAATCTTCATGGCCATTGGTATGGATCTAATTTAATTCATGTGATGCCTTCTTGTCTTTGTTGGTTTGTGTTTCATTTCAGGCATAACAAGCTTTCTATTATTTCCATATCTTCTATTATTAACCATCTAGTTTCACTTGCACTTTAATAGTTACTTAATAGCCAATTGTATCTCCCATAAACTATACATTTGCGTAAGTGTGTATTGAAATGTTTATTGGCTGGGACGACAGAATACAGAGTTGCTGACGGCTCATGGTTGTTGAATTACACTACAGGTAATTGATGTTTTCAAATTGGTATCAGTATATGATTATTGTGGAATTATACTACCAGTAATTGGGATGTTTTCAAATTGGTTTCAGTATCTGTATGTATGGTAGACAAGGGGCTATTTTCAAACTGTTCTCCTTTCTATTTGTTCCATACCATTTGGGGATGTATTTACTTTACTCTTATTACTCTCTCTCTCTCTCTCTCTCTCTCTCTCTCTCTCTCTCTCTCTCTCTCTCTCTCTCTCCCTCTCTCTCTCTCTCTCTCTCTCTCTCTCTCTCTCTCTCTCTCTCTCTCTCTCTCTCTCTCTCTCTCTCTCTCTCTCGTACAGCGAAAAAGTTGCCCAAGAGTGAACCACAGCAAGCAGGAGCAAGTGCCAGGAGCAACCGAGGGGTGGACCTGACGGAGCAAGCTCAGCCCACGAAAGGACCATGTTGCAGCAGTAACTAACTACGTTGGACTCCTCTCCTCTTCTCCTCTCCTCTCCTCTCCTCTCGTCCTCTTCTTCTTCTTTGACTCTATGTAACATCTAGACATGGGGCTCATCTTCCTCCTCCTCCTCCTCCTCTTGCGACCTGTGTCCCCCTGGATTAGCTAAAGACTCTGTGTAGATACGTTTCTAATAACTTTTTTTATTTTTGAAGGAAAAAAAAAGAAAAGGAAAAAAAAACAAGTATGATCATCAAGATTAATAGATGCATGTATCACTACAAACGCCTAAAAAAGACACACACACACACGCACATGAACATACAGACATGCACACAGACCCACACATATACATTTTGTAAACTTCTAAACAAACTAGTAGAAGAGTGTCCAAGTGCAAGACACGTGTATGCATACAGATGTGTCTGTAGTGGATGTGTGTGTGTTGGGGGGGGGGTGGATATGACGGTGGGTAGTTGTCTGAGGACTGAGTTACTACAGGGGGAGGCTTAATGGGGGTTGTGGGTGTGAAAGGTTCTTTTTTTTTATTTCTCGGAAAAAAAAGCTTGCCACCATGAAGATGATGAGAGTGTGTGCGGCTCCCTCTCTTCTTCACCCTAGCCCAGCCCACTACTAGCCTCTGGGGCTATGTCTGTATTCAGTCATCCGCAGTATTGACGCTTACTCTCCTTCTTGACTCCAAGCATTCCTCCTGAGTCCCTCCCCCCACTCCCACTGCAACCCACTAAACCCCATCAGCAGCCGCACGCTTTGGTGGTGCTCGGCCCCCTGCATCGCCAGCCTCCCCTATAAGATCAGAAATCAAAAGCTCAGCGGCAGGGTCTGTTTTGGCATGAACATTGCCAAAGATTTGTTGCCCGACAAGGAGGGAAAAAACAGTATAGCACATTACATCTGCGAAAGGTGTTTGGCGTGTTAATGTCTTTCCTATTTTGTCCCCGACTCCTGAGGGATTTTCCCTTTCGATTGATGGATATCATGATGTGCTTTAGGGTTTTAAAAAAAGCAAAAAACAAAAAAAAAGATCATGGACATCAGAAAAATACAACAAAAACCAACCCAACTGGTCTGTGTTTTTTATTATTAATATTATTCGAAACTTTGTGTTTCAATTTCTGTCACATCTGTTTTTAACATTGCCTTTTCTGCGATCAGTGTATGACGACAACATGAGAGGTTTAGTGTGACGTGTGTAGGAAGGTCTGTGTACAGGGTGCCATAGCCCAGTGCAAGATGACCAGTGAGAGCTGCAATCCCTCAAGCTCATCCTAAGCGAAATGAATATATTGTAAAATAGAGCAATCCAGTGCAGCCTTTGTCTTTCTTATTTGTTTAAACGATGACAGCAGTGCAGACCAAGGGTGGGGTGTTTAGGCAGTCAAAATAACCAGATACGAGTTCATGACCTCTAATGGTGAATCTCCAGATCATCAGCCTGTCTGTGTGTGTGTGCGTGCCTGTGAGTGTTTGGAATGGGATGTGTGTGTGGTGACGTTTCCTGCCACCTTCCGTGCTGTGGGATACAAGCTGTCTCCAGAGCACAGAGAAGTATTCCAAGAGCATGGTTATAAGTGATAAACTTGGCCAAGTTAACCAACAGGAAGTGGTGAACCTGCTAGTAGGTACCTCACATGCCATTTAGTTAAGACTATGAGGACTCCAGGCTCTTCATGAGAGGATTTCCCATTACCTCAAGGTTTACTACTGAGACAGGTTTTTGGAATACTCCCCAGGTTAACTGCAATTTTAGTGAAGAGTATGGAGGAGTCATGATGAATCTTTTTTGATTTTCATGTCATACCTTTGCACTGCTAAAATATACCCTCGGTTTGTTCTGTGAAACCTAGAGATTGCAAATGTACAGTACAGTTTCCCAGAAATGCTCAACTGTGGATGTAGATTTTTGTTTTGTTTCTGTTTTGTTTTTCATTCGCAAACTGGTCAAATAATGTTAAAAGGTGTGTTTTTTTTAATGTACCTCGTATTATTAACGAATCATTTTCACATTTACTCAGTGGTCTGTCTTTGTAGTTCTATCTTATCAGTCTGAGATTTTATTTTATTTTTTCTCCTCCCTGAGGACTCTTGGCAAATTGCACAAATTCTGAGGCTGGTGACTGCCCGTTTGATCAATTTAAAACGCATAACCATGGAAGTGCTAACCTACTGCTGAAAAAAAAACACCAAATGTAGCTGAGTTATGTGACTGTCAGAAAACCAGATGGACAAAGTGATGTAACAACCTTAACAGCGAAGGACTAATCTAAAATGGATTGGCCAGGTACTAGTTAATATTTTCAATAAAGGGGTGAAATTGTGTACATTTAATGGTGTGAATGTTTCATGACGCTCATCACAAGGCACAGGCCCTTTTTGTCCTTGCATCCAACAACCACCTTGTTTTTTTACTTTATTTTCAAAAATAGGTATTTATAGTAAAACTCATAGTGGGTCTGATTGAGGGACCATAATCAGACCCTTGTGTCCACCTCATCTATTCCTTGGAAGAGGATCACAATCACTGATATATTCTCTCTGGAACCTGCAGCTACCGCTTTCTTAATCAATTTCTTACAAATATTGCCTGCCAGTTCCTTATCGTCCTCATTGCTCCTGCCTCTATCCTCTTCAACATGTTCATCCGTGGGCAGTCTGTTGGTTGCTGCTGGCTCGTGGTCATCCTCCTCTCCACCTGTGGATGTTTGCTTCTTAGTGCCCTCTACTGTCATGTCCTCAGCGTTATCTCCAGTGTCCTCCCGGGCCTCGGATCCCCTCAGGGCTCTGCACCGCTGCTCCCTCTTGGCCCTCTGGCGACCGAGCTGTGCCCTCCAGTCCTGGACGCAGCGCTGCACCACAGGAGCCACGTCTTCCGGCTCCAGCCCGCCGCCCCACAGCCCGCTAGAGCCCAGCACCAGCAGCTCGGCGGAGGGCTCCAGGCTCAGGGACACCTGGTGTGGCACGGGGATCACCAGCCTCCTCAGCCGTTGGTCACCGTAGTTCCCCAGGGCTCGTGTGGCCTTCAGCAGGCCCTCCACCAGGCCGTGGTGCTTGTTGGGGCTGATGGAGCCTCCCTCCCGCAGGATGCGCTTGTGCTCCGCGCTGTTGGCCGTGCTGTGGTCCTTGGTCAGCCGGAAGCTCTTGCCATGCTTGCACAGGACGGCGTGGATGTTTCCTGTGTCCGGGAATAAGTGCACGATTTAGGTAAATCCAGAGCCATCTAATAACAGAGTTGCGCAAACCGGGGACCAGGAAGTCGGTTGGTGATGTGATTCGCGTAGATTAAAATGTTTCTTAACAGTAAACTTCTGTTCGTTGGAAACTAACACAGAACCATCACATACCAAACAAAGATTAAGTACAAACAAATTACATTATCTTTACCACATTTTCTGTGTTCTACGGCCACCTCCTGGAACTAAGTAACTTCTAATAGAACTAAAGTCAATGGGGATTTCCATGTTAACGCTCCGTGAGGCTCCATGAGAGCCGCCATTGCTGTGGAAAGATTGGTCCATAGAGGTCTATGGGAGTGGCGTAACTCTGATATTAGATGGCTCTGGGTAAATCACTTCACTGTTGTGGTGTGTTGTTGTGTTATAATTGTGTTCCATCCATGTAACAGTCTCATTTTTATACTGTGCTGCCTATCTTCCATTCTTATTGCTGAAACTAACGTCAGCAACTAGACTCCTTTTTTGGAGGTGAACACATTTAATTTCTCATCAAAAGACCTTCAGTTCTGGCCTGAGAAAAAATAGAATGTATTGATGTACATACTTAGTTGATTAGGTGCTACAGTCCTATCCAGACCACTAGAGGTGGAGCAGTACAGTAGCCCACACTCATCACAGAACTCAGACTTGAGGACAATTTTGATAAAATGTCTTGAAGTCCAGTTGACCATAACTTCCAGTTGCTTACAGCTGCTTTGATTACCATGACCTGACAGAATGTTAATCTTCACAGACCAATACAGCAATCAATTGTTAACGCATTGACAAATGGCAGGTGTAACAAGACTAATCAAAATTTGTATTGCGTAGACAACAGCGTTAAAATTCCAAAGTCCTTAGTGCCACTCAAGTAGAGAAAGGTGAAGTGATTCAGAAAAGCAGAGTTGCTAGACTGTTAAAAAATGTCTACCCTAATGTAGTCTAATGAAATCTGGTATCTTAAGGGTTTTGCAAAGTAGCACTTGAAAGTGTCAAATTTTAAGCATTTACGGCTGGTTCATTTATTGTCCAATTATTAATACATTTTAGGGTCTACTGGGTTGTCAAAGAACGGATACATTTTTCATTATTCTTCCCTAAGCCATCAGATACTATGAAGGTGTAAGATCCAATTTTCATCAAATTTGCTCCTGGCCACAAAAACTATGATACTACCTTGTTGATAACTGGCCATTTGTTTTGGGTGCTGTTGGGAGGATGTTCACCAATACAATGTTCAAGTATGCTACAACTATGGTTTTTAATTAATATTTACTTTGGTGTAAGTCTTATACCATACACCCAATCCTCAGGGGAAAAAATCTGTACATACTGTTGTACTACTAAAGCTGAATTTAGTGAAGGCACCATTAGACCAGGGACCTACTACTAAACTGTTTCAGGAGTAAACCAGGTTAAGAGTCTAATGAGGTCTCTTCTATTAGATGAGGCTCTTCTCCAGGCTCTTCTATTAGATGATTTACCTCTTAACTTAACCTGGTTTACTCCTGAACCAGCCCCAGGCCTAGACAAGACATCTGGAGCAGTGTTGAAACGTTGAGCCTTATCCCCAGTGCCGCTGACAGCTTTGGCTGGAGTCTGGACCCAGGCGCACCCAATCCTCTGGGAAAATCCCTACATGCTGTTGTACTATTAGAGTTCAATTTACTGAAAGCACCATTAGACCAGGCCTAGACCAGACATCTGGTTGAACCTGTGAACCTTTGAGCCTTATCCCCAGTGCCGCTGATGGATTTGGCTGGGCCTAGGGCAAATTAATCTGAAACGCCCCCACCCAATGAGTATTGAGGACCCAATTCTGGGCCCTTATCATACCTGGGCCCTGGACAACTGACCCCCAGCCCCCCCCCATCCAGTCCATCTTACCACAGTTAGCAATGTGCAGTGTTCCCTGTGATGCCTTGTGGCCCGACTTCTCAGGGGCCGATGAGGTCTCCTGGTCCACCACGCAGACCACAGAGGTGCAGGCGCTCCAGCGGAACTTGGAGGTCTCTCCCCGGCCCAGTCCCAGGACGCAGTCCATGTTGGAGAAGGCCCTGGCGAACGCCTGCGTCATCTGCTGCTCCTTGCTGGTGACCTCCACATCCACAGGACCCTCAGGGCCCAGTCTGGCATCATCCCTCTTCAACAGGGTCGCCATCCGGGACAGGAAGTCCTTCTGCTTGCCATCCAATAAGAACGAGGGGTCCACCCTGACCAGCTGCTCCAGCAGCAGCACCGACAGCTCATTCGCAGCCATCTCTGCCGAGGCGCGTCCATAGAAACCGTCAAACACTCCGAAGAAGCCTGTCCCCTTTTTAGCCCCGTAGTTTTGGAGGAGCACGCTGACGTCCTCCATGTCTTTCTTCCAGGGTGCATTCCTGTCCTGTCCCAGGGCCACAGCCCTGATCAGGGGACTGTTCCATGGGTAGGTGACCACTTTGGACTGTGGCTCAGGAGGAGGCAGTTCGCTGGAGGCTGGGCTCTTGACTGTGGCTTGATCAAGCTCCACACAGCTGGTTTGGCCATCTGAAAGGCTTGAGGAATCCGGGCCAGAGCTGTAAGCCTCTTCTGGGACTTCGGGCAGTGCTGAACAGCTGCAGCATGATGAGTGCAAATAATGACAGAATCAGGCTCTCATTAAATGACATGCTAGATTATTTTAACTTAATACAAAAGTGGCAGAAGTCTCAATTAATTGAAATGAAATTGAACAATATGGGATTCAATCTTAATACTAGCTTTGAAGAAAGTAAGGACTACCTGTATGTGTCCTAAGCCCTACCCCTTTACTGTAGGCCTACTTAAGTGACTGTTTTTGTTTTGTCTCAAAGGCAACCCAAGCAGTTAATTAATCAATCAAACAGTAAGACATTAACCAGCTAGGCCAAATCCAACAGAACAAAAGCAAATTACCACTTGGTCTCTTTTGGCTTTCTATCCATGAGGGCATGAGAATTCTAACTGTAACTTGTTTTGTTCTGGAGACTGTTGCCACAGCAACCAACAATCATTACAAATACCTTTGGCTTAAAACCTTTCAGATATAAACGAGCCAAAGTGTTGGAATACATTTTTTGTGGACTCAAATTGAGCAAGACAGACAGAAATCCCCAGTTCACATCCAACCTCTCTCCTTTTCCAGCACATATGAAAGGAGTTAAAGCCTTGAAAGGTCTTTTCTATTCTTTTTCTTTTTCTTTTCTTTTTTTTAAGAAAAATATCATGGGCTGAAATTCAAGTCTTCACACATCCACATGATGACATAATAAAAGGCATTGAAGTGAGCTGTGCTGCATCCAATGTGTGTACCCATGTAGTCCAGCAGATGGCAGCAGTGTACCCTCTCAGTCTCTTGTGCCTGGGTGACACACACACACACACACACACACACACACACACACACACACACACACACACACACACACACACACACACACACACACACACATACTTATCCCTAAAGAAAATGTTGTGACCTTCTCAGACCCACGCATATCAGTCTGCTTTGAATGTGGGCGTAATATAAACAAAACACTCAATGTACGATCACTCGGTCTGTATACAAATGGCTTTATTGTGCTTTGCCGTGTGTGTGTGTGTGCATGGTGTGCTTCCAAGACCCACATGCACCTGAGGACGTGTAGCGTAACCTAATTGACTCCACTGCCTGCCCATGCCATGACTCACCCAGCATTACTGCCACATCCCCCACTTCTACCACTCTGGCAGGGCCCTCAATTGATTACTTATCACACCTCTTCATTTAATTGAAGGTCACTGTGCACCAGACAGTAATTAACTAAGTAAAACAAACTCAATGGAAAGGGAAAGTATGTGCATTTCATGTTTCATTTCTTATGTACAGTATATCATTTTCCACCTCCAATGATCAACTTTTGTTCATGACTGCTGAGGTTGTGGCTGCTTGATTAGTTGGTACAACACAAAGAAATAGGCACACAAAAAAAAGTTACACATTTGGTACATCCAGGTTAAAAAAATGTTCATTTCAATTCAATTATTCAAAGCACATACTTTTCATAATATGATAATATTTAGCATAATACCAAAAAAATGACACTTTGGTAAGACATAGGTAACTCAGCAGCCCACCCTTCCATTTCTTGGCTGGACAGCATGCTAGGAATTTGAATACATTTCTTATGCCTTTTCCACTTTCATTTGTACACTTGCATCTGCAAACATTAGGAACTAAAAACCAAATCAATCAGTCCCAATGTTGGGGTCAGAATTGTGTAATCCTATCAGCTGCTTGTACCATCTGCACTGTTTTTGTTTGTCAGAAATTCAGATCATTTTGGGAAGGCATAGATGGTATGGTAGGATCAATTGACTGGGTGGTTTGCATTAACCTTTGTGGTATAGTGTCATAAAACAGTGATTGAACCCATCACACCTCTTTTCTACTTTCAGGGAAAACAAATCATAATCAGATTTCTCTGGAACACCCAAGGTGACATGATGGGGGAGGGGTTGGCAGTTTGATTCAGCTGGCACTGGGCTGTATGGTGTATTGTGGCGTAGCAGTGGTGACACAGTGGTGATGGTGATGATGCGGCAAGGTACAGCTGCGCGGCAATGTGCTGAGCCCACGGCATGCCTCAACTGTCCCCTGCTCGTCACCCGGGCTCTCTGAGCTGACACCTCGCTGACAGTCCCATTAAGATGATAACTCGACCCCCCGAATACATTACTGTCACGTCGCTGCACCGCCCTGGCTCCATCAGCTCTCACCTCCATACTCCCTCCTCGCCAACCACACTACCGCTAAGGTGGCACAGAGGTGAAGGAAGGGATGAGGAGAGAGAGAGAGAGAGAGAGAGAGCTCCACCACCTTGCTCTCACCTCCATACACTCTGCAACCACACTCCGCCAAGGTGGCACAGAGGTGGAGGAATGGATGAGTGGAGGGAGGGAGAGAGTGAGAGAGAGATGAGGAGATGGAGAGAGAGGGGGGAATAAGGAGAGAGAGTTGGAAAGAGAGAGGGGGAAGAAGCAGGAGGGAGAGATAGTGGAGGATGAGGAGATGAAGAGAGAGGGGGGAATAGGGAGGGAGAGAGAGAGGGAGAGATGGAGATGTTGGTTGAGGAATGCAGAGGAGATTGGTGCAGTCAAATATACCCAAAGTGGAGTCCTTTTACCTGTCCTTTATCAGTACGTGCTGAAACAACTAAACAAAACAACAGAAATAAAGTTCAGCTTTGGGAGCCATTTGTATGTAACACAGAGTACTGTACAGGCGCTCAGGCATTCGCTTCAGTTCTTGGATGATTTCCCAACATCACCTTTTCTGAAGACTGAAACAGCTTTGGCAATACTAAGTAGTAAAATGTCAGTAAAAATCAACAACAAAGAGAACACAGGTGTGTGTGTGTGTGTGTGTGTGTGTGTGTGTGTGTGTGTGCGCGTGTGTGTGCGCCTGTGTGTGTGTGTGCATGTGTGTGTGTGTATATGTGTGTGTATGCCTGTGTGTGTGTATGCCTGTGTGTGTGTGTGTGTATGTGTATGTGTGCGGTGTGTGTTTCCATATGTGCACGACTGCCCGTGTGTGTATGCATTTGCACATTTGTGTGTGTGTGGGTGTGTAGCAGTTCAGTAGTATCGGTAGAATAGGCTACATACATATGGATGAGCAGTTTCTCATGCAATTATTCCGGCGGGTTCATAATGTGTCTATATTTTATAATGTCTGACATGCCCAACACGTTATAGAGCTTTGAATTTGTATAAGATAAATATTCCCTCAGGACTACCTTTTCTCTTCCTAACGACTCCCTGCTCAGAGGGGGAGCTCTACTTGAACTATAGAAATATTCAGGGCGGCATTCGGGGTCTGTGAAACACTACCGGAATAAACTAGAAGTGCAGTGTGCTGAGTTTATATAAGCAGTGCGTTCCCCCCAGCTTGAGTAGCTCACCAACACTAACATCCACCTCTCCACCACCTCCACCCCGACTACCCCCCACCCCAGGCAGACTAGCCCCTGGCCTCGTCCCCACCCCGGATGAGTCACCATCCATCCTGCGGTTAGATACTAATCTGCTGCTGTAGGAAAAAAGGTCCTTTCCCAAGGTCTCCTGGAGCATGCCCCTGGACACCAAGTCCTATTGCCAAGCCCAGCCGCTGACACAGAACCATTCCCCCTGTCCCAGTTCCCAGTTTTATTTAACTTTTTTTTATCTCCTGCTCTCCTCTTCTTTTCACTTGGGGAATTTATGAGCCTCTCTTCTTCACGCAATGAGAAGCGGGCGGCGGGAGCAGACTGCAGAGACAAGATATGCTCTAGGAGTCTACAGGGGCATCAGGGTCGTTTCCTCAGGGTCACTCTCGGCAGAGCCATTGTGCCACGCAGGGCCGGCGCTCGGCATAGGCAGACCAGGCGGTCGCCTAGGGCACCGAATGTCTTGGGGGCGCCAAGTCCCACAGAATTAGAACATTAAGCGATATAAAGCATTAAGCTTTGTAATATTGACAATTATGAATGGGCACTTAGTACATATGTAGGTAGTAGATCAGCAGTGCTTGATCAGATGACGCTATGTTTACAGATGCCAATTTCTAAATCCAGAAGAAGGGTGCTTGTCTAGGGTCCCACATTGACTAGAACCGGCCCTGGTGCCACGCCACGCCACTGGCATCTGGACCTGCAATGGCTCAATGGCTTCCCTCCGAGCGAGCGAGCGGGCAGGCGGCGGTCACATAGAGGAGGATGGACGGAGGGAGAAGAAAAAAAAGCCACGCTGTCAGAAGTGGAAACATTTGTCCTCTTCTGACAAAAAAAAAGACACATGCGGGAAGAATTGAAAGGCTCTGTGTTTGTTTTCCTGTCTGGTTTCATTCAAACAATTTCTTCACACAATAAAAGAAGACGAAAATGGGCATTGGTTGAAGGAAATCCTCACTTCTAGCGTGTGTCACAGTGACATGGCCTGCTCACCATCTCGTAAACAATCAGGAAGTCATATTCTGAGGACATCAGATACTTGCAGTTGTTGCAGCCTTGCCCTTTGACTTGGCTGCAGATCTGCTGAAATCTTAACATGACCAGAAGCAGGCAGACATGTGGGACAAGCATAAGCGGAGTTTGACTTTTGCATCAGGGGTGGCAAGAATATTATAGGGATAATAATGTATTACAAAAAGATAATAGGATTCAAGTTAATTTCGTACTAGCATGCATTAACCAAAACATTTAAAACACAAGTTTCAATTTTTAACATTTATATGTTGCCATGTCCTTACCCCTCCTGCTCCTGCTCAAAGCACGCCCATGTGGACAAGGAGCGCATGGGTTTGTGTGATCGTCAAAACCCGAACATGTTTACTAATAATGAGGTAACCAAATAGTTTCACATAATGTGCAAGCAATTACATAGCAAAGCTCACATTATGAAATGCATAACCGCAAACATGCCCCGCGTCCAAAAACGCCCCATGATTTGGCCAATGAGCGTGTCTTGACTGTGGATTGAAAGTGTTTTGATGGCTACTCTCACTGTTCTACTCAGCACCTGGATCAAAGCCAGGAGTATGAGCCAATTTTCAAGTTTGATGTAATACTAAATTGGTACACAGTATGCTGCCACAGCAGAACCTGCTGATGTGATGGCCAGGTAAAAGACTGCAGCCATGTCATTTTATCCTGCCAATAAACAAAAAAAGACACCTGGCGGCTGATGATGAGTAAGTGGAGATAGGGAGTTTATCCAATTCAATCAAATTATAACTCAATCACTCAAAGAAAGTTTAACACCAGAAAATATTGTCCTCATACAGTTGATCAATAGGTGTACTTGCAAATACATCTGACAAATTCAATTTCTGGCATTCTGATTACTACCTTGCCATTTACATGTATATGCACTAGATTCAAATAAAATGGACAGGAGCTGTTTAAATATTTTTATTATGTCTGTCTAAAAACATTGTGTTTCACTAGGCATCCACCTTCACAGCCATCACTAAATTCCTAGTTTCTTGACCTCTGAGTACTCATAATATGTGTACTGTGTCTCTGGCAGTGTTGGGCAGTAATGCATTACAAAAGAAATGAATTACTGTAATGTGTTACTTTTTGCTGTAATGCAGTAATGTAAGGCATTACAGGGCAAAAATCTGTAATATATAGGCTACTTAGTTACAATGCTAAATAACTTAAGTTACAATGCGTTACAATGACCTGGATTTTAGTGGTATTCAGTGTGGTGGGTCAGAAAGAAGCTATTCCCGAACCTAGTAGTTTTTTGTCTGCACTAAATGGCCAGATGCATATTTAGGCCTACAGTTCTTTTGGTCAAAGTAACTAAATTAATGCAAAAGTAGTGTAATGCATTCCATTTTAAAAATATTGTAGTGTAATGGATTATTTTGAAAAGACAGTAACATGTAATCAGTAATGTGTTACAGTTTTTGAGTAACTTGCCCAACACTGATCTCTGGCCACCTGGAGGTCAGGGGGTCAAGAGCCTGTAACCATAGTACACTCTCTTCCTGTATTTTCTCTGCTGTAACCCAACAGTGCGACCAGCTGGCCTGTGTGTTTCTCCAAACAAGGTCATGGCCAAAAGCATTTCTGGGAGTAATTTGGTATCTGGAATGCCATCAAGTTCACTCATTATGGGTGGAGTGTCGCAACGCTAATAGGAACAAGCCTATCCATTACATCCGAAAACTCTCGTCTGGATTGTGACTATACGTTGCCAAGGGAGTGCTCGCTCCTCAGAATTTATAAAAGATAAATGTGATCAATGATCACGTTTTCAAACAGCTTTTGGAGAGCGAGCAAAGAGCTTGCTTTTCCTCTGCTTGCCATTTAGGCCATCCATTACAGGATGTTTAGTGAAATCGGGGCTGTCATTATGCTAATATTTCTCCTGCGCTAATGTACCATGCTGTAAACAGACACATCTGTCTCGTCCTCTGCATGCAGAGCGCATTGACTGTGGGTGCTTAACGTACTCTTTTAACAAAAGGGCAACTTTACAGCCGTGCCCCCGGAGTTGTTGTCCAAGGCTTTTCCAGGGCATATGTCATTTTGATGGATGATGACCGTCTTTATGAGCACTCCAATATTTCAAATCCCGATAACAATCTCTGAAAAAAAAAAGGTCTGATGAAAAATCTGTCAACATGATCCATGAAGTTCCCCCACGTGAGGATGAGTGGAGAGAGAGAGCCTGGGGTTACACTGCAGGACATGCAGCGCAGGATTCCAACCAAGTAAAGCTCTGGTGTTCCGAAGAAGTCAGGAGCCCAATAGAATGAAAATAGCCATGCATTTCTCTCTCTCTTTCTCCATGCATTTCTCCTTCTCTTTCACTCTCCTTTTCTCCATCTCTCTCTCTCTCTCTCTTTCTTTTTTCGCTCCCATATCGTGATGCTAATTACTACATTTGTCATGATCACGAATCAAAGCCGTGCACATATGAGCGCGGGCCTACGCAAGCGGCCAGTTTGGCCCCTAGGGAGTTTCTCCACTACAGTCTTCCCTTCCTTTTTATTCCTTCCTGCTCACATATTCCTTTAGGCAGTGAAAAAAAGAAGAGTAGAGAAAAGACAACGTCCCAGCAGGTGTTACAAATGTGTTGTGTGGGAGTTAAAAATCATGTTGGGAAGGAAGAAGAACAAAAAATATCAGTGAAAAGAAATCCCGTCGCCTGACGGAGAGAAAACATCCTGAACCATTTTATACTCTTCAGTAAAAGAATGAACATGAACTATTAAGAAAAGGCAACATCTGAATTCGTATAGCAACAAGGATGATGTAGGCCTAAATGTAAAGAAACACCACTATGACCGCATACACTGTATATTTTTTATTGTTTCAAGTCCTTTCACTGCTATAGGGCTTAAAAAGCCACTTTAAACAACTGCTGAGGCACATTTATATCCTGCAGCTCAACATTTTCACAAGGTGACGGGACCGAAACCAGAGCCCTCGCTGTGGGCTTGGACGCCCACCACCAGCGGTGAGGATGGGAGTGGGAGTGGGAGCGGCTGTGCTCCGCTGTACTGCGCGCGTTGCTGGGTTGGTTGTTCTGTGTATACGTGGAGACGTTGAAAACTCCCTGGAACTGTAGATTGAGAAGTCCCCGTCCCGCTGCCGCAGCGCAGATGTTCTTGATTACTGTTTTCAGAGGACGTAATAGGAGCAAGATGGTGCTGCACCGTACCACTGGTTCTGTTCGACAGGCTGTGTGTGTGTGTGTGTGTGTGTGGTGCATGCGTGGTCGCAGCCAGACTCATTGTGTGTGTGTGTGTGTGTGTGTGTGTGTGTGTGCGCGCGCGTGTGCATTGTGTGTGTCTGTGCACACGCCCAGGCTCTTTGTTTCAGTGTTGTGTTCGCATGAATGTTTGCGTGCATAGTGCTCAGTATGCATGCTTGTGTGTGTGTGTGTGTGTATGTGTGTGCGTGCGTGTCTGTGTGTGTTTCTTGCTTGGCGCATGAGGAGCCTTCACTGGCTTCAGAGCAATAGGCAAAGCTGCATGCAACCTCTCTTCTCTCTTTTGCATTGTGTGCGTTGGGAGTACTCCCTTCTGCACACGTTTTTTTTTGCCAGCCCAGTGAAATTTCAGAGGCAATTTCTGATGCAAGCAGAGAAAAGACAGAGAGAGAGAGAGAGAGAGCGATGCAGGGTTCACAAAGAGGTCTTTGCTTGAAATGATGGGGTTCACCAAACACCTGATGACTTATGGTGTTTTGACAAATGCGCCCGGCAAAAAACTGTCAGGATGCAAAATTGATGGGCCCAGAATTTCCCCATAGGCCTGCTCTGAATCAGAGAAAAGAAAGGGAAGACAGTGGGATGACATGGAGTCTAGCGAAAGGCCACAGCGTTCAGTTGCATCGGTAATGAAGCATGGGCTCGCTGTGTGTTCGCCTTAGTCATCGATTGTTTAGGGGTTTTTTCCCAACCCTTTTGTGCTCTAAATGAGTAATGCTTTTAATTGCCCCGGGCTTGTAAGTTCGGCCAGATTTTAATGAGCCTTTAACATGAAACCATCCAATCGGGGTGTTAAATGTGTGTGAGTGGGCGGGTGTGATGGAGAGAAGGAGGAAAGCATAGAACAAAAAGAAGGAAAAAAGAAAGAGACAGGAAGAGAAACACAAAAAATAGAAAAAGCACCTCTGTCCCTCTGTGGAGTGTGTAGGAGGTTCTTCAAGTGAGACTGACACTAACGTAACAAAGTAACTTTCTTTTATTTTGAAATGATTCATCTTCTGTTCATATAGACAAGTCAGACCGACGAGATATAGTTCCTGTCACATGACACACGACTCATCTGGTCTCTGCGAGTTGGATGGCAGCTTCTCTCGCCATCAGTCCATCAATAGCACATCATTAATCCACGCACATGTGCGCGCACCTGTATTTACATATTTTTTTTAGCTTAGCACACACAGCACTGTCTTCTCTTGTCCATGTGGTTTCTGTACAGAGCAGCAGCATCTAAAGTTTGTGAAGATCCAGCTTCTGGTCTCCTGATCATGTCGGCTCCCTTAGCCTCATTGTAATGTCCCTTTGCTGCAACCACATGCAGTACACATACGCACGCACGCACGCACGCACGCACGCACGCACGCACGCACGCACGCACGCACGCTCACACACACTCACACACACACACACACACACACACACACACACACACACACACACACACACACACACACACACACACACACACACACACACACACACACACAAACACACAAAGCCACCCCTACACATATGGACATACACACACTCACACATGGTTATCCAGTCGAACACACAAACACATACAGACACCTACACGAACTATACAAGAGCGATTATGTCACAGACGTCTAAACTATTGAGGACATCCAGCGTAAAAGGGTGGTTAAAGTGCAAACAGCAAAGACAATTTGCCCCTCCCGTCTATTCCTCTCTGTATCAATATTCTCATAGCTGAACAGACAGAAGCAATGACCTCAATGACAATAGAGTTTTTTGGTAACACTTTACTTAAAGCCCATTCTTTAGTGCATTATGAGCGTATTTATAATGAATTACAAAACGCATCATAATTAGTCACAATACATTATGGCTACACTCGTAATGCTCCATGATGTATTATATCAACAGTTATAACTATACATCTAGCTTATTATGCTTTATAAATACAAGGGTGTTATTCATTTATCTATTTATATTTATTATAAGGCATTTATATAGTTATAACTGTTGATATAATACATCATAAAGCATTATGAGTGTAGCCATGATGCATTGTGACTAATTATGATTATTATGATTATAATTCATTACAAATACGCTCATAATGCACTATAGAGTGGGTTTTAAAGGGACACTGTGTGAGATTTTTAGTTATTTATTTCCAGAATTCATGCTGCCCACTCACTAATGTTAGCTTTTTCATGAATAAGTAACATGAATAAGTATTCATTATGACTGGACAAATTGCACTTTTCATACATGAAAAGGGGGATTTTCTCTATGGTCCGCCATTTTGAATTTCCAAAAATAGCCATTTTTAGCTGCAAAAATGACTGTACCTTGACCATACTAGAAAATGTTTGTTTATTACTTAGTAACCTTTCATGTAAAGATCAAATTTGGCAATAGGCAGCCCAATTTCAATAAGCAACATAGTTGCAGTACCTTTTTTGACCATTGTCTGCACAGTGTCCCTTTAAGTAAAGTGTTACCGAGTTTTTTTCTCTCAAAAAAACAAAAACAAACAAAAATAAAAACAAAAGCATCAGTATATTCTTTAGTCATGTACAGCTTCAAGTCTGAAACAACACTGCATAGTTACCTTGGTTTGTCTTTTTTCTTAATTATTGCAGAGTGATATCAAACAAACAAAATTCCTGGTCTGGAGTGGGTTTCCCAAAACACTAGTCGCTAATGGCTCTTTTCCACTGCCGGTTTTCTGGTAGACCTACAGCTCGACACAGCTCGACTCGGCCGCCACTTTTTGCTTTTCGAATAGGCATGGCACAGCTTAAACGTAAAGCAAAATGTGGAGGACGAGTCGAGCTGTAGGCCTACCAGAAAACCAGCAGTGGAAAACAGGCAGAAGTACAACAGCTGCAGTGCTTTGTTGGTTGTAAATGCAATCACCCATCATTACCAACCAACGGAGTTGCTAACTTGTGGCTATGTTTTTGGAAAAAAAAACACTCCGGAGGAGAGGAACTCTGGAAAAGGGGTTGAGAGGGTAAACGTGGATGTTTGGCAAAGGTCCGAGTAGAGTGCCTTTGGGAGGTCCACCAGCTAAACCTGCACCTCCTCGCGAAGCAGCAGGCCAGGCCGGCAGGTCAAAAGGTCAGAGGTGAAGAGTTCAGAGTTGAGAGGTCGGTCAGTAGGGGGCAAACAGCACAGGTGTGTGGGTTGTCCTGACGGGCCCTGGAGCGGGACGGAGGAGTGCAGCTGGGAGAGACTGAGTCTGAAAGAGGGACGGGGCGGGAGTGGAGCGGTGGAGGGTGGGGTGCAGGGTGGAGTTGATGGCGGCTGCAGCTGCAGCCACGGCTGCCAGGTGAGAGGGTGCCATCATCCTGGTCTGCAGAGCCTGGCACAGCTCCTTGTCCAGCGACAGTTTTCCCTGCAGAGAGAGATTTAAAAAGTCCTTTATTGGACCAAAATGTCAAATTAAGTTCAAGTTCATTATAGGCAAATCAACAGTATAACATACAGTTGCTAGGAAAGTCTTTTGGTTTGCTCACAGAATTTAACAACACAAATACACTTTGCTTAGACAAAAGACAAGAAAACAAGAGGAGCCAGAAATAAACAGGGAATTACGCACACAAATAGACATTGAAAAGTGCAATAAGACATAATACAGTACAGTACATAGTGCAAGGTAGGCGAGAGGTAGAAGGCCAGGCAGTGGAGTGGCTGTTAAGTGCTAGTGCATGTTCAAGTTCAAGTGGCGGATGGCTTGTGGGTAGGTGCTGTCCCTAAAACAGCATGTGAGAAGGTGAAGTTTCCCTCCCCCTTCTCACTGGCTGATTAAGCCTATTTTAAGAACTCACAAACGGTTAATATGTGAACATTTTGAGTTGTCTAAAATGTCTGGACTTTGACGAGCGAAAACACACGCGCACACACTCGTACATGCGCACACCTGCGCTCGCAATGGAACACTTTTTCGAACATTGTCATGGCCATGGGCGGAGGCGCGCACCGTCAATGGCAGGATTCCATCAGTGACTTTTGGGAGGGGAAATGTGTGGGGATTTTGTCATGTTTGTTATTTGTGACGATTATGAATGTGTACTTGGGCAATCTGCGTTCTATGTGGTTATGTTTTGAGTATTGTGTTTAAACTGGCTGTTTTTGTTTGGTGATGGTCGGAAGGAATTGTGAGACCAATCGCGTAGGCTAGTCTAGTCATGCAGCATTGAGCGTGTAATTGAATTAGTGAATAATTGGCTGACCCTAGGAAATGGGTGTATTTAAGCCGTAGTCAAGTCGTTGATGTGAGCGATTTTGATTGAGAAGCACCTGGTAACCTGTAGGAGGTGGCTTCGCGTAAAGCTGCTGCATATCGGTGTAAGCAGAGAATTGTGCTGTTAGACTTTGATGCTGAAGTTAAGTAATTTCGAAGAAGACTGTCGTTTATTTTGTAAGCCAGTGAAGTGTCCTGTCCGTTTGATTGATGCCCACGTGCACATTTATTTTCTAATGTCTGGTGAAAAGGTGAATGAAAAGGCCTAATTATTTTTGATACTTCCGACTTCGTGCCTCATCATCTCCGCTCTGCTCGTTACGCACACATCCTTGACAGAGGGGTAGCAGTCGCTTCCTCACACAGCACCTTATTACACCTTATCACAGAGCCATCAGTACATAATTTTTTCTAAGCGGAGAAAAACAAAAGACAAAACAAAAACAGTTCCCTCCTCACAGCCTCAACACAAACTTCTCATCCTCATCCGCCTCACAAAGCATTCCTCTTAGTCCCCAAATTCCCCCCCAAAAAGACTCAACACCATTCATTAACTTGTAATAGGCAAACTCCACCTTGACCCTACACCCCAGCCCCCTTTAAAACTTCCACGGGGTCGGCAGAGAGACATTGGCATTAAACATTCTATATAAAAATGGAATAATCAGATAGTCCAAGCGTCCACTGCATATCCAACAGCACCACTCTCCATCCCGTCGTTGCTGGTGGTGGTCTGATAGTTCTTTGATAATGTACATAATTCCCAGGGAGAGATGGTAACACTCATGGAAAGTATGCCCAGCTCTCCCACATTAGAGAAATAAAAGTACACATTAGGTAGAATATTACACCTCCAGTTATAAAACAGCATTAAAAAAAAAAACTGTACCTCAACGAAAACAGGTCAGGACACTTTTGAAGTAATTGGACTTATAAAAGGGGGCTTTGATTGGTACATAATTGGTCCTAAAAAGGGTCCTGCCCTAGAAACAAGCAGTGGTGCCTACTTCAACACACAGTTGTACTCCTAGTTCACTGTGTGTGGAGAGCCAACATGCCCAGCTATGGCCATGCATATAACCATCCCTCATCTGGACATGAGCTGACTGGTAATTTACCATACCACATACCACCGCGAACTCTCCCAAAACCAACAACATCAAGTAGACATGGCGCCAGTGTAAATAGCCCACTCAGACTTCTAGTTTGTTTACATTTGTGTGTGGAGAAAGAGACTAATGAATCCCTCAAGGCCACCGGAGATGTCATTTTACTGTCTCGCACCAAACTGGCCAACTGGCTCTGTCTTCATACATTCTTCTCCGTATGTAGTCATATCTGGGCCTGTCTGTGTAGTTAGTATGTGTGTGATTTTTCTGTCTGCCGTGACAAGACATGTTTCAGACACCTGCGAGTGAAGCCTGCAAGTCCGTCCGTTCTCCCCTTTCCCCCCCATTTCGGGAAAGCGTCCAGTGGGCGAATGTTATGTAACGCTGATCCAGACACGTCACACCTGGGACTTTAAAACCTGTGATAGGCTGCTGTTTCGCTAAAAAGCAAAACAATTACGTGTCTGGCATGCACTCACGGTCACGCAGCTGGGATTGCACTGTAGCTTTCCGCCGTGGCCATAAATTAGCTGCTTTATTAGGACAGCGTGAAGAAAGGAAAAGGAAGATGGGGGGGGGGAGAGAGAGAGAGAGAGAGAGAGAGAGAGAGAGAGAGAGAGAGAGAGAGAGAGAGAGAGAGAGAGAAACACACCACTAACACTACCACCACTGAGTTCCCAAAGACTTTTTAAAAGGGTCAGGTGGTCGCCCTCAAAGAGGCTTCCAGAGGTCATGTTGGTGCAGCTGTCACAGAGTCCACTGCTGTTGAATGCTACTCAGGGGGAGAGGGAGCCTCCATTTCCTCACCTGACTATAGGAGGAGCACCCCCCACTGTGGGGCAAGAGCAAGCAAAGATGACAGGCAGAGGAAAGGAGAGAAAGAGGGGAAAGGATGTGAGAGAGAGAGAGAGAGAGAGAGAGAGAGAGAGAGAGAGAGAGAGAGAGAGAGAGAGAGAGAGAGAGAGAGAGAGGAAGGAAGGAAGGAAAGAAGAAGAAGAAGAAGAAGAAGAAGAAGAAGAAGAAGAAGAAGAAGAAGAAGAAGAAGAAGAAGAAGAAGAAGAAGAAGAAGAGTGAGGCATAAAGCCAGAGAGAGAAAAGAAGAGAGAAAGAGTGCGAAAAAAGAGAAGGAGATACGTACCGGTTGTTTAGTTTGTCCTCTCTGGGGTTTGGTGTAAGGGCTATATTTAGGCTTGGCCGGTTTCCCCGCGGCTCTGTCTTTGTGGCGTCGGCTGCTGATGTGCTAGAGGGGGACAGAAGAGGGGACAGCGTCAGGAAGGACAAATTTACACAGTATGTACCGGTACAGCTGGGACCAAGTGCCAAGAGAAGAGGACAGCGGAACACCTGAGGTGAAACTGCTCAGAATGCTACAGGCCTGAGGGTAGAGGAAAGTCTGAACATTAAGCACTTTTTGAATTAAGAAAACCTAATGGTTACATTTTATTCCTGTCGTCGTTTTGGGTAGCGTGTGCACATCCAAAGTCACTTGTTGCAGGTGCTAGACAAAAGTGCCAGATAGTTGAAGAAGGTAGGTCTGCACACTGCAGAATAAGCACCAAAACATAAAGTTTATTAAATAAAAACAGCAACGTTTCGATCACCCAGGATCTTCGTCAGGCTGGCATGTGCAGACCTACCTTCTTCAACTAAATTTTATTCCTGCAAACTAACTCTGTCAATGCTGAAATCAGGCACTAAGTCTGAAAATGATCTGCCTTGCTACAAACGTAAGCACCAAGGCACCACCATCATTCATCAGAAAGTAGTTTTCCTAGCGGTGGTGGTCAAGCTCTTGGAGACTGAGAGGAAAGTTTATTGAAGAAAAAAAAGAAATGAGTGTTACTTTATCCCATTACTAAATTCATTCATAGTGCCTTGGTAAAATAATAATAACATCAAGTTCAACAGAGTTTAAATAAAGCCTTTAAACAGAGATGAGGAACTTTTTGACCACAGAATGTAACAAAATCACCACATATATTGATTCAAACTGTGAAACTTCACCAATCGTCTCATCTAGTATCTGACTGACAAGTTGTGCAAATGGGAATCAGCTGGGTTGCATTTCTGGAAAGCGTAGTTTCTAACTATGTTAGCTACGTTGCTAGTTGCTATGTAATTTCCCATTGGCAACTACCGAAGTTGTTAACTGCTAACAACTACGCTTTCCAGAAATGCACCCCTGGTTTGCTGAAGGCCAAGACCTTCTGAATCTGTGTTTCCCATCACAGTATCCAAAGAAATAAACAGACAAGTATCCATATACACTGTGCTGTAAGTGACAGTCAAACAGGAACGCCAGCCAGGCACAGAAATCAGATGGGATCTGAATAGGAACAGATGGGGCAAGCGATGATGGACTTTGTGACTCATCCTTCATGGTAAGTTCTAGCGTTAATCATTCCATGGTCCCACACACTGTTTTGTCAGTTTGAGCTGCTTCTATGAGATGATCTGCTCAGAATTGGACATAGGATGTCTTTAAAGTGTGTCCCAAAGTCTCAAAGTGTGGTCTGGGAAACGCTGGTGGTCTGTAGGAGATCTTAATAAGTCCAAGTATACTATCATATGATATACTATTACTATTACACTCACCGGACACTTCATTAGGAACACCTCTCTAATGCTGGGTTGGACCCCCTTTTGCTTTCAGAACTGCCTGAACTGCCTGCAACAATACTCGGGTAGGCTGTGGCATTCCAACAAAGATAAATTAGTACTAATTGGCCCAAATTGTGCTCAGAAAATATCCTTATGTCATTATATCCCCAGCCTGAAACGCTGATGTAAGGCAGGGTTGACCCATGTTTTCATGTTGTTGACGCCAAATTCTGACCATTCCACCTGAGTGTTGCAGTAGATATCAAGACTCATCAGACCAGGCAACATTTTTCCAATCTTCTAGTCTCATTTATGGTGAGCCTGTCCAAATTGTTGCCTCATTTTCCTGTTCTTAGCTGACAGGAGTGGCACCAAATGTGGTTTTCTGCTGCTATAGCCCATTTGCCTCAAGATTTGATGTGCTGTGTAATCAGGGATTCTCTAATGCATACCTCGGTTGTAATGAGTAGTTATTTGACTTAAATGTTGCCTTTTTATCAGCTCAAACCAGTCTGGCCATTTTCCTCTGACCACTGTCATCAACAAGGCATTTTTGCCCATAGAATCGCTGCTCACTGCATTTTTTTTCTTTTTCGTACCATTTATTGTAAACCCTAGAGATGGTTGTGTGTGCAAATCCCAGTAGAACAGTATTTTCTGAAATACTCAAATCAAGCCCTTTCGGCTTGACAGCCATGCCATGTTCAAAGTCATTTAAATAACCTTTCTTCCCCATTATGATGCTCGGTTTGAACTGCATCAGATCATCTCGACCATGTCTACATGCACAAATGCATTGAGTTGCCACCATGTGATTGGGTGATCGGAAATTTGCCTCAATGTGCAGTTGTAACAGGTGTTCCTAATGTAGTGGCCGGTGAGTGTATATTACTGTAGCTTGCCTTATATACTATACTATCTATTGTATTACTATACCTTATACAGTATACTATACTATACTATACTATACTATACTATACTATACTATACTATACTATACTATACTATAATACACTATACCCTTTTCCCAACTTTTTCCCATACTTGCCAGGGCAATCCGTTACTTGTCAACAGAACGCCAGCATTCTGGAAAATTGCATGTGTTTCTCACCTGTTTCAGCTGTGTCTCCGAATTGACGTGCACATCGCAGGTCTCACAGTGGAACGTTTTGTTCTGCAGGCCGGTGGTGGCCACGGTGGGCGCTACTGGTAGCTTGCTCTTGACGCCAGCACGGGGGAAAGACTTGATGGAGCCTGTGCCGGTCCGTGCCTCCAGCATGGTCTTGTGTTTTGTGCCTGCCAACGGGGAGAGGAGAGACAGCAGAAGTAGCAGGGGGTAAGAAAAAGGGAATTGCGTGCAGGGCTGTTGAGCGCTATTGCTGGGCCCAGGCCACAGTTATCTGAGAGGGCCCTCCATCAAATACATATACAGTGTAAGGAAAACCCAGTTTTGGGCCCCCTCTCTCCCTGGGCCTAGGACAACTAACACCCACCCCACACACACACACACACACACACACACACACACACACACACACACACACACACACACACACACACACACACACACACACACACACACACACACACACACGCACACACACACACACACACACACACACACACACACACGCACACACACACACGCACACGCACACGCACACGCACACGCACACGCACAACCACACCCCCATCGGCTTCCCTGATTGGATCGCATGAACCCCTACTGGAGGCACCACGCCTTGCCAGGCATTTCCAGAGTGCAGGGAACTGTTTCATTTCAAAACAGCATTTCACGCCTGCTGGGATTTGACCAGGATATGGGGAGTTCGTGACAGGGTTTCTTTTTTTTAAAGTTGATTTTCTGAATTCTACAAAGGCCTCGGCAGGCTTTTCATGCCGTCCAGCTTCAATCGCTAATAGGCAATTTTCCTGGGAGTCCGAATTAGATCTAACTGTCGGAAAAGTGAGAATTTGCTATTATTGTGAAATATTAGTCGTCTGCTGGGAGTTGATTTTCTGCGAGTGAACTTGTCCACCTTTTGGTGCTTTGCCACTCTCTCTGGGGCTGTCCACAGGACTTGAAAAGGACGTATGAGTTTGACCCACACATCAGAGTGAGAAGGGGCTTTTTTGCTGATAACGGTGGGGAGATAGCGTGCTCACTCCATCTCACATTAAGTGTGGAGCGTGTGGCTCACAGCCAATCTAATACCTCTCTAGAGGACACTTCCTCTGCACACACACACATGCACGCACGCGCACACACACGCGCACACACACACGCGCACACACACACGCGCACACACACACACACACACACACACACACACACACACACACACACGCACACGCACGCACGCACACGCACACAAGCACGCACACGCACAGACACACATAGACACACACACACATCACTGTCCTTCCTCTCCTTTCTGCCCCTCTCCTCCTCTCTATCCCTCCTATTGCCTCCACTTCCTATGCACCCCCATCGTCTTCTCGCATTCACTTTCCCTCATCTCCACCCTCCCTCATTCTCTTGTCCTCCTCTCCCCCTTCTCTGCCCTGCCTTCACATCCTCTCACCTGTTTTCCCCTTCCCTGTCTTCCTCTTCCCTCCTCTCCTCTGCTTTCCTATTTCCTATCCTCTCATTTCAGCTCCTTTCCGGTGCTTTCTTCCTCCCTCCTCTCTTCTCCTCCTCTTTTGCCTCCTCTTCTGCCCTTTCCTCTCCTCTCCCTTCCTCTCCTCTCCTTTGCTTTCTTTTCCCTCTCCCCTCATCTCGCCTCCTCTTCTGTGCTTTCCTTTCCCTGGCCTTCCCGTGCCCTCCTCTCCTCTCCTCTCCTCTCCTCTCCTCTCCTCTCCTCTCCTCTCCTCTCCTCTCCTCTCCTCTTCTCTCCTCTCCTCTCCTCTCCTCTCCTCTCCTCTCCACTACTTTCCTCTTTCCTCTTCTTCCCTTCCCACACTTCCATCAGCCAGACCAGGGAGGGAGAACATAAAAAACTACAGGAGGTCTTCCACATCCACCCCAATACATATGTTAACCATAAAGCATGATGTTTATTTATTTATTATTTTTATTGACACAA
>NC_085861.1:41407384-41409884 GCF_034702125.1 Engraulis encrasicolus
ACCGTGATCAATCTGGAGCAGCACCCACACCGCTGCTGCCGGCTGACAGCCCTGCTCCACACTATCGTATAGACTCCACGTGGACACACACACACACACACACACACACACACACACACACACACACACACACATGCGCTTACACACACTCACACATGCGGTCACACACACTCACACATGCGGTCACATGCGCTCTCTCACACGCACACACACACACACACACACACACACACACACACACACACACACACACACACACACACACACACACACACACACACACACACAGGCACATGCACACACACATTCAATGCACTGTGTCTTTCAGTTCAAAACTTGAGTGCATGCACATTCCGCATACATATCACCACATATACCACACACACGCACACATCCATCCATTCCACGGGGGGCACGCATATCGTGCACACACATACTCATCTGGTCTGGATAAAAAGAGTGAGGAGAGAACAGAGAAAAGGAGAATGAAAGAGACAGCAGGAGGACATTGATAGAGATGAATTGAGGAGAGAGAGAGAGAGAGAAAGAGAGAGATGTATCTGGCCAGCCATGTGCTGACTGCATTTCTCTCTCTTTCTCTTTCTCTCCTTTCCGCTCCCTCCTTCCTCTCTTTGTAGCCTCACCGTGTTGCCCTCTCCTCTCTCCTCTCCACAGCATTGTGCCACTCTATCTGCTTTAATTACAGAGCAAGATTAAAAAAAAGAGAAAAGAAAAAAGTTCTGAGCTCCTTCTTCCCTCGTTAGTCTACAGAGTAATCAGAGGGCCCCCATGAGCTCTGATTACATTTCTAAATGATGCTGGATTAAGCACTTTAATTAAAACGATTAGGTTCCATTATGTGACACTGTGACTTAAAAGAAGAAGTGCGTTCCCATCAGCATTTGCTTTCACCATGGTTTTCTTTTTTTGTTCTTTTTTTTTCTCCCTTCTCTGTGTATCGCTTTGGAGGCTGTTTCTTTTGTTGATCTCCACCATCGCACACACAAGGACTTCTAAATACAGTAGGCTAAATATTGGCACAAAATACAGAGACAGTTAAGTCTTCAAATCATTCCCCTTTTGCTCTTCAGATTACAGTGCATTACATTGCATTTAGAAGCTGACGCCTTTCTCCAAAGCGGCTTTCATTGCGGTTATTTAGGTGCAGGTAATGGCTTTGCTCTGCTTAACTGTCAGACTTCACATATGGTGACGTCTCCGAAAATAAACATAACAGACAGACAGCGCTAAGACTGTAATCTTAACACCGAATTCAGCAGATGCCACAGAGCTAAAAATATGTGTGTGTGTGAAATGCTGTGTGTGTGTGTGTGTGTGTGTGTGTGTGTGTGTGTGTGTGTGTGTGTGTGTGTGTGTGTGTGTGTGTGTGTGTGTGTGTGTGTGTGTGTGTGTGTGTGTGTGTGTGTGTGTGTGTGTGTGTGTTACGTGCTGTTAGCGCCAGGTTAATAGCGGCACACTCCACAGAAGTGAAACTTTTATAAGATGCATTGTCATCATCAGACTCTTGGGCATGCCCTCGACAGACAGACAGACAGACAGACAGACAGACAGACAGACAGACAGACAGACAGACAGACAGACAGACAGGCAAGCAGACAGACAGACAGACAGACAGGCAAGCAGACAGACAGGCAAGCAGACAGACAGACAGGCAGGCAAGCAGACAGACAGACGGTACTGACTGACTGGCAGACAGTGTGTAAGGTGTTTTTCCAATTGAGTGCACTGGAAATAGCTGTGGTGGTGTGGTGTGGTGTGGTGTGGGGGCAAATGTCTGTCAGATAGATGGAGCAACACAGTGAGGCATGAATGTGGTAATAGTCGAGTGAGTGAACAAGCACGAGAAGGGGCAGGCACATCTGGTTGAGGCAGTCAGGGGACAAACAAAACAATATGGCAGAATATGGTCAAAAAGAGAGGGATGCATGGAGAAATGAGTGAAGGAGTGAACAAAGTGACCCAAAGAAAAAGTGGTGTCTGTGCATATGTTGCTGCGGATGGAGGGGTAAACAGACGGATGGATGGAGTGATGGATGGCGCAGCAGCCGAATGGATGAACAAATTGCTAAACGAATGAACAAACAAACAAATAAACGTCAGATCTGGCGAGAGAGAGTGAAAGACCAGTAGATGGATGGTCAAATGGATGGATGGACGGATGGTCAAATGGATGAACGAAAGCACAAACAAAAGGATGGATACATGTAGATGGATGGATGGATTTGACAGATGGTACAAATCGACAAAACAAGTGGGCAAACAAATCACAAGAATGACAGTTGGTATGCAAGCAGGCTGCAGTGGTGCAGGGCAAAAACAGGGATGGAGGGATGAGGGTGAGAAATGTGAAAGGATGAATGTATAGATGGATAGCTGAATGGCTGAGTGGGCCAAGTGAACGAACAAAAGACCGTCAGCACTGGCAGGTAGCCATACTGTTGCTGTCATGGGGGGGCAGGCTGCGTTAGTGTGGGACAAA
>NC_085861.1:41414884-41437384 GCF_034702125.1 Engraulis encrasicolus
CCCTCAGACGCCACCGGCGCGCTGTTTGATGTTCCCCCGCGCTGCACATGAAGTCACATTGTGGACCTGCACGCTCACATTAACATTAGGAGTACGGGTACATTTACTGAAAAATTACATTTCTCCGTTTTTTGGAATTTTATTTCTGTAACACTTCATAGTAATCAATGCATAAAAAGCATTATAAAGACTTAGTAAATAATTGACTAATGATAAACAAAACATTAAAGGGACACTGTGCAGGAAATGGTCAAAAAAGGTACTGCAACTATGCTGCTCGTTGAAAATGTGTTGCCTATTGTCAAATTTGATCGTTTCATGAAAGTTTTGCTAAGTAATACAGTTTTTCTCGATTGCCTCCACACAAGTTCTGGTACATCACACACAATTCTCGGAACATCTCACCCATTTCCCAACTCCCCTAACCAATGTCACTGAACACTAAACACAATTCCTACTTAACACTCAAATTCCAGTTTTAAAACACACTCTTTTCACACCATTACACACAATTCTCTGGATTACACTCAATTTTCATTAAAAAAACACTGGGTTTCTCATGGAACACACTGTCATTCACAACACTACAATCAACTGCCATACTATGTTCACTTCCTCATCACATGGGCAAACTCTCTTCATACCGGTTTACAATCTGAAATCATCACCCCATAAGGACACACATTGCATGTCATATTGATGAAAAATGAGTGGATGCAAGGAGAAAACCCATTTGTTTAGTTTTTGAACTCAAAAATATGTTACACAAGACATAACTTTCATGTGGTTACCCAATATTTTACAATACATTAGTGCAATTTTTAAATATTTTTTAAAAATATGTAAAATATATACACGTCTGTGTACTCCGAGTCTAAAAACAATATTTCAGTATTTTACTACAGAAAAATACCCTCTTTAGTAAGTAGAACACTGAAGAAAATAAGTTTCTACTGTGTTTCACGTTGAGTGTAGAGTTTTTTTTTCATAGCAATAGGCTATACAGTAATGTAATGGGTGTTTTGTACTGCCATATAGGCAGTGTGGTTTATCTTTGTGTTGTTTTTGTGAAAAAGACATAAAAAACTTTCTGTTTCTGTTTGTGTGTTGTGGGAATGAAGTTTTTCCAACTTATGTCACAGTATCCATGCAATCCAGAACAAAAAAAGCCCAAGTTACTGGGAGAAATTAGTTTTAGCCTGTGCCCAACAGTGTTTTAATGGGTCTGCAAATGTGTATTGTAGTGACTGTCTGTGTGTGTCATTTGACGACAAAATGAGGTTTTTAGAAGAGAGTACATTGTTTTGAGACAAGACGTGCATTTTTCAGAGGTAGTGAAGAGTTTGGCCCGTTGTGTGTGAGGTTTGGAGATTTGTGTGTAGAGTTTTGAGAATTCGAAGACCGATTCCGAAAATTGTGTGTAGGCAATCGAGAAAAACTGTAAATGAATATTTTCTAGTATGGCCCAAGTACAGCCATTTTTGCGGCTAAAAATGGCTATTTCTGGAAATTCAAAATGGCGGACCATGGAGAAGATCCCCCTTTTCATGTATGAAAAATGTATTTTTTTCAGTCATAATGAATACTTAGAATTTGATGCTGGTGGTAAGTATTCATGAAAAAGGTAACATTATTGAATGGGTAGCATGAATTCTGGAAATAAACAACTAAAAATCTCACACAGTGTCCCTTTAACACATTTTCAATGATCTACTAAGCTTTATTAATGCTTCATAGAATATCTACGAATTATATGTGCAAGATTTTACAAACAAAGTATTGTTTTACATTTACAAACATTTGTTAATGTTTGTTGCTTTTCATGCATCCATTATTATTGTTACCTTTTTTGGTCCTAAAACCTCTGTCTACTAAGACTGTGGCAGTCCTGCTGAAGACTTTTGAAGACATTTATCTCTCATGTGCCTTGCATATCTTGACTACAGTTGCAGTTCCTGGCTTTTCATAGTTAAAAAATATGGAAATATTGATGAATAGCTGCAGCTTGGTTAGGAAGGGAGATATTTTTTTTTAATGATGTACGATTTACTCTTAAATTTGGAAGCTGCCACAATGTAGTGTAATATGTAATGGAAATAAGCAAGAGGCACTACAGATGTGTACATGTGACTGGTCCTTCACTCCTCTCCACTCTCCTCTCCTCTAGTCTTCTCTTCTCTCCTCTCCTCTTCTCTCCTCTCCTCTCCTCTCCTCTCCTCTCCTCTAGTTTTCTCTCCTCTCCTCTCCTTTCCTCTAGTCTTCTCTTCTCTCCTCTCCTCTCGTTTCCTCTCCTCTCCTCTCGTCTCCTCTAGTCTTCTCTCCTCTCCTCTCCTCTCCTCTCCTTTTCCGTACTTTCTACTTTTAGTCGGCTTTATCTGGTTCCATCTCACTCTCATCTTTTCTGCTTTCCTACATTTCCTCTCCACTCCGCTCTCGTCTCCTCATCCTCTCCTCTGATATCTTTCACTACATTTTTCTCTCCACTCGTCTTCTCACATACTCGCATGTCCTCATCCTCTGCTCTGCTCTCGTCTCCTGATCCTCTCTTCATCCTCTCCTCTTCTCTGCTTTCCTCTCCTCATCCTCTGCTCTGCTCTTGTCTCCTGATCTGGTCTCTTCCTCCTCTCCTCTTCTCTGCTTTCCCCATATGTTTCACTCCACATGTGTACCCTCCTTCCTCCTCCGCTCTTGTCTGCTCAAACTCTCCTCTCCTCTTTTCTCATCTTCTCCTCTCTTCATACTTTTCTCTTAACTCCTTTCCCATAGTTTACTCTCCACTCTGCTCTAGTCTGCTGATCTTATCTCTTCATATTTTCTTCTTTTCCCGCTTTCCCACATTTTCTGTTCGTCTCCTTATCCTCTCCTCTTTTCACCCTAAGTATGTCTTTCCACTCTGCTTTGCTCTCTCCTCTTCCGTTTGCGTCTCCTCATCTCCTCCTCGTCCTTTCTCCTTTCCTAGTTTACACTACACTCTCTACTTTTACGCTTTTCTATATCTTCCTCTCCACTCTGCTTTGCTCTACTCTGATCTCAACTCATCGTCTCCTCATCCCCCTCCTCCCCCTCCTCCTCCTCTTCCTCCTCCCCCTCCTCCCCCTCCTCCTCCCCCTCCTCCTCCTCCTCCTCCTCCTCGTCTCCTGTCAGTGCTCTGGCTGCACACCTGCTCTGTAAGGGGAGTCAGGTGCTGGAGAGGAGAATGGAAGCACTCTCTGAGGAGGCACGTCCAAAAAGCAGCCAAAATAGGTGAGAGCAGCAGAGAGAGAGATTAGGGGGATGAAAAAGATCGAATGAGAAAAAGAGGGAAGAGTGATGGATTGGACAAAATGGAGAGGGTGCAATTGGCCAAAATAGGTAAGAGCAACAAAGAGATATGAGAGAGAGAGAGAGAGAGAGAGAGAGAGAGAGAGAGAGAGAGAGAGAGAGAGAGAGAGAGAGAGAGAGAGAGAGAGAGAGAGAGAGAGAGAGAGAGAGAGAGAGAGAGAGAAAGAGAGAGGAGAGGTGCAATGGGATTTGATGCGAGGTGAGGAGGGGGTAAATTACTGGTTCTAGTGCAAGGTCCAGACATATGGCAGCTTCGCAGAAGTGCTTACACACAAAAGTTTGATCCAGCCAGGCTTAGGCAGCGCTTTGCTGGTCTAAGCCAAAAGAGGCATCAGGCCAGCAGTGGAATAACAGGCAGACGCACGCACGCACGCACGCACGCACGCACGCACGCACGCACGCACGCACACTCACGCACACGCACACGCACACACACACACACACACACACACACACACAAACACCACCACTGGAAAGAAAAAGAAATACTGATTGGTTCAGAGCCTGTCAAGCAGCATTGTCTAGGCGCCCAACAACAACACAAAACCTCCCGTGATAATATATCACAAACCTGCTCCATCCAGCAGCCACAGCTTTTATATGATCTGTCTTTTGTGTTTTTCAAGGGAGTGATTCCACGTCCTCCTTCTCTTGATATTGGTGGTGTTAAAATGTATTTTGTGAATGACAGAGATGCATCTCTAATCTCTATTATAATTTGCCTTAGCAACACTGTGTTTCATTTCATGTCGGTGACCCTTTATTTCATGGGTCCGGCAGGCAGTATATCTATTATCTACCTACATATAAGTAGTCACTTTATATGTGTATCAATATGTAATATCATATATGCATCAACATGTAATATTATGCACATATAGTATACATATGTATCTTTTTTGTTGTTGTTATGGGCTTTTACACCTTTATTTACATGACAGGACAGCATAGAGATAGGAAGTGAGTGGGAGAGAGATGGGGGGAGGATCCAGAAATGACCTCGGTCCGGAATCGAACCCATTGCATTGCAGTGCAGTGCCCTACCAATTGAGCCACGGTAAGGCCACAGTATACATAGAATCTAACCCTAAACCTAACGCTAACTCTTACCTGATGGTAGGGTGCAAGTACTGTACATAGTGTCGCATGCCGATTCCATTAAACTGCATCTACTTAAAGTAACAGGTATATTACTTGGCCGTACTGGACCTGAACATGAATCTGACTCCCTGCCTTCTCTGTATGACGTCTCTTGATCTGTGTCCAGGTCAGCTGTTCCTCTACTGCAGGGGAGATACCGTAGCCTGGATTTATCCAAGAGGAGCACAGGATATTGGTCTTCCTGTCCCAAAGATTACAGGCGACTTAATGCGAAAACCACAGTGCTGCTCACATGCAGGACGGTAAATAATCACGCGAGCTAGCAAGTGAGCACACACACACGCACACACTCACACTCACTTCACCCCCCCTTTTTGCAAGCTCTTGTAAACTCATTGAGGCTCCACTGGACAAAAAAAAATGTTGCACGAAATGCTGCTTGTTTGCGGCCCGTGGCGGTTACACCATCCTGTGATGAGTCAGAGGCTCCGAAAAGCTAGAACAGACAAGGATGCGCTGGCCGGTCCAAACACAACAATATACAGCACAACAAAGCCATCCAACATAAACACACAGGAAGAGGGTACAGTGAGAGAGGGAAGGGAGGTAGAGAGAGTGGAAAAGAGAGAGGGGTAGAAAGAAAGAATGAATGAAAGAGAGGGGGGGGAGAAAATTAAAGAAAGAGAGAGGGGGGAGAAAGAGAGAATGAGAAAAGTAGAAAAAGAGACACAAGGAGAAAGAGTGAAAGACAGACAGAGAGACAGAGAAAGAGAGAGAGGGGCAGAGGAGGATAAAGCGCCATATATGGACAAATGGGGAAATAAAGAAATGGAAGGCAAATAATAGAATAACAGCCGCTTACCTTTCCTGTCAGCGCTGAGGCATGCTGCAGCTGAAGAGAAGCTTTTGGGGGTCTCTTTGGCGCTGGTTTCCCTGGAGACTGGCAAGCTCTTGGGCTTGCATTTGGGGGCATCCAGGGCTTTCAGCTTCTTGGCGTGTTTGGTCCCTTTGAAATGGGCCAGCGCTTGGCTCTGTACAGAGAGAGGGAGGAAGAGAGGGAGAGAGAGAGAGAGAGAGAGAGAGAGAGAGAGAGAGAGAGAGAGAGAGAGAGAAATGAAGGGAAAGAAAGAATATTTTGAATCAGATTATTCAAACACAATAGTGGAACAAACAGAAAGAAAGAAAGAAAGAAAGAAAGAAAGAAAGAAAGAAAGAAAGAAAGAAAGAAAGAAAGAAACGATGGAGAAAGAGCGAGGGAAAGACAGAATGAGAGCCAAGTGTTAGAGAAAGCAAAGCCAAGGCAGACCAGGTGTTAGCGGCATCAGTCAAAAGCGAGAGCACAGACCATGAACACACATGTAAGACACACAAGACACACAAAACACACCACACACAGGTACGCACGCACGCACGCATGCGAACACCCCCAGCCCCCCCTCTCCACACACACACACGTACACACACAAACACACACCGGATTGCACTGTTGCGGCATGAGCTCGCACTTGAACACGCATGCACGCACACGCGCGCACACACACACACACACACACACACACACACACACACACACACACACACACACACACACACACACACACACACACACACACACACACTGCACTATTGCGGCATGGGCTGCAGCCACGCGGGGCGATCACATTTGTAGTCATCAGAATGCTGACAGCCGTCCATCTGGTCGCAGCAAAGCTGGGCAGACATGGCAGCCGACACCAGGATTGATATCAGCCCCGTCACGGCTTAGCTGAGCAACACCAATTTCAACAATGGGCTGACTAGGCAAATGCCTAGGGCCCCACCAACAGCCCCACAATGGTAAATGCCAGCAAAAAATGATTCAAGATCACCCCATGTCTATATTTTTGCCTAGGGCCCGCCAATGGGTATAACCACCACTGCACAACACATTGAGCTTTCAGCTTCCAACATGGTCCCCAGACAATGGGCTTTTGTGATATTGTGTTTTCTTTTCTTTTTTCATAAAGTTCGATTTTCTTTTGTAATGAAGTTCATTGTTCTGACAGTGAAAGATGACAAGAGAAACATTTACCAATAAGCAAAATAGGCAATTGTCGAGGGCCCCAATGCCCCAACAATCAGCCCCTCCATGGAAAAAATGGCAACAAAAATAGCCTAATTCAAAGGGGCCCCATGTTTATATTTTGCCTAGGGCAACAACACAATGAGCTTTCAGTTGCCTACATGGTCCCTCAACATTGGGCTCTTATGATGTTGTCTGTCTAAGATGGTGTTTTCTTGTTTTAAAGTTTATTGTTCTGTCAGTGAGTGATGACTTCAGAGTGTTGTTTGTAAAGTCGATAAAAAAGAACTAGTGATGTTCTATACTGTGGTGTTGAGTGCACTAAAGACGCACATTTTTTTTCTTCTTCTTTTCCTGTATCACATCGACGTGTTGACAAGCACGCTGTCTCTTTTGGGCCTTCCATTGTACCTGTCGAGGTGTTTGTGTGATTTCGGATGGATCCTGACAGGACAAACAACCTTTTCATTCTCTGTGGCTATTTTCTCTCATGGTCAGCACCTAGCCTGCCAGAAATGATTTTTTCGAGATGACTGAACTGCACATTTATCTAACCGACTGGAAACAAAACGCAATTATATATTTGAGGACACATTATTATTATAAGGCTATATTAAATACCAACAAAGTACTCAGGGTACTCAAAGTACTGCTTAATCGGACTCTTACAGATCGTTTATTGTATTATAACTGAGTGATCTCCATAGAGGACACTGTGAGAGAACGTCCCTGAGCATTGCGCAATCCAATCATTCACTTTATGATGCATGCTACTGTCAGATCTCCTTGTCCACGCAGCCACAATGAAGCCTCACCTTCAGGAGGGTGATTTATGAGCACTGCCCTGCACCCGGCAGAGCCATATGCAGAGACTTTCACTCGTCCTTCTTTACATCTGTGTGTGCAGACACACACACGAGCATACGTGTCGTACACACATGTGAATGCACACACACACACACACACACACACACACACACACACACACACACACACACACACACACACACACACACACACACACACACACACACACACACACACACACACACACACACATATGACCACACACACAGATACGGATGCAGACACGGGCACAGACACACACGTGAACATACACACACATGAACACACATACACACATTCATAAGAGACAAACACGCATACATGCACGCACGCACACACACACATATGCACATGGACACATGCATAGGCATTATGCACACACACGCGCACACAACACACACACGCACATACACACACACGCACACAAACACACACACGCACACGCACACACACACACACACACACACACACACACACACACAAACTACACTATTTATTATACTATCCAACTACTAACTAATTTATTATTTATATTTATATTTCTAATCCTTTATTTAAATAGCAACCTCTTAACCTTTTTAACACATATAGACTTTTAAAGAAGAACTTCAAGATGTGGGCCACTTTATTTTTATCCTTTATATAACTAGGAGAGGAAAAGAAACAAGGAGGGCCTTTCGGCCCGTGCCACCTGAAGCCACTCCCACAGGCACCCAAAAACAAAAACACCCCCACAACACACACACACACACATACACACACGCACACACACTACTCTGACTCGTCTGACATTGCCTGCAGCGAGGACAGAGGGACGCCGGGAGGAGGACGCTATCAGGAGACGTGTGAATGCCTCTTAGAATAAATAAGGTTGCCGTCAGCCCACCGGACTGCTGGAAGATGGCATGTGAATCACACAGACACACAGACACAGCAGCAGCAGCATCACAAAACTGTCACCCACAGAGAGAGAGAGAGAGAGAGAGAGAGAGAGAGAGAGAGAGAATACAACCGAAGCGCCCAACTGCTTATCTTCTCTCCGCCTAATATGTTTTTGTGTGTTCTTGATACATCTTGATACGAGAAACCGCAAAGCAAACAAGCAGGGAACTGGAGAAACGGATAGTGTTTCTCATCTTCTCATCTCAGAAGCAATGCCACACACTGTGCAGTTCGTACGGCTCATATTATTTCTATTGACACCATTACCACAGTGTGCACAAGACCCCCTTTGCTCTTGTACACTACACACACATCCACCCACCCACCTACACACCCTCTCTCACACACACACATACACACACACACACACAGACAGACACACACACACACACACACATACACACACACACACACAGACAGACACACACACACACACAGACACACACCGACTGAATTTATCATAGCAATAACACTTAAGAACAAAGGCCAAATCCAAGCATGACGGCTATGACTAAAGCACCTTCGGTAGGCATATCATCACAAAGCGCTCGCCACAATTCCCTACTCCCTGACCTCTTCCTGTGAAGACTCAAACAAATGATCACAAATATTTACTCAACGCGAAGTTCAAGCTAGCTGCGTGGGTTTAACGATTGTTCTTTTTCCGAGAAAACGTTTGGGTCGCCGTTACACTGTGTTGCTAAACGCGATGTTTATGTGGTCAGCCTGTCTTGTGTCCTAACTCACTAAATATGTCAGCTATACGGAAACCAGCACCAACACTTTTACAACGCAGGCAGGCTTGGATCCTTCTTAGCGTCTATAAAGGTTTCAAGAACAACAAAACCCAGGAGGGGGTGACGTGAACCAGGAGGGTACTTTGTTTTGGTTTGTTTGGGACAGAGTTTTTACAATTACCATAAGATTTAATAAACCGTAAAAATACACTCAGAAGGGAGCACTTTGTACCAAATAGACGTAAATGCAATTGTTTTTTTTTACAAAAGAGCCCATCTGCAGGACATTTAGAAAATAATAACTGAAATCTCCCAATATAAGTGGATGAGTCCTTGGCCTCATTTCTACGGTAGAAGTGCATTTAGAGCAACACACATGCAGGCACACAGACACAAACATGGGCCTACCAACAGATGCACACACAAACACACAAATACATCCACATATGCCCAAACAGAGAAGAACAGACAAATAGACAGATGCGCACAGATACACACAGATACACACAGATACACACACACACACACACACGTACACGCATGTACACACACACTCTCTTTCTCTCTCTCTCTCTCTGTCTCGCTCCCCACCCTCCTCCCTCTCTTTCACTTTCTATTGTCTGTGGGAGAGACAAGAGACATACACCGCCAATCATCCTGTAGGAGAGGTACTCTGTCCAGTATTATGATATGGATGTGGAATGGAGGCCCTAATGTGACCAAAAATGAGGAGCGGGTAGGACGGCAGAGAGCTCCTCCTCATTTGTTAGCTCCATAAGGAAGATGGACGTCCTGGTCAAATTAAGGTTCAAATATAGTGCATCATCATCATCACCACAATCATCGTCACCATCATCATCATCATCATCATCATCATCATAACTGGGGTGTCAAGGGGAGCGGAGGTATTCCAATACTGAAGGGAGAGAGAGAGAGAGAGAGAGAGAGAGAGAGAGAGAGAAAGAGAGAGAGAGCGAGAGAGAGAGAGAGAGAGAGAGAGAGAGAGAGAGAGAGAGAGAGAGAGAGAGCATGTCTGTGAACAAACTTCTCAGAGTGTGCTTGAGTGCTGTGTACTAACAAACAAACAAACTTTGTATTCAGAAGGGGATGTGCATTGTGCATGTGTGTGCATGTGTGTGCATGCGTGCGTCCATGTGTGCGTTTGTGCGCATATGTAGTGTATGTGTACACTGACTGACAATATCCTTAGCCAGCATCCCTAGCTACTGCACTTTCTCATCCATTACTGTGTGTGTGTGTGTGTGTGTGTGTGTGTGCGTGCGTGCGTGTGCACGTGTGTGTGTGTATGTGTATGCGTGTGTGCCTTCAATACACATGCATGTGAGATTTGTGTGAGTGTGTGGCAGCCAGGGACTTAATATTCCGCTCGACATAAAATACCCCACGAGTCCCTCAATGGCCCTGTTAGTCCTTTCAAATGGAGCTCCATTGGCAATCTGCAATGATAATGAAGTGTTGCCTGTGATGAAGACCAACTTCCGTCGCTCTCTCGCTCTCTCTTTCGCACCGCCATCCTTGTGCCTGGAATGCTAAAATGGCTACCGGGTCACGGCCACCTCTCTATCTCCTCACTGCAGGAGGATGAGAGGAGGGGATGATAGGAGGTGGTTGGTAGGTGCGGTGGTGGAAGAAGGGTAGATGGGGGGGGGGTTGAGGTGGGTATCGGATGGAGGAGGATGGTGGGCTTGGGGGTGGTGGGTGGGAGGGGAGTTAAATAGCTTGCAGGTAAACAGCTTCTCCCGCCTCCCCTGTTTGTGTCTGGTGGAAGTGGGTGGGGGTGGTGGTAGTGGTGGTGGTAGTGGTGAGGGGCTTGCAGGTAAACCGTTTCTCTGGCCGTCTTTGTATGTAGGGTTGTGGTGTTGTGGTGTTATGGGGTTGTGTTGTGTGTGTGTGTGTGTGTGTGGGGTGGTTGATGGATGTGCTGTGATGGGCCACGATTGCCCTGAGATGGACCCCGGCACCGGATATAATAACTCCGCTCCGAGGGATCGCCGCTTCAGACGGAATAAATAGCTTATTTACCACCACCAGGAATATGGAAAGCAGGCACTCTGCAACACCCCCGCCGAATGGGGATAACACTCGAGAGCAGTGTGTGTGTGTGACTGTGTGACTGTGTGACTGTGTGTGTGTGTGTGTGTGTGTGTGTGTGTGTGTGTGTGTGTGTGTGTGTGTGTGTGTGTGTGTGTGTGTGTGTGTGTGTGTGTGTGTGTGTGTGTGTGTGTGTGTGCGCGTGTGTGCGTGCGTGCGTGCGTGTGTGTTTCTGTGCCTGTGCCTGTGTCGCTGCCTGCATGTGTGTGCGTTTGTGTGTGTGTGTGTGTTGTGTGTGTGTGTTTGTGTGTGTGTGAGAGAGTGTGTGTTTCTGTGAGATAAAGAGGTGGTGAAGTGTTGGTGTTAAAGAACAACAATGTGAAAGACAAATGCTATTGAGAATACAGAAGAGAAACCTGGACTGGCTAAATTAACACACCCTCCAGAAGATGTGAAATTCCTATGTGTGTTATTTTCCCTTCCCCCTTTCTCACACAGGAGACAACCTTAAGCAGAGGCAGACTTTCCATTAGGCAAACCCAGGTAATCGCCTAGGGCCTGACCAAATCTTTCCTCCATAGGGGCGCCAACTGTCACACCAGGCACAGAAAGCACACCAAAAAAAATAGCCTTGATCTTAATTAGTCTTATGTTAAGTAATCACAGATATATGAAAGTGAAAGTGAAAAGTGAAAGCCCATTGGGAAACTCCAACTCCAATTGTCATTGTGGCACTCCACAGCACACAAGTGAACACTGCACACTGCACACAACGAAATTGCATTTATGCCTCACCCGTGCAAGGGGGCAGCCCTCAGTGGCGCCCCATGGGGAGCAGTGCAGTGGGACGGTACCATGCTCAGGGTACCTCAGTCATGGAGGAGGATGGGGGAGAGCACTGGTTGATTACTCCCCCCACCAACCTGGCGGGTCGGGAGTCGAACCGACAACCTCTGGGATGCAAGTCTGACGCCCTAACCGCTCACCCATGACTGCCCATAAATATATATATATATATATGAGACAAAATACCTAAATACTAAAATAGCACCAAAACACAGAATTTTATGTCTATATAATAATGACTTTTGAGGGGCCCATGTTTATCTTTCGCCTAGGGCCCCAAAATGCCTAGCTCTGACCCTGACCTTAAGCATCTGGGTTTGGCTGATTGAAGAGCCCTATCTATGCTCAATCAACCAACAGGACCAACCCATGCAGGATACTACTATACCTGCCACCAAGATGCTACGTGCGTGCAAACATGATTTGAAACGCATCCTTGAAATTTATGGTGTTTTTTTCTTTCCTTCTTTTTCCTTCTTCTTCTTTCTGGTTTCTCTCTGCACATTAGCCTATATCTGCTCATTGACGGAGGATGGACGTCACGTCAGTGACGCTTTATTGACATGAGGAATAAGACATTCCTATTGCCATGGCAATCATGCAAACCATTACATGAATCACATGTTAGGTATTATAAAAAAAGAAGAAGAAAAGAAAAAGAAGCCATAGATAAGGCTATACGCATACACTCAAGCCAAGACTACAATACAGTATACTTTGTCAATGATGGGAATATGAAGACTTGAAAGGTAATAGTTCTCCAGGTCTTGACAATCTGCACAACAGACCAAACAAAATCAACAACACCCCATTCTGCAGGAGATAGAGAGATATAAAAAAGAGAAAAAGAAAGAGGTGTGGGTGGCTGAGGGAGGGATATGGGGAGAAAAAGCATGAGCAAGTGAATGTGTTTCTCTCTCTCTCTCTCTTTCTCTCTCTCTCTCTCTCTCTCTCTCTCTCTCTCTCTCTCTCTCTCTCTCTCTCTCTCTCTCTCTCTCTAAGGTTTGAATAATGCTTAGCAAATGCACAAGTAATGCTTAACAAGGAGTCAGTATTATAAAGTGTTACCCAAAGTAATTGGCCAATAGATGGCAAGTGGTTGCAATAAGGCTATTCCAAGATCGAATACCTCAGCATGTGGCTCTGTGATACATACTTTGCAGCAAAAGGTGTCGAAGGTCCGTCTCCTGAGAGAATGGGCAGCTTTCTGCCAGTCTCCAGGGTGCCAAAACCTGGTTCTCTCTCTCTCTCTCTCTCTCTCTCTCTCTCTCTCTCTCTCTCTCTCTCTCTCTCTCTCTCTCTCTCTCTCTCTCTCTCCCCCTCTCTCTCTCTCTCTCTCTCTCCATAATTTGCACACACACACACACACACACACACACACACACACACACACACACACACACACACACACACACACACACACACACACACACACACACACACACACACACACACACACACACACACACACACACACACAGACACACACACACAGACACACACACACATACACACATACACACATACACATATACACACACAGAACACACACCCATACCGCCGCCACTGTCACAGTCCCCAAAGTCTAGTTGTGCGATCGGTCCCCTGAGACTCACCTGTGAGTTGAATCGCAGCTGGCAGACGCCACAGGAGATGTACTTCCTCTTGGGGGAGGGGGGCACCCCAAACGTATGATGCAGCACCGCCTTCTGGACTGGATCCATCTGCAGTGAAGAGAGAGGGAGGGAGAGAGAGAGAGAGACGAGAGAGAGGGAGAGAGAGAGAGAGAGAGATGGAAATGGAGAGATAGGGAGAGAAACAGATGGAGATAGAGAGACAGAGAGACACAGAGAGAGAGAGATGGAGAGAGAGAGAGAGAGAGAGAGAGAGAGAGAGAGAGAGAGAGAGAGAGAGAGAGATGAGATGGATAGAGACACAGGGAGAGAATGAGTGTTGGAAAGAGATGAGGGAAGAGAAAACGGTATGGAGGGGGAGAGATGGAAAGAGAAAAGAGGGCAAAATCAACAGATGAAGACACTAATTAAGACATTTGAGGCACGCTTTGTATCTTGGCTTGCACCCACACCCAACACCCCCAACTCTCCTCCTTTCCTCTCCTCTTCCCTGTTTTTCCTCATGTATCTGTTCTTTTTCTTCACTCTCCCTCCCGGAACGGTGGGAGGAGATCACCTGTAGCTCGAGTCTCTCGCTCGCATTGAGGGAAAAAAAACAAGAACAAGAAAAAGAGGAGGCTGAGCAAACGAGAAGAAAGAGAAGCAATCTGGCGAGCATTAGGGGCCTCTGATCTTGAAAGCCCTTTACTTATAGATCACCGGTGTGTGTGTGTGTGTGTGTGTGTGTGTGTGTGTGTGTGTGTGCGTGCGTGCGTGCGTGCGTGCGTGTGTGTGCGTGCGTGTTTGTTTTTCTCTTTGCATGTGTGTGTTCCTGTGTGTGTGTTTGTGTGTGTGTGTGTCTGTCTGTGTGTGTGTGCATGTGGCCACGCATCTGCGTGCGTACATGGTGTGTGTGCGTACGTGCATGCATGTGCACGTGCGTCCATGCTTGCATTCGTGCCTCCATGCACGTGTGTGTGTGAGCGTGCATGCTCAAGTGCGTCTTCCGCGTGTGTTTGTGTGTGTGTCCATGCGCATGTGAGTGTGTTTGGGGAGGGGAAGTATCATCCAGGCTGGGCTGTCATGAGGGGGACCTCCGGGGGTCACTCAGAATGACATCCACTCAGTCAAAATGATGACTACGGGGGGCCAGGGAGTTTGGGGGCCGGGATAGAGAATATGTGTGAGCATATTTATGTGAGTCAGTGTGCGTGTGTGTGCGAGTGTGTGTGTGTGTGTGTGTGTGTGTGTGTGTGTGTGTGTGTGTGTGTGTGTGTGAGTGAGGGAAGGAGTGTGTGTGTGTGTGTGTGTGTGTGTGTGTGTGTGTGTGTGTGTGTGTGTGTGTGTGTGTGTGTGTGTGTGTGTGTGTGTGTGTGTGTGTGTGTGTGTGTGTGTGTGTGTGTGTGCGTTTGTGGGCGCGTGCCTGCGTGTATGTGTGTGTGCGTGTGTGTGTGTGTGTGTGTGCGTGCATGCGTGTGTGCGTCTCTGTGTGTGTTTGTGTGTGTGCGTGTGCATGTGCGTGTGTGTGCCTGTGTGTGTGTGTGCATGTGTATGCGTGTGCGCGCGTGCCTGCATGTGTGTGTGTGTGCCTGTGCATGTCTGTCTGGTGATGAAAGGTTAGGTGGCAGTACATATACATTCAGCATCATTAGGGCCCGTACGTCGATAAGACTATCCACTCTTGGAACTAAAAGCAACACTTAAGGTGTATAATGGCTCTCGGCCCTGTGTTGATCATCAGCTACAATCAGGCACAACTATCTCTCCCATCGATTCCACAGCCGGGCACCAACACTTCAGCTCGGACCCGACGCCCAAGGAAGCTGACAAGGGGGGGACAAAGGGGTCAGTTGTCCCTGGCCCAGTGAGATGGGGGGCCCATCATTGGATCCTCATTACATTAAATGTATTGACTGGGGGGCCCTTTCAAATAATTTTGTCCTTGGCCCAGCCAAAGCTGTCAGCGGCCCTGCCGATGCCTCAGACACACACGGGGCATGAGAGGCTGTTTAGATATGGATCATTTCAATGATGCAGCACGCAGCCCACCAGTAGCAATGCATTGATTTTGCAGTATTTATTATTTTTCCACATATTTCACGCGTGCTGCATTTTAATACCGTGTTACATTGCAGTGTCAATATTAATGTTGGATTTAAATGCTTAAAGGAATACATGAAGGAGAAGATGGCCGTTGTACTGTAATTGTGAGCTGGGTGAGCACTGAGATGGTGGAGGTGGTGTATCTCTAGCTCGCACGCACGCACGCACACACACACACACACACACACACACACACACACACAGACACACACACACACACACACACACACACACACACACACACACACACACACACACACACAAACACACATATGTATATAAATCAAGTAAGTATGCACATAAAAATCAAAGTATATACATTTAAGTATGAAAATATAAATCAAAATATGAACTAAATCTGGTTAAAATGAAGCGCTGCTTTTAAATGCCAGCCAACAGATAAACATACAGTACAAGCTCTTCATAAATGTTACACTGTAACAGAAAGCACCTGCCTGCCATATAACGTGTCAGGGGATTGGTAATTTATGACCTGGTAGTACATGGTGTGAATGTGTGAGCCTAAAGTTACACCAAGTGTAAACTAGCAGGAGGGCCTTTAAGGCAGGAGCAAGAGAGAGAGAGAGAGAGAGAGAGAGAGAGAGAGAGAGAGAGAGAGAGAGAGAGAGAGAGAGCGAGAGAGAGAGAGACTGAAGGCTGATGCTTTGACAAACATGCGTACAGCAAAAGAAAGAGAGAAGTGAAAATCGATTGCCACGGTTGGGTTGTTGCATTCTACCGAGTCGGTCGAGTAATAAGAAAAAAAACCTCGCCGTTTGGAAAATGTATCGGAGCATGTCAACAATATACGCCGTTAACCTTTGAAAGGAGGAGGGGAATGCTAATAAAAGCTGGCGGCACGCTGTAATGTGCTCGCTGCTCACTGAGACCTGCAGCGTGGCCATTTCTCACGCTCTCCTGCTGTGCATTTCCAAACTCACCACTCTTATGTTTGCTTCCCTCTTCTCTTTCTCTTCTTCTCTTTTTTTTTTGTAAATGGACCTTTGTGTTTGTAGGCCTATATTAGTTGTCTTCCGTCTTTGTGTGTGTGTGTGTGCGTTTGTGTGTGTGTGTGTGTGTGTGTGTGTGTGTGTGTGTGTGTGTGTGTGTGTGTGTGTGTGTGTGTGTGTGTCTGTGTGTGTGTGTGTGTCAGTGTGCACATCTGTGTGGGTTTGTACTCATTAGCGAGAAAAGGAGAACCAGGCAGAGAGAGAAAGACATAGAGGACAGACAGGCTGAGGATGAATACATATGAAAATAAGACATGCCATGCAGCTCTGTACTGTAATCATCAAACTTGTCTTTTTGGCGAACGTTAGGATTCTATCAGAAACATTCTAAAGCATTCGGACACACACTTGCAAGCACTCTATGCAGGTCAGGTTTCCCACTCTTTTAGGAAATTAAATTGCACGTTTATTGCCATCCACACTATCATTTTGGCCCTGCAACATTAAGATGATGACCAAAATAGACAAAGTTTTGGCGGAGCAACCAAAACCAAGACTGATAAAACATCAGTAATATTTAACAGTTAAGCCAAGCTGTTCATACAGCAGCTGCTTAAAAATCTTTCGCCCACGACAAAGAACAATAGTGATGGAATGGACTGTCGCAATAACTGATAAGTTATCAAATTTGTACAGCGAAAAGTGTAGGTCATCAGAAAGTTTAATACAAATAAGTCTGCTGTGCTTTCTCTTTATTTACAGACTATCTTCTTCACAAAGACATTTAGAAGGAACGCAGGGTTCAGAGTTCAGACATGATTATATTCCTTGTCACTATCTCAGAAAGCGTTTAGTGCTCCGGTATATCTTAACATCCTTATTTGCATATGGGCCCTGTGATTGATTTCAGAGGCCTCTCACAGTTTACACAATCGGTCATGATTTTAAATATTATTCGTTTCCCACTTTGTTTTATGCTCGTGTTGGTATAGGCGACTTTAGAGATCTTATAGCGGTGTCAGTGCAGGGTCGTGGTGGATTCTCATGCATGGGTTCATGATTTTGTTACGCCACTTTATGAACAGTAGAATATCAAAATGTCTGGAGAGTAATACCTCTGCCGGTCACTGGGACCACCAGACTTTTTTCTAGTGGAAATACGTATGTGTGTGCGTGTGCCTCCGCCTGCGCTTGTGCTTGTGCACATGTGTGGTTATGTCTGTGTGTGGATTTGTGCATGTGGTAAAAAGAGAAAGATGATGCATATATGAAATGCATATATATTAGGGGTCGAACGATACAGGTTTTTTAATGGCCGATGCGATACCGTTTTTTTCCCATCACCCTTGGTCGATACCGATTTCCGATACCCGATATTTGGGGCCGATATGGGTAAAAAAAAGTTTAAAAAATGACAAATATTCCAGATCTCAAGTTGAAAATAAACATTTATTTAATATTATCAATTTGAGGTAGAACTTTTAACATTTAAACACCCACTCTAACAATCAAGTAATACAAAAATAAAGTGTCTTGGTGCTTTTAAAAAAACTGAATAACATAAAATAGTAAATATTGCGTATCGGCCAAAATCACACGCGTATCGGCCGATACGATACACTTAAAAAACGCAAATATCGGCCGATATATCGGTCTATCCTTAATATATATAAATATATAATATATGCAATAAATGAAAAACATATATGAAAAACAGAGAAAGCAAGTGAGAGAGAGAGAGAGAGAGAGAGAGAGAGAGAGAGAGAGAGAGAGAGAGAGAGAGACTTTGGCTTTTAATGAGTACATTTAAAAGGGAAGAGTCTCCAGTCGTATTGTATCATAGTACAATATTGTCTCGTCTGTTTCAGCGTGTCTGTCAGTGAGAGCCTTGGTGAGATACTAATCAAAGGCACCATACAGGGAGAACACTGGCAAGAGCAAGACACTTCACCCTACTGTCAGCCTGCAGCACCTCCTCTCTTCTCTTCTCCTCTCCTCTCATCTCTGTCTCTGTCTCTCTTTCACACACACACACACACACACACACACACACACACACACACACACACACGCACACAAGCACACACACACACACACACACACACACACACACACACACACACACACACACACACACACACACACACACACACACACACACACACACACACACACACACACACACACACACAGCCTAACCTTAATATCTTTGTGGGGCTCTCCCATTGACTTCCATTCATACTGTATCAACCGTACCAATAGCTAAAGAATGCCAAACTGTGACCAAACCAAAACAACCCCTAACCTTCCCAAGTAAAAAAAAAGTGTACTTAATATATACTTAATAAGTACGTTTTATTGTATTTAAAGTGTACTTCAAAAGTGTGTATTTAAAGAATGTTATTTTGGGACAACTTATAGTATACTTAAATGTACTTGAAATATAATTAAGTAGAGCTTAAACACATTTTAAGTTGACTCTTTTGTACTAAAATTAAACTTTGTATAAGTGTACTTAATATACTAAAAATATATTTAACTTTAAGTACATTATAAGTATAGTATCCAAGTCACTTTAAAATGTGTTTAATGTGTACTTTAGCATGCGGATAAGTGCATTTTAAGTACATTAGAAATCTATTTTAACGTCATGAGAAAGTACTTTATAGTATACTGCAGAAGTACATACTTAAGTTGTGTTATTTTGGGACAACTTATAGTATACTTAAATACTCTTGAAATATAATTAAGTACAGCTTAATCACATTTTAAGTTGACTTTTTTGTACTAAAATCAAACTTTGTACAAGTGTACTTAATATACTAAAATATATATTTAACTTTAAGTACATTATAAGTATACTAACCAAGTCACTTTAAAATGTGTTTAATGTGAACTTTAGCATGCGGATAAGTGCATTTTAAGTACATTAGAAATCTATTTCAATGTCATGAGAAAGTACTTTATAGTATACTGCAGAAGTACATACTTAAGTTGTGTTATTTTGGGACAACTTATAGTATACTTAAATGCACTTGAAATATAATTAAGTAGAGCTTAATCACATTTTAAGTTGACTTTTTTGTACTAAAATCAAACTTTGTACAAGTGTACTTAATATACTAAAATATACTTTACTTTAAGTACATTGTAAGTATACTAACCAAATAACTTTAAAATGTGTTTAATGTGTACTTTAGCATGCAGATAAGTGCATTTTAAGTACATTAGAAATCTATTTCAATGTCACAAGAAAGTACTTTATAGCATGCTGCAGAAGTATATACTTAAGTTGTGTTATTTTGGGACAACTTATAATGCACTTAAATACACTTCAAGTATGATTAAGTAGAGCTTAAACACATTTTAAGTTTACTTTTTTACACTAAAATCAAACTTTGTACAAGTGCACTTAATGTACTAAAGCATACTTTACTTTAAGTACATTTCAAATATATTCACAAAAATCGCTTTAAGTACATTTTAAGTGTATTGACTCTAAATGTATTTTAAGTATACTACAAGTAGATTTTACTTTAAGCACATTTCAAATATATTTATTTTAAGTACACTTTAAATATATTTCAAAAGTATATGAAAAAAACATCAATGTAATATCTAATTACTCATTTCCATTGTACATTGTCTTGTTCACAATCATCAGCCATTCACATGAACCTTCCTTTCACCTTCACTTCAGACAACAACCACTGCCTCAACCAGGATTTGAACCCACAATTCACTGAACCACAGACCTGCACTCTAACCACTAGACCACAACTACCTGTTCTACAACAGGCACAATTACGTTCTTGAAGTAATAGTCTTGAGTAGTACACTTTAAGTATACTTTTATATACTTAATAATAATACTTAGAAATCATTGGTGGTGGTATGCTTTTATCGAATTAAAGACACTTTTACATGTTTAATTTGTGCACCAAAAAGTACACTTAAAGTGCACTTAATACACTAATAACACAACTTAAGTACAGACTTCAGTATTGTGCTTAAAAGTTTAATAGGTAAGGCCTTACATGCCTTTTTAAGATCTGTTTGTGCTCTTCAATATGGTGTTTTTACCATGAAAATACATTAACATAATGGAAGGTGGAAGGTTATTTAATGTTACAAAGCATAATGAATAAATAAGCCTAGGTTAAAATACACTAAAATTATGGTTTGAAAAAAGTACCCAGGTGAAAAAGTGTACTTAATATACTTATAAATATAAAAGATGTTTAATGTGTACTTTAACATGCGGTTAAGTGTTACTATTTTAAGTATACTACAAATCTATTTCAAGGTAATAAGAAAGCACTTGATAGCATGCTTCAGAAGTACATACTTAAGTTGTGTTATTTTGGGACAGCTTATAGTATACTTAAATACACTTGAAGTATGATTAAGTAGAGCTTAAACACATTTTAAGTTGACTTTTTGGTACTAAAATCAAACTTTGTACAAGTGTACTTAATATACTAAAATCATACTTAACTTTAAGTACGTTTCTTTCTAATACCAAACTTCAGCACATTACTTTTAAAATACAAATACACTTAAAATACACTTAAAATATACTACACTAATAGTATGTTTTCAAATACAATACATTTAAATACAATACACTTATAGTGTATTTTATAATACTACACTTTAACACATTACTTTTAAAATACAAATGTACTTAAAATAGACTTAAAATTGAATATACTAATAGTATATTTAACAGTACCACACTTAAGCACATTACTTTAAAAATACAAATGTACTTACAATACATTTAAATACAATACACTAATAGTGTATTTTATAATACTACACTTAAGTACATAACTTTTAAAATTCAAAGATACTTAAAATACACTTAAAATATAATACACTAATAGTATACTTTATAATGCTACACTTTAGCACATTACTTTTAAAATACAAATGTACTTAAAATACATTTAAATAGAATATACTAATAGTATATTTAACAATACCACACTTTAGCACATTACTTTAAAAATACAAATATATTTACAATTCATTTAAATACAATACACTAATAGTGTATTTTATAATACTACACGTTAACACATTACTTTTAAAATACAAATGTACTTAAAATAGACTTAAAATTGAATATACTACTAGTATAATTAACAATACCACACTTAAGCACATTACTTTAAAAATATAAAATTTACTTACAATACATTTAAATACAATACACTAATAGTGTATTTTATAATACTACACTTAAGTACATAACTTTTAAAATACAAAGATACTGAAAATACACTTAAAATATAATACACTAATAGTATACTTTATAATGCTACACTTTAGCCCATTACTTTTAAAATACAAATGTACTTAAAATACATTTAAATACAATACACTAATAGTGTATTTCATAATACTACACTTAAGTACATGACTTTTAAAATACAAAGATACTTAAAATACACTTAAAATATAATACACTAACAGTATACTGTATAATGCTACACTTTAGCACATTACTTTTAAATACAAATGTACTTAAAATAGACTTAAAATACAATATACTAATAGTATATTTGACAATACTACACTTTAGCACATTACTTTTAAAATACAAATGTACTTACAATACATTTAAATACAATACACTAATAGTGTACTTTATAATACTACACTTAAGTACATAACTTTTAAAATACAAAGACACTTAAAATACACTTAAAGTACAATACACTAATAGTACACTGTATAATGCTACACTTTAGCACATTACTTTTAAAATACAAATGTACTTAAAATAGACTTAAAATACAATATACTAATAGTATATTTGACAATACTACACTTAAGCACATTACTTTTAAAATACAAATGTACTTACAATACATTTAAATACAATACACTAATAGTGTATTTCATAATACTACACTTAA
>NC_085861.1:41444884-41452384 GCF_034702125.1 Engraulis encrasicolus
GTTGTCGATCTAGGACTAATAGTGAAGTGATACTTTCAAGGAAATGGGCAGCACTCCAATGCATACACTTGCGTACAATATAAAGTCTACTGACTTTAAGTAAGATTACAACAACCTTCGGACCACATTGTTAGGATAGCTTGAATACTATGCTAGCAGATTTTCTGCAACTGTCACAGACTGCTTTCCTACAACCAACACAGTCCCTATTTGTCTGTATACATATATTACCCCAGTGCTTATGGCGTAATCACCTGTGATAACAGGAAACAATGGGACACGCGGTTACAATTCCAAAATCTGGAGGGTATCATCTTAACCAGGGCTCTAAATTAACTTTTTCCACCACCAGCCAATTTGGCTAGTAGACATTTTTTCTTACTAGCCAAATGGAAGGTCAACTAGCCATTTTTTTTTATCTCACCAAAATAAACCATGCGTTAATTATGTTGCTTTTAATTATTCCATTAAACTATATCCTCAACACAGATAAACAATATACACATTATACTCAACATATTTCACTGTTCAATTTATTCTATAATTATATAGTAATTATTTTTATTACCTGCATTTTCATTTTTTTTTATTCAATTTCCTCTGAAAACAGTGAATTGCATCACACATGCCTCTCACATACCAGACCTACGCTGGACCATATACTGTACAGACAGCCAAACACTAGCCTATTAACTTACACCATCACCTAAACCTCACATGCAGTATATAGGCCTACACCTCACACAAAAACAGCATGCCTTCAACACTAGGGGTGGTACGGTTCACAAATGTCACGGTTCGGTCCATATCACGGTTTCAAGGTCACGGTTTTCGGTTTTGTACGGTTCTGTTTTTTTTTTTTTTTTTTTAATAAAATGTATTATATAAAAATTAGAATGAAAATGTAAGCGTATCATGGGTATGTGAATTTGACTTCATTTAACCCAACTGAAAGAGGAAAGATATCAATGATTTTAACATGCTTCCATTTATTTCACAAAAATGGAGAACTAAGTCCTAACTTTTAAGTTGACAAATATTCAAATATTACATGCTATAACACATTTGACGTGTAAAAATAAAACAGCTACACTCCTGTAGGCAATGGGACCATTAGGTCAGTGCAGTATGACTATTTTGGTTAATGACACACTGAGAACGAATTGGACTTTTATTTTGATACCGCTTTCTGCGAGTTTTGCGCTTATGAATCAGTTGCTTCCTATCATGAAACTGCCGGCCGTGAGAAGCATAGAAGTAAAATCAGAAGTCAAATTCAATTTTAAGTGAACAAGTGATAGGGTTATGTTATGTTAAAATGTGAAAGTTAAGGTAACAAATAATTTTAAAAGATCGTTTTTTTAGAAGTGTATGCACAAGAATGTTTCACAAAACTCCCGTGAAGCTGAGCCTTTTAAAACAGTCAAATTTTATTTTTGTTATAGTGTTAAACATCAATGTTAACTAGGCAACAGCACAAAGTCCCCTTCCGTCCGTCAGAGTTTAACCGGCTACATATAATTAGGCCTACAGTTGATTGCAGTTAAGGACAGCGCAGTGAATCTGATGATGTTCAATTATCTCGCATTTTGCCGTCCGGAATCCCCATTCAATGCCACGTGGATATAGCCTACACTAGGCTACTGTAGCCTAACGTAAGTCATAGTCTACTTTGTTCTGCTAATCTGTCATTGTTTGTAAATTCATGTTCATTTAATTTAAAATGGTCAGCATAAAGGCTGGGAACAGTCACTTGCGCTAACGTGGAGAGAGAGGGGGGACAGGGTGACGCTGCTGACCGACCTGCACTTGCTTGTAGGCTACTGTAGCCTAGTCAGCTGGCGCATGCTGTTACATTATGCCTTTCAGTTGGCTGATAGAAATCAGTCTTTCCACACTCAATATCCTACGTAGTCTTTGTGTTTTATGCTTGTAAAAGTAGTAGGATTTTAATAGCGTCGTCCGCCGGTGGTCACAATTTTTTTTTTTTTTTGAAACCGTGGGCACCGTGCGGTTGCCCACTACCCCGTTCCGTGACATGCAAACCGTACGGTCTCGGTTTGCAACGCAAACCGTACCATGCCTATTCAACACACATGTTGCACACATACCAGACTTTCAACATGTACTAGCCAAACAGACCCAACCAAACACTACAAAACCTCATATCCCCCCACAGTATCACTTAAACTTCACACACAGTAGGCCAAACGCCATGGACAATGCACAGAAGAGAGGGGTGGGGAGGAGAAGAGGAGGACACACACACACACACACACACACACACACACACACACACACACACACACACACACACACACACACACACACACACACACACACACAACTCAGTGCGATGTGTATGATGTCTGCACTGTGTGTTTCTTTATGCTGCTGCTGCTGCTGCTTCACACCTTTAGGTTCCTGCAGGATTAATAATTGCTTCGCTCTAATATCATGCGCTTGGAATGACAATAATTAGGCTACGCTATAACTAGTAGCCTAAACATCCAATAACATCACGGAGACCACCAGCTTAGCCTACTTTGCTACTTTCATAGCGTCGCTAGTTTTTTGTTACCGTTTTTTTTTTCACTTACTCGTTCATCCATGTCAAACTCGTGCATGGTCTTTCCGATGGCGTGGGCATTATTAGGAAACGACAACTCCATCGTAGGTAGTTGCGAGGAGGACCTCGCAAATATCAGACGACTTCTGACAGCAGGGCTACACGGTTTTGACAGACAGCTGTCATGCTCCTCCACTCATGCCGTTTTCGCTCCACCACCACCACCACCACCACTCCATTCCAGCGTCACTACAGTTGCAAGTTGCATTCACCGACACATAACCTTGCTCTAACCACTGCCACATTCTTTTTCACCCGTCCAAAACCTACAAAACCGAAGTAATCCGCGCTAGTCCGCTCATTGAAAATATTTGATCAACAGTAGTTCCAGCGCGGGCATCTAACACGCAGCCAATGAATGTGAAGCTGCGTTATTGTGATTAACGGCCAGCCAATGGGTGTGGGCTACATCATGACGGTAGGCCTAATGTTCATGGGTAATGTAGGCGCCGTTTTACGTTCATCAGACGGCAGTCAGCCACAGATCTGTGCTGGCAGCTGTTTGACGTTCGGGCGCGCGCTAGAGTCTACCGACCAATTTGGCTAGTGGATGATTTTTTCTACTAGCCAAAATTGATTTTCACCCGCATTTGGCGTGTTGGCGTGTGTTAATTTAGAGCCCTGATCTTAACACACAACAGCGTGTAAGAAAGACCTGCGTGGTTACGAAATAATGCTCTGTACATCTGAAGGTGACATCTTTTTTCAATATTATTATTATTACTATTTCTTTTCATGTTTTGCTTTCCCTGAAGAAATTGTTAAATGAACATGTAAGAGCAATTTCCGGCTGTGGAGCTGCCTGGTGGTCCAATTGTCTGACAGAGTTACGTCTCTGTTTGATGCCCTCTGCAGAATACTAGATAAACACAGGGGGTAGGGGATGGGGGTGCCGGTGACGGGGAGTAGGAGAGGGGGCGGGGGGCGGGGGATTGTTGATGTTCCTCCTGCAGCGTGAGGACTCGATTGAGATCTAGTCTGACAGCTATCAGGTGTCTTTATTCTTTATGCAAAAGGAAAGCTTTCCCTTTCTCTCATTTTTCCCAACTCCCCTCTTTCCACTTATCACAGCTTGTCATGCTTTACACTTCAACACATAAACCGTACGCACACACAGTCATGCTGTGCATACACATACACAAACCAAAAAACACAGATCCATGCACAAAGGCACAAAGGCACAAAGGCACACACACACACATGCACGTACGCACATACACACGCACAGGCATACACGGACACACGCACGCACGCACACTCCCTATCCAAAGGCTCATCTGTGCATTATGAAATTGTCTCGTCTCATTGGTTCCTGCACTGCCATACACACACACACACACACACACACACACACACACACACACACACACACACACACACACACACACACACACACACACACACACACACACACACACACACACACACACACACACACACACACACAATCCGCACACTGCCATCCATGCCGATGTGTTTCCTGTCAAGAGGCAGTGTCCTGTGACCGAGGCAAATAACCTGTGGCATATTGGACAGATGCAGGGGGGACTGACAGCAGGACGACTGCTGATGGCAGTTGGGCTCTGGCCCGTATACTACATGCACGCATACACGCGCGCACGCACGCACGCACGCACACACACACACACACAAGCACACACGCACACACACAGGCCCCACCTTAATATCTTTGTGGCGCCCTCCAATTGACTTCCATTCATATCAACCCTAACAATAGCTAAAGAAGGCTGAACTGTGTCCAAACCAAAGCAATCCCTAATCCTAGCCTGTCAGTGAGGAAATGTTTGTACCCTTTTACCAGTAACAACAAAACTACCCCTGCAAAAGGGGTCAAAACATGTGGGGTCCAGGATTTGGGCCCCACGTGAAGTGAGGGCCTCAGCATGTGGGTGTGCTCCAATAGCAGTGGCCACACGAAGGTACGTAGATTGGTGCAGTACACACACACACACACACACACACACACACACACACACACACACACACACACACACACACACACACACACACACACACACACACACACACACACACACACACACACACACACACACACACATATACACACACAGGCCAGCACTAATGGCCATATGCTCCCAAAACACCACACACACACACACACACATGCAAACATACACAAACATGTGCAGGTACTGTATCCACACTCATTTCCACACAGTAGTTTGTCGCAAACATAGTTATAGCTCTCCTCCAATCCATCCCCTGTTGATATCATCAGGATGGATCAGATGGAGTTGGCAGTGATGGCGCTGCACATTTTACACAGCAGAGTTGTATAAAGTAGAAGTACGGTATAAGTACTCTTACAAATGTAATTACAACACTATTTCTACTTTATGCTACTCTGCTTCAGAGTTACAACAAATGACAAACTCTACTCATGCAGCCTCCTCAGATTGTGTGTGTGTGTGTGTGTGTGTGTGTGTGTGTGTGTGTGTGTGTGTGTGTGTGTGTGTGTGTGTGTGTGTGTGTGTGTGTGTGTGTGTGTGTGTGTGTGTGTGTGTGTGAGAGAGAGAGAGAGAGAGAGAGAGAGAGAGAGAGAGAGATAAAGAAAGAAAGACAGACAGAAAGAAAAAGAGAGAGAGAGGCAGAGTGCTAGTGAGAGAGTGAGTGTGTGAGCAAGAGAGTGCCTGTGTGTGTGTGTGTGTGTGTGTGTGTGTGTGTGTGTGTGTGTGTGTGTGTGTGTGTGTGTGTGTGTGTGTGTGTGTGTGTGTGTGTGAGAGAGAGAGAGAGAGAGAGAGAGAGAGAGAGATAGATAAAGAAAGAAAGACAGACAGAAAGAAAGAAAGAGTGAGAGAGAGAAGCAGAGTGCTAGTGATAGAGTGAGTGTGTGAGAAAGAGAGTGTCTGTGTGTTTATGTGTGTGTGTGTGTGTGTGTGTGTGTGTGTGTGTGTGTGTGTGTGTGTGTGTGTGTGTGTGTGTGTGTGTGTGTGTGTGTGTGTGTGTGTGCAGTTTAAAGGAACATGCTCCTACTTCCCATTCCCCCCAACAAACTCCTGAAGAGCAGTGTGTGTCTGTCTATTTTTGGACAACCCGAATCAATCAGCAGTTCAATTTATGTCGATAGCTCGCAGCAACCGAGCTGCACGACTGAACAGGCAAATGAGATTACACGCCAATTTTCAAGGTCTCCAAGTACACTCGTACAAAAGTTCCAGCTCTTCCACCTGAGTCCTTTTTTTGACTTCGGGTGTCACTGACTGCAATGCTAACTGAGCTAAGAGCTCTGTTGAGACAGTAAAACTTGGCAGTGTTAGTTCAACACTAAGACTAATTTTTAACTATAGGACCAAGTTGCCAGGTTTTACTATAGAAAAAAATCAGTGTTAATCAGTGTATTTGGTCCCATAGTACTCTCTACATGTTGTTTTACACTGTGTAGGTTCTATTGTCTTCCTATTCACTGCCCAGGTGTGAGAGCCGAGCAAGAACGAGAGAGAGAAGGGGGGGGGGGAGAAGGAGAGATGGAGAGAAGGAGAGATGGAGAGACAGAGATAGAGAAAAAGAGAAAAAGAGGCCGAAGGAGGTGGAGAGATAACTGATCAACACCAGCCTGAGTCCAGCATTAGCGAACGCCAGACTCACTTACCATTAACCAAAGTGGGATGAATGAGCTGTCAAAAGCAATCCCGGCCCCTATGTTTTACCCAATTACCAGCCAGCATGCCCAAGAGTGCGTCAGAAACTGGGACAGCTATTGATTGCAAGCGGAGCACGCCCCAAAAGAAAAAAAATAAATATATATATATATAAATATATAAATAAATAAGTAATAACATTTGCAAGTCAAATACGTCTCGCCGGGGCAAAATGATGAAGAATAGGTAGTTGTTAGGCGAGCTGATGTAAATACATGTAACGACGGAAGTGTGAAAATTCAGTCAAACGAGGGGTGGGGTGGGGGGTGGTGTGTGTGTGTGTGTGTGTGTGTGTGTGTGTGTGTGTGTGTGTGTGTGTGTGTGTGTGTGTGTGTTTGGGGGGGGGGGGGGGGGGGTGTTGACTTAACCACATACCCCCAGCCTTCTCATCCTTTCATGCAGCAGTACGTACGTAGAGGCAAGAGCCCCCCAACCCCACCCCCTTTGTTCTGCACTAGCTGGAGGTAAATCTTCCGTTCCTAGTGCGGTTCGCTCGGGCGAGCGGCAGAAAATCATCTCAGCATTTCATGGGCCTCTACTTCAAAGCTCTCGTCGGCTCTGTGGCCGTATATTGTTGCCTTTTAGTTTTTTCCCTTTCCCCACCTTCCCGTCTGTCCACTAGTACTACGTATTTCAGCTATTTATCTGGAAATGCTCACAAAGCCAGTTTTTTATGGGTTTGTTGTAGGTATAACAGACATTTATTTTCACAGATCCTAATGACCTGGCTCGCGCTGTCCGGGGCTATTAAAATGCCACAGCTAATGGACTTGAGGTATTGTTTAGATTGAACTATTCTTACTTTCAGCAGAAGGGGCTTAAAAAGTGCTTAAGCCTGGCAGAGTGGGAGAATAGAGAGAGTTAGAGTAAATGTGCGTGTGTGTGTGTGTGTGTGTGTGTGTGTGTGTGTGTGTGTGTGTGTGTGTGTGTGTGTGTGTGTGTGTGTGTGTGAGAGAGAGAGAGAGCGAGAGAGAGAAAGAGAGATAGAAAGAGAAAGAGAGAGAGAGAGAGAGAGAGAGAGAGAGAGAGAGAGAGAGAGAGAGAGAGAGAGAGAGAGAGAGAGAGAGAGAGAGAGAGAGAGAGAGAGAGAGATGGGCACCTCTGGAGCGTGCCCCAGAAAAACCAAATGACTCACTGGGTGGGTCCTGTGCGTTGAGGAAATTCTCCCTGACAGTGACTGGAATAAGGAGC
>NC_085861.1:41457384-41497384 GCF_034702125.1 Engraulis encrasicolus
TGTGAGTGTGTGCGTGCCTATGTGTGTGTGTGTGTGTGTGTGTGTGTGTGTGTGTGTGTGTGTGTGTACGTACGTGTGTGAGTGTGTGCGTGCCTATGTGTGTGTGTGTGTATGTGTGTGTGTGTGTGTGTGCGTGAGTGCGTGCGTGCGTGCGTGCGTGCGTGTGTTTGTGTATGTATATATATATCTGGGATATTATGGTGAGGTTGAGTGGAGGTGGTGGTGAGATGCTGTAATGGGCTCAGTGGGTTAAGAGATGAGGTCGTTTATCTTTTTAAAAATGTCCCTAATGGCTATTGGATGAGATTGATCATTTTGTAATGAGAAAGCAGGGAGCCAAAAGCGTGACAAACCAGAGATTATGAAGCAAGAAATGAATCGAATGGAGAAAAAAAAGAAAAAGAGAAGGGAGAAGAGGAACAAGAACAAGACAAAGTAGTAATAGAAGAAGAAGAAGAAGAAGAAGAAGAAGAAGAAGAAGAAGAAGAAGAAGAAGAAGAAGAAGAAGAAGAAGAAGAAGGAGGAGAAGGAGAAGAAGAAGAATAGTGAAGAAACAGGGGAGGAGAAGAAGAAGAAGAAGAAGAAAAAGAAGAAGAATAGTGAAGAAACGGGTGGAGGAACACATGGAGCACTATGAACTCGATGACACCCCCAACAAAAGGTTTCTCATTCCGTGGCACAGTTTGGGACCTGTCAGATCACGAAAGGCCTGACAGTTCGCACAACCTGTGCAAGCCCTCCAGAAAACACACGCAGGCACACAGACACACACACACTTCAAACACTTCACACACAACACAGACACACACACTTTACACACACACACACACACACACACACACACACACACACACACACACACACACACACACACACACACACACACACACACACACACACACACACACACACACACACACACACACACACACACACACACAATACACAAGCAAGGTTTGGAAAGGTCTCCATCGCAACGGGGAAGACGGAGAAGGAAAAATTAGGACAGGAATGTATGTCTTGAGTTGATCGAGAGGCTGCCACTCCTCGGTTTCTCTGTTCTCTGTCCTTCCTCGATCCTTATGGCGCCAAACAGGCCCAATGTTGTGACTTCAGAGAGGTTTGTGAACCGGGGTCCTATGACCCAATTAAAAACTACACAAGGGGGAGCGGATGTTGGGAATAAGAGGCTGAGGGCGAAGGGCCGGGGGGCAGGGGGGTTAAGTGGATGTATTTGAAGGGCAAAACGAGAGGGGGATACGTTTGCACACTCCCAAGGGGTGAGCATGGGGAGTTGAGAAAGGAGTGAGGAAGGCAGAGATTGAAAAGAGGGGCGGGGGGCGGGGGGGGACGTTTGCACCACCGACCCCCACCATTACCCAGCAACCATCACCCCCTACAAGGGGTGAGCAGGGGAAGCTGAGAAAGACGTAGGCGAAGGGCGGAAATAACGTTTAAGGAGACGTGAAGGGTGTAGGAGTCAACCAAAGGGCGGATATAAGAGAAGCAGAGAGGAGTGGGGCCAGTCTGGGAGTTATAGTATAGTATAGTAGAGAGTTATAGCAGAGATTCTTTAAGTATATAGAGATATGCCAATGTAATAGGTTGCTATGGGCACCTAACATGACCAGGTTCTGGTCTGCCTAAAGGGGCGTGTCATAATACTCCTAGCATTGAATAGAACAGTCCTTAGGTCTGCCTAGGTCTGCCTAAAGGGGGATTTCCCCCCACTCCTCCTTGCAATAATAGAACCCGGAAACAATGGGCCAATGGGCTCTCTCTCTCTCTACTCTCTCTGGTTATAGGGCCTTGAGCCAGTAGGGAGGTATGGGGACTTGAGCTGAGTTAGTAGAAGAAGGCGAGGAGGGAGGGATATGACAGGGTGTGGCACGCACGCTCATAAACCACAGGAGATGAACTTGAGCCCTGGCTGAAAGAGTGACGTCTTCCCTCTTACAAGTAAAATGGCTCGTGTAGGCGGCTCATCGACCTCTGGGGCCAAAACATCAGGAGCTCTGTGAGTGAGCATTGATGGCTTCTCTCCTACACACACCACACCGTACCTCCCCTGCAGAGGCAAACATGCTTTTCATTAGGCTATAGGTCTGCACAGTCAGTCAGTGAGGGGGAGAGAGAGGTGGATGGCGAGAAAAGAGACAGAGAGGAATAGAGACAGAGAGAGAGAGAGAGAGAGAGAGAGAGAGAGAGAGAGAGAGAGAGAGAGAGAGAGAGAGAGAGAGAGAGAGAGAGAGAGAGAGAGAGAGAGAGAGAGAGAAAGAGAAAGAGAGGGAAAATGTTGTGCGATGTGTGAAGCCTCAGTGTGTGTGTGTGTGTGTGTGTGTGTGTGTGTGTGTGTGTGTGTGTGTGTGTGTGTGTGTGTGTGTGTGTGTGTGTGTGTGTGTGTGTGTGTGTGTGTGTGCATGCGTGTTTGTGTGTGTGTGTGTGTAGCCTTGCCCTCTGGCAGTCAGGCAGTGTGAATCTAGTCATGCAGTCATCAACACCTGCCGGGAGACAGTCACATCCCACAGGGCAACAGAATTACATGAGGCACCCCGACTAAAGATAACGACTCATTTATATTCACCACAATGAGCATCCTGAGTGCTCCAGTGATCCCTGAAAGTAGTAGTAGTTGTAGGAGTAGTATACCTGTAGTAGTATAGTATCAGTAGTAGCGGTAGTGGTAGTAATAGTAACAGTAGTAGTAGTTGTAGTAGCAGTAGCGGTAGTAGTAGTATGAGCAGCAGTACTAGTAGTAGAAATGGAAGCTTGCGTAAATTCTACCAGGGAGACTCGAATTTCTCGGCTGTCAAACTTACTAGGCTAACCATCAAATCTCCCTTTGACAGATCATACATGCGTCATCATTGCCCAGGATCGTCAACCAATCACAACGCGAGATTGGGGAATTCCCCGTTACGCATCACTCATGCATCGTTCCCTCTCAGCCAATGGATCGCATTCACGTTTGTTTAAAAATCAGTCACTCATTCTGTTCTCTGCTTTCCAGTTAAGCCGATTTTGAAGCCACCACCACCCCTCCGTCCACCGTCACCAGTGGTTCCCGTCTGTTAGGGGACAGGCTACGCCCGCCTCCATCTCCGCTGGAGGATATGCCGTCCTACCCCGGTGTTCAACGCGAAGACGGGAACCTTCGCCAAACAGATTCATGCATTTTATATCAAGTGTAAATTGTTCGCCAAACGGATTCATGCATTTTTGTATCATGTCTATTGTTCAATAAATGTTAATAACGTTCATTTGCCTCTCGAGTCTTCATGGTAGAAGTAGTAGTAGTAGCAGTAATAGTAGTAGGAGTAGTGTTAGTAGCAGTAGTAGGAGCACTAGTGTTAGCAGCAACAGTAGTAGTAATAGCAGTAGTGGTAGTAGGACAGTAGACTAGGGATGTATTATTATTCTTGAAGGAAGATAATATACCTGTAGCGTCATTCCGTGCCACCTCAGTGTGACGGAAGTGATCGTTTTGACACGGCATGACCCGTTAGTCTCTTTGAAGTATCCCAGCTTGGTTTTTTTGGACACCACAAGGATTGTACAGTATTCTGAATGCCCCCTGGCACTCTTAATAGAAGGAAATGCCTGTCACTATCCATGACGTCCAGAAGTATGCTTGACAGGTACGCCTATGCATGCATGTGTGAGTGCATTAACTGTTTTGGGTATGACTGTTTTGGGGTCCTGCCAGTGCCAGTAGTGACTAATCAGCAATCTCAATCATTCTGTGCCACCATCTTTGACTGCTCTATTACACTAAAGACAAAAATGCCCAAAAATATATATGAAAAAAAAAACATGGATTGATGTATTTTGAATGCCCTCGTCCAGTCTAAATAGAAGGAAATACTTGTCGCCCATAGCTCCTCCTGATGTCCAAAAGCAAGCTTGACGAGCATGTACATGCGTGCGTGGCGTGCGTGAGTGCATTAATTTCGGGGGTGACATCCCCGCCAGCAGTGATTTATGGGAAATTGCATTCCAGGTGCTGAGACTGAATAATGCCATAATCATCAGCAGACCCATCATCAGCCAGCCGCCGGTGCCTTTTTTGTGTTATTAACACCCCTATTTAGTGGAAAACAGCATTATTGATGGTGCTTTGGCCAGTCAAGAACAAGAAAAAAAAGCTGTCTGCTACATATCTTTTTCAGTATTGAAAAAAGTCGGCATAAAGACTAGCTCCTGAGCAGAAAATAACACACTGGACTAATATCTCAGGGTCAACGTCCTTTTGGAGTTTTTTTGCAGGCCAAAATATTTCACATCTGTGGAATTTCTGCTGGCTTTAATTAAGCTGTGCAGTAAAAATGCTTATCAAGGTCCTGTTGCACAGCCTCGCTGGCACAAAAACACTCCCATAAAAATCAGTATAAGCTCGCAAGTATTATCTGTGCATACCAAAGGAGAAAGCCCCACTGGCAACACTCCAACTAATAAAACATCATTGCGCCAGCGAGCAGAAGGCAGTGCAGAGAGACACAAAGATGGGAGAGAGAGAGAGAGACAGAGAGAGAGAGAGAGGGAGAGAGAGAGAAAGAGAGAGAGAGAGGGAGAGAGAGAGAGAGAGAGAGAGAGAGAGAGAGAGAGAGAAAGAGAGATTAAGCTCCTTTGTGACTCTTGCCCTGCTGTCTGTTAGTTAAAAATTTGGCGAACGTTGTGTTTTTCTGCAGCCTTACGCTATTCAGAAGGCAATTTCCATTCCCACAACAGATATCTTAATTGCATAAAGCTCACACAACAAAACCAAAGTCTTTGTCTCCAGAACAGTTGCCTTTTTCCTTCTTTTTATTCATTATTTCACACTTTTTTCTTCTTTTTTATAATTTCCTAATGAACTGTGTGTGCTTTGAGTTCGACGTGGCCTTTTCAAAACATTGGGCTTTCACCGGGATGAGACTTTATGGCGTCAAGCGTAATGTCCTAACCGTCTCCGCCATCAGCCCCGTTTCATTAACATAAAACACACATTCCGCTCAGACTGCCACATTTGTCATCGAGAAATTTACACTTAGCATGTGCTTGCATCTAAAACAGCTTATAGCCTCGCCGGCAACGCATACATTATTTTAGTATGCATTCTGCCCCAAGCCATCGTACCCACACACACTTATTCTCCTCTGACACCGACTTGCTCTGCTTGCATACTTAAAAAAGAAAGTGAAAAGGAAGTTAGCAAACAAATGAATAAACCAACGAATAGCGCAGATGTATATGCAGCAGGTGAAATAAATATTAAAAGGTAATCATGTTTTTTTTCTCAAGTGTAGGTATTTCCAATTGGACTACAGTCATTTCCGCCAGACAGTGGTATTAACTCAAGAAATCCACACATGGAAAGAAAATAGGGCAATAAAACACCCCGAAAAATAACATTATGTGCGCTAAATTTCAGTGATCACTTTTATGTCTTTCATCCACTGTATATCATACTTGAGCATATGGCGAATTTGAAACTCTATACATAATGTCCCTCCCAAAAAAATACGTTTTCAGAACAGATGTCCATTATGGCTGTTGGGAAAGGATTGCATCGACTGTGAGTTCCTTTGGATGGAGTTAGGATTGTGGGGGGAGTTTGGTTGTGGAGAGTGGCCGGGAGAGTGTGTGTCTATGTGTGTGTGTGTGTGTGGGGGGGTATTTGATGGGGGGGGGGTCTTAGTTGGCACTTGGAACCCCAATGTGTCACTCTCAGTCCTCCCCCCTTTCCAAAGCAATTTTCCCACCGAGCCGCACGGAGGGAGAAATCGATAGCTCACAATGCTGATTGCTCCACGGGGGGAAATAGAGTTTGTATTGTTTCTCAGAGACAAATGTGGGCTTTCGGGCAAGATAAATGGCATTTTTGGATCAAGTGAAAAGCCTTAACTGAAAATGGCTTCAGTCATTCATTGGATCTGTCTGGTGGCGCAGGCCAAGCTTGAAGTTTGAGCTCATTCTCTACCCCACCTTGACTGAAAACCACCGCTCCACTTTCTCTTTCTCTCTCTGTCTGTCTGTCTGTCTGTCTGCCTGTCTGTCGCAAGTACTACTCAGCACCACTATCAGTATAGCAACTTGGGTGGTGTTAATTGAATGGGTTTTTTCTATGCCTTTTTTCGCTTAATGTTTCTTTCTCCATCTCCCTCTCACTCTCTATAACACATTTATATCTCTCCCTTTCTCTATTCCCTTTCTCTCTTTTCTCTATTCTCTCTATCTCTCTCTCTCTCTCTCTCTCTCTCTCCCTCCCTCTCTCTCTCTCTCTCTCTCTCTCTCTCTCTCTCTCTCTCTCTCTCTCTCTCTCTCTCTCTTTCTCTCTGCCCATCTTCGCTGCTCTCTCCCCTCTTCGCTGCTCCTCTGTTTAATCTGATTGTCACATCCTCGCCCCGGCTGCTCGCTCACCGCTCTCCTCGCTCTCTGCCTCATTCACTAGATAAAGGGGGCTAAATTCAGGCTCATTTGCCCCGCCACTGCGAATCCGACCCACAATGCATCAGCGCTATTCAATCCCTGCTCAGCCATATGAAACCGCAAGCCAGCTGATGGACCAGCAGCCCTGGGTTCTTTTCATTGTTAGCTTGTACAGGTAAAGATGAAAGACATGATGGGTGATGTTTTTGTACAGTGTGTGTGTGTGTGTGTGTGTGTGTGTGTGTGTGTGTGTGTGTGTGTGTGTGTGTGTGTGTGTGTGTGTGTGTGTGTGTGTGTGTGTGTGTGTGTGTGTGTGTGTGAATGCGTCTGTGTATTTTAGACAGTGTGTGTGTGTTTTAGAAAGGGACACTGTGTAAGTGTGTGTGAGCAGACAGCAAATTGTGCGAGTAATTCCTCATAAAATTGCATAGACAGACTGCCGCAGTATCTTAAAAGGGCATTTGTCTCAGGTTTGCATGCGCAAGTGTGCACACGCACGCATGCACACACACACGCACACACACGCACACTCACACGCACTCGCACACGCACACACACACACTGTCCCAGTTGGGGCAAGTTGCTCCCTGATGCTCAAAATTAATGGAGCAACATTGGCGAAAGAAAATCGGCTCCAGCCCTGTAAATGTAATCATGGATATATAAAAGAGGTGGAAAAATGAATGTTGTCATAATCTATAAGACTCCTTCAGTTTTATGTATTGGAGTGCGTAAATGTTTAGCATACCTTGGAGGCATAGTGTTATGGCCTGACCTCACTGTTTCCCCTCACTATATGTTCTGTCTCTATCCTGCTCTCTCTCTCCCTCTCTCTCTCTCTCTCTCTCTCTCTCTCTCTCTCTCTCTCTCTCTCTCTCTCTCTCTCTCTCTCCCTCTCTCTCTCTTTCTCTCGCCATAGGGCAGAAACTACCAATGAGAACTCAGAGAAACATATGTCGAGAGAAATAAAACATGAAAATCCCCCACAGGGTATACGGTAGTGTACACATACATAACAGTGATCATCACAAATTCACAGATTCACCTGGCCAACAAAATTCCCTTGTGCTCTCGTGCACACAGACACACACGCACAGACAGACAGACAGACAGACAGACAGACAGACAGACAGACAGACACACAGACAGACAGACAGACAGACAGACAGACAGACAGACAGACAGACAGACAGACACACACACACACACACACACACACACACACACACACACACACACACACACACACACACACACACACACACACACACACACACACACACACACACGCGCGTACTCACGCACAGACGCAATGTGGCAGACAGTTAGGCCTGTTTTGTAGAGGCTCCATCGCTCCCGTCTGCTCTCCAAAGAGCAGTCTCAGACAACCAATAGGAGCCATAAGTGCACACACACACACACACACACACACACACACACACACACACACACACACACACACACACACACACACACACACACACACACACACACACACACACACACACACACACACACACACACACACACACACAAAGGCATGCATACACACACACAGACTCTCCGTCTGTAGATTGAAATAATGGGGCCTGAGTGCCAGTGCATTTACAGAGTCATTCAGGGAGGCTAACTTTGGAGAGGGTGGCGGGCCAGTCGCTCAGACACACGCAATCTGAAAACAAAGGAGAGGGAGAGAAGAGAAAGAGAAAGCAGGAGGTAAAGACAGGGGTAGAAAATGGATGAAAGAGACAATTGCGAGAGGGAGAGAGAGGGAGAGAGGTGGGGGGGCAGAGAGATAGAGAGAGAGGGAGGGAGAGAGAGACAGAGCATGAGAGAAAGGGAGAGACAGACAGCGCGATAGACAGAGGCACAACATTGAAGAGAGAAAGAGAGATAGACTCAGGAATAGAAATAAGTTAGAGTGGGGGCTTGGAGGAAAGGAATGCAGAGAGGATTTGAGTTGGATTGAGCGTGAAAAAATAAAGTAAAAGCTAAAACGCAACAGATAATAATGTGAGAAATGGAAACATTGAGGGAAAAGAAGAGAGCAAGAATAGAAGAATAGAGGATTGAATTTAAATGACAGAACAACTAATGTCGGGACAGACAGGCAGACAGACAGACAGACAGACAGACAGACAGACAGACAGACAGACAGAGCAATAGAGAATGAGAAGGAAAGGAAGAGACAGAGAAACGACGCAAAGTGAGAACGTGAGAAAGAAAGAATGAAAGAAAGAGAAAGAGAGAAAGATTTGGGCGGTGCAGTGAGATTAGGGTATGCTAATCCTGTATCAGCTTGGCGGGTGGTGGTGGGGGGGGGATGCAAGACCATGTGACTCATTATGTGGGGAGCAGTCTGTTAAATGGAGATTAGAGAGACAGAGCACACGCAGCACAGCACTAAAAACACACCAAAGACTTTTACAAGAAAATCTGCACACAGCTGTGGTGTGGCTTTCTCCCCCCTCCACTCTCTCTCTCTTTCTTCCCTTCTTTCTATCTCTCTCTTTCTCTGTTTCTCACTTACTCATACACACACAGACACACACACGCACACGCACACACACACACGCACACCAAAAATAATAATCTATCCACAAACCCAAACACTGTACTTTTTGTGTTTGTGTCGTTCTCTCCCTTTCTCTTTTTCTCGTTTTCTTTCTCTGTTTCGTTCCCTCTGTCTGTCTGTCTGTCACACACACATACACCCACACGCACATGCACACGCACACACCACAAAACAAAAATCTATCCACAAACCCAAACTTTTTCGTGTTTGTGTCGATCACTCCCTTTCCCTGTCTTTTCCCCTCTTTGTCTCTGTCTGTCTTTCTGTCTCTCTCACTCTCTTGCTCTCTCTCTCCCTCCATCTCTCCCTCTCTCTCTCTCTCTCTCCCTCCCTCTCTCTTTTTCAAAGGCTTGATTAGCAATTATGTTGCCTTGGAAAAGAGCAGCGAGGTCGTCCACAACAGCAGGTCTCTGCTCTCCGCTCGCAGGCCCGGCCAGTGCCTGGAGCAAGTGGAACAACACAAGGAGCAGCGTAACAGAACAACAACACGAGCCACCAACAAGTCTAATTCCGGCCAGGTCATGCGTGAACCCCACAGCAATTGCAGGATGTGTGTGTGTGTGTGTGTGTGTGTGTGTGTGTGTGTGTGGGGTTCCTGGAAGATGTGCTTGGTGGGGGCTGCCACGGGGCCTGGCCTTGGTGAGCGGTACTACAAAGCGTGACCAGGCAGTGTGGGTGATTTTTGAACCCTTTGTCCCCGGAACCACCCTTGACCTGAGCTCACCTCCGACCTCCTCTCACTTTCCAGAGCAGTCAGTCATCCACAGGCTGTCAAGCCCTAAGGCCTGCACACACACACACACACACACACACACACACACACACACACACACACACACACACACACACACACACACACACACACACACACACACACACACACACACACACACACACACACACACAAACACATTTCTCTCTTGCCGCACACATACGTGTATGTGCTTGGCGTGTGCAAACACACACAGACTCACACGCCTTTACAGACTAATATATTTATCTCTTGCCACAGACGTATGTGCTCGGCACACACAAACACACACACACACGTACACACACACACATGCATACACACACGCACACACACACACTCACAGACGCACACACACACACAGACACACAGTTATTTTCCAGAATAACCTCTTTCACACACATTCCTTCTCACAAGATAATGTCACTGCAACTTCACCTTTAGGGCAGTACAACCCTTTCCTTCTAATCCAATACACATTTTGTTAATAAATCCAGCAAATCTCTTCGTCACAGTCCTCTAGGTCTAGCTATCCATTAAGTGTGTGTGTGTGTGTGTGTGTGTGTGTGTGTGTGTGTGTGTGTGTGTGTGTGTGTGTGTGTGTGTGTGTGTGTGTGTGTGTGTGTGTGTGTGTGTGTGTGTGTGTGTGTGTGTGTGTGTGTGTGTGTGTGTGTGTGTGTGTGTGCAGGGCCGGTTTTTAGCATAGGCCGGCTAGGCGGTCGCCTAGAGCGCCATGTGAAGAAGGGGCGCCGAAATGGCGCTCTCCTATGCGTAATTTTTCGATATGAAGTTTTTTTATGAAGTCGCAATCAACAAAGAGTGGCGAAAGCGCTCCTCACGGCAAAGCGCCCCTCAGCCAATAGTAATATCTCTTCCAACTGTCTCTGGGAAGTCTGTGAACCAATAAACAGACAGTTCTGAGAAAGGGGGCGGGGCGAGTGACAGCGTGCGGTCTATTTTGAATTTGGAGACTCACTCGAGAGACAGAGGGGGCAAGCGCAAACAGTAGTGCTGCACTGCTGGATGGAGATTATTATGTTCTCATTAAACCACTCATTGCATGATGCAGGAGTTTCAGAGGGTGTTTTGGAACTATGTGATTTAATCAGCAACCGTTTGTGATTATGGAAAGCCTAATAGTTATGAGGTTACTATTTGGAATTAGAGAGAAAAAGAGCTTTGTTTTTGATCAGAGAAATCGCTAGTTAGCATGCTAACATTAGCCAAGTATGCCAAGCAATGAAATCCAGTAAAGTAATTGTTAGTAGCCTACTCACTACTCACTAACACCCACCTGATATCATGATACTTGCTTAGGTTGACAAGCAATGTAAAGTAAGACTGGTGCAATGTTTAAAACAATTTTAGCTGCCATATCTCCTTCCATCCACATGAATTACCTGCTTGTTGTAAGCTTAAAAAAACATTAATTTCCAGACCAGAATGACATAGCCTACATTAATCATGTAACAGAACCATGCACAGCAGACAAGTGAGGCTATTTACTATATTTTGTATATTATGAAATTCAATAGCGTGACAGCTCTTCTCCCTTTCTCTCACCCTGTCCCTCCAAACACATAGATAGCCCCCTTCTCATTCTCCTACTCACAAATGCACCACTATTTCCAGTCCAGAAATGAAATTGGTTTGGAAGACAGCACAAATGTGTAGCTTATTAAAATTGTTATGCTGCCATGCTTTGTGATGCTGTAGATAGTGTAGATCAATGCAGACCTCCTTGGTAGGCTTATTGTCTACACATGCATTTTACATGCAAATGTACTGTATCACTCTCCTGGCATTTCAATTTCACGTTACAATTCAAACACATTGATAACCTCCCTCTCATCTGTGGTTGGGGGCCCCACCACCATCACATCCAACACACCACACAGTGAAGCTACTTTCATGCGACTCAATCTGATGTGTTGGTCGCCTGTCAAAAAGAACCACAAATCCATTTGATGAAAAACGGTTATTGTTCTTGATGCTATTTAGTTAAGCTTACTAAGGATGTTAGTCTTGTGTTCTGTGAGGTATAAGAAAGATTTTTTTTTTCTTTCAAAGGTAGGGGTGGGGGGGGGGGGTGGGCTCCAGAACTCAAACTCGCCTAGGGCACCAAATAAGCCAGAACCGGCCCTGTGTGTGTGTGTGTGTGTGCCTGCGCGTGTGCGTGTGCGTGTGCGTGCCGAGCACATATGTGTGTGTGTGTGTGTGTGTGTGTGGCAAGAGAGAAATAGATTTGTGTGTGAGGGTGTGTGTGTGTGCCTGTGTGTGTCCTTTTAGATGAAGAAAAAAACAACAAAAGTCATCCAAAAGTGTTTAAACACAGTCCAGACTCAATAAATGGATAACAAACAAAAAGAAGTGGCCAAAAGAAAGAGGGAGCGAGAGAGAGAGAGAGAGAGAGAGAGAGAGAGAGAGAGAGAGAGAGAGAGAGAGAGAGAGAGAGAGAGAGAGAGATGATTATGCAGCTCTGTCCAATCAATAATGTAGCCGCATTAGAGGACTGAGGTGGTCTTTTGATGGGCCGTTGCTTTCAAACATCAACAATCGCTCTCCTGGATCCGCTGAACAAAAACAAAAACGGCACTTATGGTACCGTATGGCAATCCTTTACCGAAACAACACATAGACGTGCCACAAAGCTCGGAAAGAAATCATAAAATAAAACCTGGCTCTGCTGCTGTTTATAATGTCTTTGTGTTGCTGCTGCCTTTCTTGGCAAGCGAATACTCTTGCAAAACACACAACTGCCTTAATGTGACTGCTCTGGTAAAACAAAGTAAATAAAAGAGGAAATAAAATAAATAGTCAAATTTGGCATGAGAAGGAGAATCTAGAATGAAAGTTCATTAGTCTGTTAAATAATGGCGAACAGGCAGGACTTTTGATGTTCTACTCTACGTAGTAAAAGTAGCACGTCATTACCACACTCTTTTCTTACGTCTCCTTTTGTTCTTGACCTATGTGTCTACCTATAGCGGATGTACTTGCTTCATTGAAAATAAAAGCTCTACTAATCATGGGCACTCAAGATCAGGTATTCAGTGAAGTCAGATGTGTTGTAAGGGAAACGTGGCAATGTTTTTTTTCTGATTTCTGAGACCCTAGGCTTTCTGTTCTTTTATATTGTGCTAGGTTGCAGCAGTCTTTGGTGTGACAAATTAAAGTACTAACGTCAGTTCTGGCCAGGCCATGGTAGTCAAGAAGCTTGCTGCCCTCCCCTTCATCTAATTAATTCCTAATTGATCCAGGTGCATTCTCTCAGCTGATAATCTTTCTTCCCTAGCGATTGGCCACACGGCTTCGGCACGCCTTTTAAATTCTATCCACTTCCTCTCAACTGTATGCTGCTCGGTTTTTGCTGGAGTTGGTGTTGCTGGTTGCTTGTTTTCTTATGCCTTCTGAACACGTTGTTTAGCGTTCTCTTTGTCGATATCGTTTGATGTCTGGTAGGCTGCACATTTTTCTTTAGTTGCCTCGTTAGTTCTGCCTCCGTTCCGACAGGGAGTAAGCCTACACCTATGATTTCAAAAGTTACGCACCTCAATTTGGACAGTTGATTGTTTTCTCCGTGCGGTGCCGTCCTTTAGGGCGTTAAAATAGATTTTGTGATGCCTACCCCAGTTTATGTATTTTGCTGGCTGTAGGCCTACAATTTCCCATGCTCTGAGCTTTCGCTGATTGTAATATTACAAACTGCTTCATCACATTCCGCACCTGCGCGTTTGGTGAACTTGCACTTTCTTTGTTTCCCCCCCTCGCCAGTGATACATACATTCGATCTGTTTACAGCTGCAACTGGTGGTGATGTTTGGCCAATGCCATGTTCTGTGCTTTGGCTGCATGTCAACGCTTTCAATGTGTTGTAGAAGTTAATAGGCCCTATAAGTGGCTTAGGCTATGCCTGTAATTTACATTGTCTCGGGCTTCCTATGTGATCACTTTAAATGCCTCGCACGCCGTTTTTGAATCGCTTTGGTTCTTGTCATTGTCCACCCTGATGGTAAACCGGATTTTGGCTTGCTGCTTTCTCACCACGCATGTTTCAGTTGCTTACAATATGAATTCACAATTCTTGCGGTAGTGGATATTTGATGGTTAACTTGTTGCATTTACCGTCTGCTGGTGTTTGATATAGGTGCTTAATTGACCTTTGCCGTGGGATGATAAATCCATTTTCATTTAACATTCACGTGAAAGTTGTCGCATGGAGTAGGCTACTGAAGTCTATTTTGCGCTTTGAGTCGCATAGCGGTATAGTGTAGCCTATAGAAATCTGGCGACCCTGTGCATTTGTGCTTCGTGCTCTGAAACGGTTGGATTGAATAGCCTATGCTTCCTTTGTCACAATAGTTAGGTAAGGGAGACGTCATGCGATGCGATTTTTAAATTACAGTATGTTTGTTCCACCGTCCTCGCCGGTCACCTGTCACTTTGTAACAAAACCACAGGTGTTTCTAATCGGGCGTGGCTTGAATTGATTGTTGCTGGAAACCGTGCTTCGGGACCTGTGGTTATTTATTTATTTTTGCATTCTTTTTATTCCGTGACTCTAGCTGTTTAGCCTATATGCTGGTGACTGCTGCTTATCCGTCTTGTTTTTGGCATTCCTGGTGTTCAACGCATTCCCCTTGCACCCCCTGTGACCATTTGCAGTGTGCTAGCTCTAGGCCTATAGCCTAGATTGATGTGCTCTTTGTAGGCTATGTACTGCTTCCTGGCTATTCATCTGTTAGTTAGTTCTGAGTTGTCTGCAATGTTCGGGATGTTGTCTCTGCTGCTTTATAGTAGGCCTACTGGCCTGTTTGGCCAAGTTTTGCTAGCTCTGTATCCTAGACTAGGATATAATGTTCTGGTGAACCATTGCTTCCTGGCTGCTAGTCTAGGTGCTTGCAGTGTGTATAGCCATAGTCCTGGCTGGGCTGTGTAGGTACTCTGGCTGTGGCCTGGCTGTAGTGTGGTCGCTGTTTCTCTCAGTGCTGGTGCCCTGTTGTGCTGGTATGTAGTCAGTCCTGCTGTTTGGCCAATGTAGTGTAAGTATTTTGTCTGGAGTCCGCCATTACTACTAGCAAGGGATGCATTGTCTTTATGTTACTGGCTGATGTAGGCTGTGCTAGCATGGCTATATTGCTCATCTGTTAAAGCCTGGTTATATGCCTAACCGTGACCTTGCATGGCTGTGTATCTTTCTGCTAGCTCGGTTTGGTTGTGCAGTAGTGCTTGTGCTGCCTGTATGGCATTATTAGCTCTTCCCCTCATTCCGGTCACTTTGGTTAAACTATCTGCATCGTACAATATCAACTGTAGGCTATTATGTTGGGTAGTGGTGTGCATGTTGGGTCTTATTTAGCACGTTTAGGTCTCGTCATGCTCATGGAGCCATGTTGTGGCCTCTGCTGGGGGAGGCTGCATCAGTGGTCATGTTGGCCTTTAGTGTAGATCATGTTGCTGTAGTGTAGTGTAGAATGTTGCCGTGTCTGGACAATTTTGCTGATTTCGTCTGCTTTTGCTGCCAACTGCATAGTATACATAGGCCTTTGCTAATGCTGTTAGCTTCTGTGGTCTGTTGGCATTGTTTCCCTGTGCTCATAGTCTGAATTGGCTCTGCTTGCTCGGCAAGTGTACTCTAGTGTTGCTCATGTTTTGTTAATGGTCGCCTGTGTTGCTTCATAGGATGGTAATCGTGCTGTCTGGCTAATGTTCGCCCTGTGAGAATGTTGACTCTGTTGTTCATGGTAGCATTGATTGCCCTGAGTAGTCCATGTGCTGCAATTGCTATTGGCTCATACTCTGTCTAACTACAGCTGGCTCACATATAGTTTAACTGCATTGGGTCCTGCGCCTGCCTCCAGTCATATTATCTATATGCTGTCAGATCTGCTGGATTGTATTGTGCAGCTACCGTAACTGCAGTGGGCTCACTTGGTTTAGTCTAGCGGCTGCTTCATTGGTCGGTTTAGTGTCTAGCCAGCGGCTGCCTGCTCATATTGTTTCAATGTAGCTTCTGCTGACTGTCGCCATCTCTGGTCTCCCTGCTGCTCTCGGATAGGCTTTACCTACAACTGTATCTGTCCATCATTCTAGCTATTGGTTGCCATCATAGAGGCCCAGCTTATTGTGTGCTGTCACGTGGTCCTTGTCAACCTGCTGTTTTTTTTTCCGGATCCTAGAGTAGCACTGATCCTGTGTGGGTGTTCAGGCCATGTTAGCAGTGTTCTCTATGTTGACGCGTCTAGATGATGTAGTGATTTCGCTGTCACCTTGTGCTGCCAACTGCATATTTCGTAGTCCTTGTCAATCAGCTGCCGTTCTGGGCTCTGGAGTAGAGCGGCACTGATCCTAAAGAATCAGCCCATTTGCTGCTGCCCGTCCGCCTAGTCAATTTTTATGATGCCTGTACGCCTAGTCTATTTGATGCTGCCCGCTACCAGAGACAGCCCACGTAAGAGACGGAGCACTCAAAAAGCCTTCCATAGGAACAAACGAGAGCATTTGGCTACGCAAACATGGCGCTGGCTGGCATCCCTCCCACCTGTCCGGTAACGAGAGCCAATTGCTTGCTGAGCTTATCCAATCATCTCGCCTAGTCCATTTTGCTGTTGCCTGTCCACCTAGTCCATTTTGCTGCCTGCCCGTCCACCTAGCCCATTTTGCCGCTGCCCGTCCACCTAGCCCATTCACTGTTTTATTTATTTATTTGTTTGCCATCCTAGCCCATCTAGTGCCACGGTCTAGTTTACTTTATCCTAACAATTCTCGGACAAGTCTATTAACCATCGTTGACACGCCTATTTGCTGCCTCCCATCTGCCTAGTTCTTTTTTGCTGCTGCCTGTCCACCTGCCCATTTTGCTGCTGCCTGCTACCTAGCCCATTTGGCTGCTGCCTGCCCGCCCAACCCATTTCTGCTGATGCCCACCTTGCCCATTTATTTATTAAGCCATCCTAGCCTTAGTGCCTCCAGTCTGTGTACTTTATCCTAATGACTCCCAGCCAAGTCTATTTAACCACTGTTGACGCTCTATTTCTCTATGTGCATCTGACTGTCCAACAGCTGGCCTTGTCTTTAATCCTACCTAAAGTCTATTTTACAGCTGGTGATGGGGCACTTAACTGCCACTAACCGAGGATGCTGCCAACCCCAAATTGTTAACTGCGGCCAACTTATTGGTCATCTAGTTACATTTTATCATTTTGGCTGGGGTCGTTCATTTCACCTGATTTCTACTGGCCTATTTAACTATCTACCGACCTATCTAGTTTTCTCTTTCGCTACTGCTGGGCAAGTTTGTATTTTTGCTGCTGCCTGTCTATGTCCTATTGCTGCTGCTGTGATCCTAATATAACTGCTGCTAAACAAAACTTCTGCTGGTCTAGTCTGGTTAATAGAAATCTGCCTATTTCAGTTAACTTGACGATTTATGCCACATTTAGCCAATGACTGGCCCAGCCTTCTTGATTATACTTACTACTGGCATAGTCAATACGACTGCTCCTCTGATCACATGCATGATTTACTCTGGACTAGTGCATGATGTTTTTTTGGGGGGGATATCTAAATTCGACTGCTCAACCAATCCTCTCATTTTAACTGACTTTGAGAGGATTACCAGGTATGGAATTCTGCTGCCTATGCACGCTACCTACGGCCGGACGTGCGCGCCATTCTTAATGCCCAGAAGCCATGTCCCCTGCTGCCCCTGGTGGTAACCAATAAGTGTCTGCATCTATGCGTCGTGCTGCCATCTGCTGCTCCTGCTGCTGCTATGCCCCCCCACCCCCTGCCTTTACCAAATTTAGTTCCAAATTTAGTTTTAGATATTTTAATTTTAGATATTTATCTTTATAGCTATGACATCCTCTCATCGTATTCGAGAGAGGATTACCAGGTATAGTCTGTTTGGGGGGTTATCTCTCGCCCTGTCCTGCTGGGGTGAGAATTCCCTAAACTGCTGCTGCCCCCTGACTAAATGCTTTTCCATGCTGCTCATGGAAATAGGGGGGTTCCTCCGAACAGAGCTATACCGCCAAATGTAATTCATAATTTCAATAAAAGAAATTGCATTTATATTCTTCTCTTGTGTTTCTTGACTGAAATGGTTCTGACAGAAATTAAAGTACTAACGTCAGTTCTGGCCAGGCCATGGTAGTCAAGAAGCTTGCTGCCCTCCCCTTCATCTAATTAATTCCTAATTGATCCAGGTGCATTCTCTCAGCTGATAATCTTTCTTCCCTAGCGATTGGCCACACGGCTTCGGCACGCCTTTTAAATTCTATCCACTTCCTCTCAACTGTATGCTGCTCGGTTTTTGCTACCCACCACCTCCCCTGCTCCACCATGTCGTGTATGATGTGACATGTTCTCTTGTCACGTCGCTTGGCTCTGTTCATGGGGGGTTATCTCTCGCCCTGTCCTGCTGGGGTGAGAATTCCCTAAACTGCTGCTGCCCCCTGACTAAATGCTTTTCCATTCTGCTCATGGAAATAGGGGGGTTCCTCCGAACAGAGCTATACCGCCAAATGTAATTCATAATTTCAATAAAAGAAATTGCATTTATATTCTTCTCTTGTGTTTCTTGACTGAAATGGTTCTGACAGAACTGTTCTTTTCTTTTACTTTTTGTTAACATTATTCAATGCTTTTTCCTCTGTATCAATTGGTTCAGCGATTTTTTTTTTAAAAAGCCAGAAATTTGATCCAACCAGCTCTCACCCACACAGCTAACCATGAGAAGTACTCAGGTAAATACCTACACTATATGTATGTTAGGTTTTTATTGTGACACAAGTAAGTGGCGGTAGTTACCCTATGTTCTTTTACTTGTTGTACCACAAACTCGATCCAACTCTCAACCAACTCTCAACTCGGTGACATCACTTGTGCTTGAAAAACATGGCATGGATTGGTACTTTCTGAACCCGGGATTGACTCTTCTGATCATCACTGGACTGGATATGGAGCCACTACTGCCACAGCTGTTGCTGCTGTTGCTGTTGTTAGACCACACAAAGCTGCTCTTTGGATTAGAAAGAAAATATGGCTACAATATGGTTCAAATATGGAGTTTTGAAAGGCATTTTCTTGTTCAAATATTACCCAAAGCTAGTCGGTGGCGGTACTTGTATGTCCTTTCGGGTTTTTTAGCCGTCTGCAGTGACTCTATTACACACTGCTACGGTATGTGTGTTGGCCCATCACTCAGTCGTTTCATTGGCTGGAAACCGGTTTGCTTTTATGGAGGGTTTGCAAACGACGTAGGTCTGTTGACCTTTTACCAAAAACGTGATTCAACCTCTGGATCTGCAGTGGACACATACTGCTGCTGCTGCTGCTTGCGTTTTGTTGTTAGACCACACAGGGCTACTTTCTCGTTCTGCGCAGATTAGACTCCGCGACTGCGTGACTCGCCTCCAGCCCAGCCAGGAACATCTGTGCGGCGTGATGCCTCATGACTCGGTGGAGTGCAGTGCAGTGCAGTGCAGTGCAGGGCAGGCAGCAGGGCGAGGGGAGCAGAGGGGAGCAGAGGGGAGCAGAGCGGAGCAGAGCGGAGCGGGCAGCTGCTATGATTGGTGAGCGGCGCTCTGGAGTTGACAGAGAGCCGTGAGCCTACGAGCAAGGGTACGTACGTGGCTGGTGTAACAACAGTGCGGCGCCGGGGCAAAGTGTTTATTTTGTTGTCGGTTGTAGGCTACGTCTACTCGGATTGTCATTTTTTTCTTCTTCTTCTTTTTTTGTTGTTGTTTTTGTTTTAGGAGAGCCCCAGGTGCCAGCATCGGATGATATTGGCCAAAAGTTGGTAGTATTTCTTGAAATACAGTATACAGCTCTAACTTATTAATAATACACACAGGCACGCATGGACAAGTGCACACACACTCACACAAACACACACTGTATGCACACACACACAGACACAGACATACACTTAATATGCAAGCATACACACATATGTGCATGCACACACACACACACACACACACACACACACACACACACACACACACACACACACACACACACACACACACACACACACACACACACACACACACACACGCCAGTGAATGATATTGACAACTTGTTTGTCTACTCAAAATACAGAGCTATGCCAGTGTTTTATGGGTTTCCCCGCAAATGGCCTCAGTATTGACAGCCCTGACAGAGGGCAGCCTGGATAGCATATTTTTGGCCAACTCTAACACAACGCGAACCCTTATGCTCTGCCTCCCCACACTGTATCTATTTCTGCACAGTATAACACACTGTAAAACCTGATGATCTATCTCAAAAATTGATTCATGTTAACATCACTTAAAAGCAGCCGAAAGTGAAGATTACTTAACTATTGAAAGTGAAGTGCACTCATTTTGATTTTGCAGTCCATTTACTTGTTTCTTATAAGTGACTATAACATCATTGATGACATAGTCACTCATAAGACTCAAGTTGGCATAATGAATTATGGATCATGGTTGGAGTGACATCACATATAAAAGCAGAAAACATTAGCATAGTTCTAGCCCTTCTGCTTCTATTTTTGACACCTGTTTAGGCCTACTACAGACATTTTGCGAGGTGAGGCGTTCAGCAGACTTTCTAGCAATGCAAAACACTGCATTTAAGAGCAAAAATGAAGACAAAATTTGACAACTGTGTCACGATGGTCTGACTGGTAGTCTAATACACTGCAATGCAGTGTGTATTTATGCTTTGCATAATTTGAAGAACCTCTTGCATAATTGCAATCATTATTCGACTGGCGAGTTGAAAATGTGCTCATTGCAATAGCCTGGATCAACGTCAACGCCAAACAACCCCTCGAGACAGGTGCATGCATCAACAGCCAATGGGATTGCAGCTCTTTCGAAGTGGACAGAGCGCGAGCAAGCCAGAAAGACTCGACACGTCACTCACAGTACCAATCGACGACGACCACACTGCCGCCGCCAGTTGAGCTCGAAGTATCAGTCTCAGGTTTGTGGTCTTTCGATATGCAATGTGAATTTATGAGGAACTACTGTTTCATGGCTTAATTTCAAACATGTATCTGACACGGGAATGCCGGCAACATGTAGTCTGATTTTGTTTCCATCGTGTTGTGGTCATGATATTGTCGAAGCGTGGTGGCCAGTTAACCAGTTTGCTTCAATGTATGCTAGCCACATGTCTCGCGCCGAGGTTATCTAACTAGCAAACCTTTTCGTCGTCGTGTAATATGAAAGCATTTAGATATATGTCGGGCTTTCCACACGACATGCCTACATTATATGGATGTAGAACTACTTATTGTGTACGGTGGTCACAGTAGTATTACTAAACATTTGTCCTGAGGCCCGTGTTGTCGTTGAAAAGCTGTTGCAAGCTATTCCAAAATGTGGAAATGCAAGTTGTGTGGTTTTTCTACTGAAGTTAAAGTGCGGTTAATGAGTCATTACAGACTATTACATGGCCAGTACTCTGCAACATGCCCATTACCATGCCCCTTTTACCATTGCATGTGCAATTTCAGAACCTTCAATTCGCTAAAGGTTCATATGTCTCGAGTGCACGATCATGCAACGCCGAGGTCTGGGAGGGAAGTTGGCAGTAGGGTTTTCAAATGCCCACTTTGTGAATTTAGACAGCCGTTTGTTGAACGTGACATGTTTCTCCACCTCGGTAGACATTTACAACAAAAACAAATAGTCCCGTGTCCATTCAAAGACTGCACATTTACCTCAAATGTGCATTCTACATTTCGATCGCACAAACACAGGGAACATAGTAATTCTTCAGACTATGCACCTGAGCTGGTTCAGCCGATTTCGTCTGACCCTCCTCAAAATTGTGTCAGTGAGGAAGGGTCTGATGAATTCGATGAGGAGGAACCCTTTCACTACGAAGTAGATGACACTGATGCATTGGATCAGAAATTGGAATATAATTTGGCTGCCTTCTTTTTGAAGATGGAATCGATTCTTCATGTTAGTAATAGAGCAACACAAGAAATTGTTGAGCACATTGATCAGCTCTTTACTCTCTCTGAACCCATCCTGAAGAAAGTAATTGGTGACAGTCTGAAAAAGCACAATTGCCCTGTTACTGACACAATTGTCACTTCAATTGTGCAAGCAGTTTCAGAGTGTAACATCTTACACAGATCAGTGAAAAGTGAAGGTCTGCTGTCAACAGCCAAGAGGAGAAAGTCATATGTACAGCAGAGGTTTCCACATATCAAACCCATTGAGTACCTTATTGATGGTACCCAAAGAAAATGTGTTTATGTGCCTCTTCTCTCGTCCTTACAGGAATTGATGAAAAAGCCGGATATTGCAGACATTGCATTTCAACCAAGAACCGCAAATCCTGGTGAGTTTGCATCACATGTTGATGGCTCTTATTATCAGGGCAATATACTCTTTGCGGAAGGAGGTGTTAAGTTTGCCTTGATTCTGTATGCAGACGACCTAGAAATTGCTTGTCCTCTTGGCACGTCAAGGGGATATTACAAAATGTGTGCAGTGTACTGGTCCCTGGCAAACTTGCCAGTTAAATATCGCTCTGCCCTACACACCATTCAGCTTGCAATGTTGTGCAATTCAAAAGATGTCCAAAGATTTGGATATGCAAAAGTTTTTGCACCACTGCTGAATGATTTAAAGATTCTTGAACAGGATGGCGTCTACATTGAAACTTTAGGTGACTCCATAAAAGGGACAGTTTTCTCTGTTGTGTCAGACAACCTCGCGGCTCATGGGATGGCTGGTTTTAACCAAAGTTTTAGGTCTGTCTATAGTTGTCGTTTTTGTCTTTACTCCAAAACTGATGTACAGACATTGGATGCAACCACTGATGCTTGCCAGATGAGGTCAATAGACCAACATGACCACCTCACACAACAGATTCAGGAAAATGAAAATGTTGGGGAAACATATGGTGTCAAAGGCACTTGTGTTTTGTCTGATGAGCTTGTGTATTTCCACACCATCACAGGGTTTCCACCAGACCTGCTGCATGACCTCCTGGAAGGTGTAGTGCCTGTGGAGTTGGCCCTTTGCTTGCAAGGTATGATTTCAGTGAAACACTTCACTCTTAACGATCTAAATCAGACAATTAAGACATTTCCTTATCAGCACAATGACAAAGTAGACCGTCCTCATCCAGTTACTGCAAGTTTTTCATCTCGAGGAACAATTGGGGGTAATGGGCATGAGAATCATGCTCTTTTGCGATTACTTCCTGTAATTATTGGTTCCAAAATTCCAGATGGGGACAGGTTTTGGGAAATACTAATGGCATTAAAAGATGTGGTAGATCTTGCCATGTGTCACAAATTCACAGAAGAAACATTGCAGTACATGTCCTGCAAAATCTCAGAGCACAGACAGATACTCCAGGAGGTGTTTCCTAATTTAATGTTGAGGCCAAAACACCATTTCCTGGAGCATTATCCTCACCTCATTCGATGCTTTGGGCCCCTTGTCCATCTATGGACAATGAGATTTGAGGGGAAACACAGGATTTTTAAAAGGATCATACATGAGGCTAACAACTTCAAAAATGTCTTAAAAACATGTGCAGAGAGACATCAACTGATGATGACATACCACTTATCATCACCCAAATTTTTCAAACCACCAATTGAAATGTCTCAAGTCAAATCAGCCTTCATTGACACCTTACCGCCTGAGGTACAAGCCAGTGTTTCACAGACTGTGGACGACTTGACTGTCCTTAGTACAAATCGAGTAAACATTGATGGAACATCATTTGCGGTTGGCATGTTTGTCTGCACTGGTGTTCAAAACTCCTTGCCAGAATTTAAAGAAATTACGAACATACTACTGCTTGCAAATGAAATCACTGTTGTGCTGAAGGATTATGATGCATGGTATGTTGAGCATTTACGGTCATTCGAATTGACTGTTACTGATGGAAATAGCCATGTTGTTCGCTATGTCCGTGAACTGAAAGATCAGACACCATTGTATGCTTATAGAGTGTCTGATAGACTCATTCTTACACCTAAACATTTCATCCCCGTCTCTGATGAAGATTGCTAGTGTGTGTGTGTGTGCATGCGCGCATGCGCATGGGCGCGTGCGTCAGAGACATGAGGTGTGATTGTTTTTGAAGGCTATAGTGTGAGACAGAGATTTGTGGGCAATGTATGCACCAGCACATTTTTTGCATTTTTGTCTCATAATATTGTTTGCTTGTGTTTGTTTGTTCAAGGCAATTCCTGTTGTACCGATGGCCTCACCCCTGAAGTTGCGCGTCATTTTGGCTGATGACAACGCTGAAATTCTTGTCTTGCCATCTCGACCCAGTACAGTTGACGAACTAGTTTCAGAAATTAAAACAAGATTTGGGCTTGTGTACGACTTCAGACTTCAGTATGAAGACCCAGATTTTAATGCATTTTGCAACCTCGTCAGCATTGATAGCCTCCCATCCATTGCAACTGTCAAAGTGATTCACGTCATAGAATTGAATCTCAGCCCCGTAGACTTAGATGTCAGCTCCATCAGTACAGATGACACCGTTATTCTTTCCTCACCGGAGAGAAGCTGTAGGACTGAGGTCTGGCCAGAGTACTTCACTGTGCCATCGTTTACCTATGAGGTTGAATATATTCTGAGTCAGGGCAATACAGCCTATGAGAAGGAAGCAAAGCCCCTGAAGCTAACTAAAGATCAGAAACACAACATATTGGAGGCAATGGCTATAGAGATGTATAAATATGCTGGGTACCCAAGTGGCAAACAAATTCGCCAAGCTGCTGAGGCTTTAGTGAAAAAGCATCCGTGTCTGAAAGAGAAGACCGGAACAGGATATGATGCCTGGAAAAACAGCCTTTTCTTTAAGATGGGCAACTACCGTACGAAACTTAGCAGAGCAGGCCTGAAAGAGGTGTCAGTGAATGCAGGAAAGCGTAGTCGACTTCACCCCACTGCTCCATCAGCCCACTCTCAAATCAAGCGCCCCAGACGGGGAGAGATTAATTACCTACCAAATTATCCCGCCGGTGAAAGCAAGGACAGCTTGGAGGCTCAAAGAAATGAACTCCATAGTGAGTTTCAGAAAGCTCCTGCCGAAAGAGATGGACCACTCATCTTCTTGCTCATGCAGAGAACATTCGCGTTGAGACGTGAGGAAATAATCAACAGTCCAAGGCCTATTGCAGAGCTGAGGGAGCGGTGGCCTGCCCTCTTCTGTGAAGCCCAGGTAAGTTGAAAGCTGATTGTTAGTTACTGTATATATGTATATGTAACAGTTATACAGGCATTTCAAAATTCTATGTTTTGTTTTTGTTTATTTTTTGTCTTGTTTGTCTTGTTGTTTCCACAGCTTTACAAGGAGGTCCATCGCATCACGAACCAAAACCTCCCCTTCAACTTCTTCGCGGCACTGGACAAATACACTCCACAGCTCCTGAACCTCTACAAAGAGAAGCAGACGGGAACCTTGGGCAAGAAAATGGCTGCGCTTCTTTCTGATTACAGTAAACAGGTAAGTGTCATGAATATAGGATAGGCATCAAACAAGTTTTGTAATTACATCCATGACCATATTTATACGTTTTGCATCTCTGTATAAATGTGTGGTCTGTGAAGATGCTCAGATAACAGAACATAGATGAGTTGTTAGGTAATTTTATTGACCAAGGACTTGCATATTAAGTAAAGTGTGAAGACTCATTAAAGGAACAGTCCACCGTACTTCCATAATTAAATGTCTTCTCTGAGTTGAGACAAGCTGATACCTCTTTCAGCTTTGTGCGTGCTCTCAGTCTGCCAGACATAATGTTACTCCTTTTAGTATGTAGCTAGGCTCAGCATGGCCGCTGGCATTTTTCATTTTTCATTTTTGAAGGCTGAAGTTAGGTCTGACCAAACTATTGTACCTTTTCTCTATTTACATTGAACCAAGCCACACAAAACATGTAGGCCTATATTTTCTATGCTACAATGGCCACTATAGTACATTGGTTTCTCATTTGTGAACACCCCTGGCTGCGTGCACACAAGGTGTTTCTACGCCTTTCATTATTGGGCCATTTTTGTAGCATAGAAACTGTGTGTAACTGGTCATATTAATGTATTAGAAGGAAGGGTTTGATCTCAGGCTAGCTTCATACATTCTAATAGGAGTAACATTGTGTCTGGCTGGGAGCAAGCAAAAGGCACAGGGTGGTATGGATTTCACATTTCATTGTGGAAGTATGCTGCACCGTTTGTTTAAGATCATACAACCACAGCGACAGATGTCATACATCAAGGAGTGAGTGAAGGTTGTTGCCACATCTGTCTAAAAAATGCTGTGGTGTCGTAGCAGGTTAGGCTAATGTTTAGGTGTTGCAGTGGGCACCCCTTATGATGAAGAGAGCCCCCATCACTGTGGTACTAACTGGGGTTATTCAGTAGAACAATACTGCTTTTCACTGTCCTGAAAAAAAACATCCGTTTGATCAGGAGTATAGTTGGTGTAGTTGTAGAACCTTACAAAGCTCTTTGTCATAACACTCAACAGGATAATGACATCCAGGCAACCAGAACTGCTGTCCTGTTTGGCCTGGCCCTGTATCTCAAAGAAGATGCGTCGGAGATTTTCAAGAGCTGCAAGGTATGCCGTTCATTCATTAACAGCACTTTCAGACCTCCTGCTTTTATGTCGTTCTTACCATCATGCTGCAATTTTTGACTTGACAATCTATGTACACGTGTGTGTATCCGCATGCATACACGCATCCTCTATACAATCTCAATGTGGATATTCACTGTTCAAGAAATGAAAGGGAGCATCAAAATAATGCATTGCTTTTACAAGGTAATCATACCTCTATGAAATCAGCCTGTCCAGTTAGGAAGCAGCACTGGTTGAATCAATTGTGTTTTTCTTTTTTTACTTTTACTTTTGACCTTGCAAAAGTTTCCTTCCAACACGGGTAACTACTCTTAGTAACCACTAGACCTGTGTACTTGTCGTATGATCAGCTGACTGGATCAAGTTTGTGTTGGTTCTCGTTAGGTTTTCAGCTTTTTTTTTGGGTCAGTTTTGCATTCTGACTCTTTCGCACCTGCCGGTACCATAAGGCAGTGTTAATCACCCACTGAAGTCGCTGAGGTAGTGCTGCTCATCCAAGATGCCACATCAAGGTGAGGCGTGGCAAGAATGTTTGTGGTGTCTCCCAGCAGTGTCCAGAGTCTAGAGCTCACAGGTGATACCAGGGAACATGCCCTTATGATCAGGAAGATACTCCATAAGTGGCAGCTATGGTTACAGCTAGTTACTGTGAAGTATGGTGCTAGAGAACATGAAAAATGTCATGTACGACACTGGTGCACAGTGCTCCTCATAAATGAGGTTGCAGGCAGCATGACATTCTCCATGGCATCTCCAGACTCTGTCATGTTGCTTTCATGTCCTCATTGTGTACTGGCTCTCATCTGTGGTCAGTGAAGGTCACCAGTGGTAAACATGCCAATTTTGACATGTGCAAATGACGCTCCACTGTGATGGGCTGTAACCAAAGGCCCCAAGCATCGGGTCTCGTACCCACCTCATGTAGTCTATTCCTAATCATTTGGGCAGACGTTTGAACAACAGTCACTTGCAAAGCTCATTTTGTGGGGGCTCTGTGCTTCCTGAGCCACCTAGTACAAAGAAGATGGCGATCTGATGCCAGGTTGGAAACTCTCCTATGGCTGGCATCTAACATCTCCTATTATACTAATCTGTGCCATGGTATCACTTGTAAACTCTGGACACTGCTGGGAGAAACCCTCTTGCCACACCTCACCTTGATATGACCTCCTGAATGAGCAGCCCCACCTGTGTGACTTCAGTGGGCGATGGACCTCCAGGGCACCACTACAAGAAAGCAATTGTGACCACAGAAACCATCAGAAAGGATGAAAAAGCAAAAGGGGCTGTGGACACCAACAGCATAATAACTTTTTTAAGGGCATGTTTTGGTTATTGTTTCTCATTTCTACCTGTTCCCTGTTACATTTACTGAAGTATGGTTAATCTGGAAAAGCTAAACATTATGGTGCTCTCTTTACTTTTGAGCAGTGTAATTACACATACTGTGGCATTTTTGGGATAATAGTAGTGGCCTTACTGGGGAATTTTTTTGTGTATAAAATTGCTCAAAATTCTTGAATAGTTTTCCCCCTGCATTGAGGTTGCTGCACTTGGTACTGCAACTGGAAAACATTAAACAAATGTATCCATTATTTAATTAAAGAGAACAAAAGACAATGTTGAGAAAAGTAGTGAATGCTATGTTTACAAATTTAAATGTAAGCTATTCATTCCTTAGGTTGTGATTCCTGTGTGTGTGTGTGTGTGTACTCTGTAATCTACTAGATTGTTGTGCTGCACTGTTTCTGAGAACTGATTTACAACGTCTTTGTTCCATGGAATTCACCAAAATAATTGTACAACAGTCTATTCTCCATCAAACACAGCATAATGTTAATAGGTTTTTGTATGTAGGCTTTCTATTGGATTAAATCAATTAAGTCTCATCAATTGTTTGGACTGGTATACATATACTTACCTTTTTGCGTTCCGTTGCTTTGTTTGTAATTGTTAGGAAGTCGACTTCGAGGAATCCCAAACAGGAGCTGTCACACTCCTTGCACTTACCGAAGACAATCCATCCGCAGTACCGTTCAACCCGCAGCACGTTACAGTCATTCTGGAGGACCAGGTGGTTCTTTCACACAAATATTGGGTAGACGCACTTGTTCTTTTGTTTGGTCTGATCTATGCCCTGCACCTAGAGTACCCTGCAAAGCTTAAGGGTTTCTTTGAGTTTATTCAGGTTGTCCTCCTGAACCTCGATGATGGAAGGTGTCAGATTAAGCCAAAATTGCTGTCACTCAAGAATGAGTTAGAACTTGGTGTTTGAACAGGATGAATCTTTCATCTATCAAAACGTGTGCAGAACTTTCACTGTCGCTTAAATATTGGGCAGCCGCTCTTGTTGTTTTATTTGGCCTGATCTATGCCCTGCACCTAAGTTTTTGTTTGTTTAAAAAATGTCATCAGTAAACAGTGTTGTACAGGTCTATACGGTACAAGTGGGTGCCTAAGAAAAATGTTTCATGATTAATTTTGCCTGATGTTCCAACCCTGTTGTGAAAATGAAAATTAGGGATGAAAAAGTTTGGGCTGGTATACGTACAGTCAATCCGGAAAGTATTCACAGCGCTTCACTTTTTTCACATTTTATTATCTTACAGCCTTATTCCAAATGTTACAAATGAATCTGTTGTCAAAATCCTACACAAAAAATTCCGTTATGACCATGTGGAAAACAAGTTGTCTTGACTTTTTTTTTTTTTTAATAAATTTTCTAAACTAAGAAATCATATTTACAAAAGTATTCACAGCCTTTGCTTAATACTTTGTAGAACCACCTTTGGCAGCAACTACTTCCATTTCGAAATGAAAAGGGATTAAAAGGGAGGTCATCGGTTTGTGTTTCAACCCTTCAGTACATTGAAATTGTACATTTTGAGTCTGCACCTGGTTAAAATAGATGGTTGTGAGTTTTGAATGAAATCCTATGGAGAGTATCATGATCTGCTTATGTAGTCACAGAGCATGTTGACATGCATGCTTCTTTAGGTGTAATTCAGATTTCCAATGTTGACTGCATCCATACATCGCCAAACCATGTCAGTCCCACAACCATGCTTGACTAGTCAGATGATGCACTTTTTGTGTAAAACTCACTTGTTTACCTCCACACATGCTTGACGCCATCTAAAGCAAATTTGTTTATCTTCGTCTCAAGAGAGATGAACAGACCAAGGATATGGATCACTGGAACCATGCCGTGTGGTCTGATCAGACCAAGATAAACAAATTGGCTTTGGATGGTGTCAAGCATGTGTGGTGATAAACAAGTGAATTTTACAAAAAAAGTGCATCATCTGGCTAGTCAAGCATGGTAGTGGGACCGACATCGTTTGGGGATGTATGAATGCCGTCAACATTAGAAATCTGAATTACACCTAAAGAAGCATGCATGTCAACATGCACTGTGACTACAGAAGCATATCATGATACTCCCCATAGGATTTCATTCAAAACTCACATCCGTCTATTTCAGCCATTTCAATGTACTGAAAGGTTGAAACACACACCGATGACCTCCCTTTTAATCCCTTTTCATTTCGAAATTTAAAAAAATGAATGTACTGTCAAGACGACTTTTTTTCACATGGTCATAACGGAATTTTTTGTGAAGGATTTTGACAAGAGATTCATTTGTAGCATTTGAAATAAGGCTGTAAGATAATAAAATGAAGCGCTGTGAATACTTTCCGGATTGACTGTATACATATCTTGCAATTTGTGCACCAAGATGGTGTTCGCTCAGCTCATTATTGTGGTGGAAATGATCATTTAAAGGGTATTTCCTAATCCGCACCAGAGAACTTTACCCCTTCAAGTATTTTCATGTATGAAAACTGATCCTTGTATGAAAGATCGACATGGTGGTACTACTGCAGTGAATTGGCTTGAGGGGTCCCAGCTGTTTTTATACATGGTGCCATGCATCTGGCAAAATATTTTGAAGTGATAATCTTTTATAGATGTTAACCAAATACCCTTGAAAAGGCTGTTGCTGCTACACAAATATTGGGCAGCCGCTCTTGTTCTTTTATTTGGCCTGATCTATGCCCTGCACCTAAGTTTTTGTTTGTTTAAAAAATGTCATCAGTAAACAGTGTTGTACAGGTCTATCTACGGTACAAGTGGGTGCCCAAGAATGATAATTTGTATTGCCCTAAAGTTTCATGTTTTCATTTTGCTTGCTCCAACCCTGTTGTGAAAAGGAAAATTGGGAATGACTTTTTGGTTCCCCCAAGACATTTGAGCAACCAGCAAAAAATAAAATCAGGTCACCAAAGATATTTTGTTAGGCTACTTACATAGGGTATTATATTCATTGTATATTTTTGTAAAATATAGTGATTCGTTTCATTTTTTGTTATGCTTAATGTTTCAATAAAACAATTTTATTGATCATGGTTTCCTGTCAAGTTTTCATACCTTAAATAGTTCAAGGCAACATGTTTCCTCAAATAGTTTGAGTAGTTATATTATTAACGTCTGAGTAGTAATAACTTCAGTTGTATAAGTGGTCATAGTGTAAATCGTACAAGTTAACATTAAGCAAAATACACAAGTGGTAATGACTCTACTGTGTATAGTGAAGGTGAAGTGGTTTTCTCAAATGATTTGAGTTAAAGCTAACTTGATTCAATGAAGTTATCAAACTCAAACGATTCAAGGCAACGCGTTTCCTTGTATTATTTGAGTTAAATTAACTTCTCAGGTTTTACAGTGCAGGCACTTCAAACTGCACTTCACACTACCTATGTCAATATCCACACCTCTTTTTCTTTAAATATCAAGTACAGTCAAGTCAAGTCAGCTTTTATTGTCAGTCTCTTCATATGCACAGGTCATACAAGGAAATTGAAATCTCTCTCTATCCCATGAAGGACATAGACATTCACAGGACTGACTTTTACAGACTGACATCAAAGTGCAGGACAGGACAAGTAACACTATATAGCATATAACATCTTAGAAATCCCATATTTGATGAAAAGAGCGTGAAAGGATCAATCTTACTGCCCATTTCATATTAAACGCTTCACTTTCAATCTACCTCCCCACCTGCTACCAAACACTGCGCAATTGTACTACGTGTGTGTGTGTGTGTGTGTGTGTGTGTGTGTGTGTGTGTGTGTGTGTGTGTGTGTGTGTGTGTGTGTGTGTGTACGTGTACGTGCATGCATGCGTGCGTGCGTGCGTGTGTGTGAGTTATGTTCTGTGCTTAGTATAGTTTAAATTGCACAGCTGGAGCCTGGCGTAATGCAAGTTCAAATCCTCTGAGTAACGTGAGTTATATAGAAGAATTTGACAGTAAAGCACACTTGACTTGACTTGATGTAGTGTATGTGCTCTGCTGAAGCTTCGCTATGAAGTTAGCAGCATGTGGAGCTGACGTAATTTACTGAGACAATACTTTGAAAGTGTAAAAGCCATTTCCGCTCAGCGAAATTTCATCTTCATTATTCATTCTTCTTTCGTCTAGGTAGTAGCGGTAATGCTGAGGTGAAGTTGTATTCTGGTGGGCAGTCTGTATTATGCAGATGAAGAACCAGTACTTGTGTACAATATGTGTGTGTGTGTGTGTGTGTGTGTGTGTGTGTGTGTGTGTGTGTGTGTGTGTGTGTGTGTGTGTGTGCGTGTGCGTGTGTACACGTTCACATGAGTATGTATTTAAGAGAATGTGTGAGTAAAACTGGGAAAAGCAGAGACCGAGTACGTGAGTGAGCAGCGTTTGTGTGAGTGTGCTTATGCCAATGTGTACTGTATGAGTAAGAAAGAGAGATTACAGTAAATTAGAGAAAAGGGCCTGAAAGATAAAAACATAGGACAGAGAGGCCGACGGACAAAACTAAAGACAGAGACAGAACACGGCAAGAGAGAAAAGTGTGTGTACTGTACTGAGTGTGTGGCTGGAGAGTTGTGGAACAAGAGCAGGAGAGTAATGCGTTTGGCTGTCTGGTTTGGCTGGAGGTGTGTGGGACTCTTACCGTGCTGAAGCCGGGGAAGAGGCTGACCCCGGAGGCGGGCTCCAGGGGGAAGGGCAGGAACTGCTTGATGCCCAGGGCAGCAGGCTGCAGGCCGGGCAGAGGGGGCCGCATCAGGGTGGGCAGCAGGGGGCCCTGGCATGCATTACCTGCAGCAGCCACGCAGAGACATACACACAGACACACACACAGACACGCACATACACACACGCACGCATACACAAGCATGTACACACACACACACACACACACACACACACACACACACACACACACACACACACACACACACACACACACACACACACACACACACACACACACACAAGCGCGCACACACACACACACACATGCACACACACACACAAACAGAGAGGACATACAGAGACATGCTTGTATAAGACAGAGAGCCACACAGGAAGACATATTTTGCTTAAAATAAGTTATTTTATGAAATAAATTAGTTTAAGCAATTTGTTCGTTCATAACAAAGAGAAGGCCGTATTCCCACAAATACAACTCTCCCACTGTGTTACAAAACCATTAATAATTTTACGACTCGTGAAATCATAAAATCATTTACAATATCATAAATGCATAATGCTTTACCAGATAATTGATGCCATTATGGCCAAGAGTAACATAGTGCTTCACTACAGCATATGCTCCTGTAAGTGCTTGTGTACATTTACTGTCAATGCCTTGTGCACTGGGAAATAGCATTATGCACACACACAGTGTATTAAACATTTGGACCATAATGTTTAGAGAGTATTGCGAAATACTCATAAATAATGCAGTCATCAGCATGCCTCGTCGATGCATCCATAATGCATCTCTATAATTACATCCATCAAGGGGTCTTGTACCTGGAACACCACGGCTAATTATACTGGCGATCCAGAGGGCGAAGAGCAGAGGGGCAAAGACCCCATTAATGGATATGGAGAATGATGTACTTAATCAGCCGATTAATACAATGTACTTTTGAAAAAAAGTACACCCTTTTACACACAAGTGGTGTAAATCGGTCGAGTGGCAAGTTAGTTTTTCAGGTAGGAGAGGGCAACTTTGCACTTAAGAGTTTGTGTATTTGGTGAAGTGCATTGGTCTAAAAAACCTTGCCTATTTAATGACCTCATCACAGAAGTTTTGCAACTGTTTATGTACAACAAAGTTATATATGACTACTATTGACACTCATATGTCACAACTACCTCTCACGTTAGCGAAGCCATACACCATTTCCACCGCCACCGTTGTCAAGAAACCATCTTTCTTTTTGCAAATCAGTACCCACAATTCTCCACTCAACACACAAAAATCAAATGGGAACCAAAGTGTATTCTGATTTCAAACAAGTCCTCAGATATGCTACAAAACATCTTTAAATCTGTGCATGCTTTTGCAAAAAAAAAGTCATTTGTGTGAATAGTTGAATTTGTGTGCAGAGTTTTGAAAACAAAAGTGTGAAAGATGTGAGTAAGCAATTGCAAAAAGACTAATACTGTACATTGTACTTCCAAAAGTACACCTTTTATAAGTGAAATGGTCGACTAGCAAGTTTGTTTCTCAGGTTGGAGAGGGCAGCTCTGGACTTAATGTGATTATGTATTGGTGAAGTGCATTGGCCTGTAAAACCTTGCATAGCTAATGACCTCATTAAGTGCACAGCGCTTAATAATACGTTGTTGATCGTACTGAACAATAGCACAACAACAGCACACAAACAACAGCTGAGAGAGAGAAAAAAATGTTTTCTGTTTAGAACCTGTGGCAACTGTAATAAAAATGGATTTTTAAATAAAAAAATAAAAAAAAGAAAGGAAAGAAAAGGACCGCTGCTTAACATAAATCCACCGGGGTGCTTTTTAGTGAAACACGGTGGATTTCTCATGAATATGCTAATGCAAGCTGAAGTGCTTCACTTAAACCACAGCACTGCTTTTCCTACTAAGTGTATGTTTTCAACACCAGTGCACCTCATTCTAATCTCCATATACTATGGGCACTCAACTACCCCCAGACAACTGCTAACACAGTCCAAGTCAGTTTGCATGAACACGTCTGACTGTGTGCGTGTGTGTGTCCATGTGTGTACATGACGTGTGCCTGTACGTGTGTGTGTGCGTGTGTGTCCATGTGTGTGTGTGTGTGTGTGTGTGTGTGTGTGTGTGTGTGTGTGTGTGTGTGTGTGTGTGTGTGTGTGCATGTGTGTGTGTGTGTGTGTTGTTTTCTTTTGCCCTAGAGACAGAAGATGCGGGAACACAATGCCGTGCATGGGGGGGTGAAAACCAAAATGTCAAACAGGCATCAAGATGAGAGCAGAGTGACATTCTCATCCTTTGTCATGGGCTTTTCAACATCAATAAGTTGTGATTATCTGTGGGAATTGCTGGCAATTGCTTTTCCCCCTGCCGAGTCTGTCTCTCTCCCTCTCTATCAGTACTGCATGTGGCATTTCCGAGGAGCACAATGCTTGTTTTGATTTCTGTTTGATGACAAAGAGTTGCTTGCCAATGGAAAGAAAAGTACAAAAAAACGAACCGATAAAATTGGAAGGAAGTATTTTTTTTTTCAGACGAAAATTATATAATTATATATCAAAAAGTAAATCATAAAGTAAATAAAAGTTTGGTCTTTCATCTTCTGACGGCCACGTGAGTCAGCCTTTTTTTTCTCCCCCCCTCCCTCCCATGCATGGTGATTAGCGTCAGGGGAGGACTTGATAATTACACACGATGAATAGCATGCAGAGAGACAGTGGAACAACGAGCAGTAGGGAGAAAAAAAAAACAAGGTAGGAAAAACACACAAACGGTACTACTTGGGAGGAAAAAACTGGAAAGTAAATAGGGTTCCTTGATTTTATTATCATATGATTAAGAGGCAATAAAGTAAGATCTGGAGGAGGAGTGGGGGGATGAGGGGAGGAGAGAGGCTGGAGGTTGAGAAGTGAGGTGGAGGAAGTTACATGGTGAATTAAAAACAGCAGAGAGAATGGAAGATACTGTAGAGAGAGAGAAAGAAAGAGAGAGAGAGAGAGAGAGAGAGAGAGAGAGAGAGAGAGAGAGAGAGAGAGAGAGAGAGAGAGAGAGAGAGAGAGAGAGAGAAACAGAGAGACAGAGAGCGGTTTTAGTACTGGTGTCGGTGAACGAAAGTGCGCTTTATGCCGACGCACTTCCAAACACACTGTACGCAAGTTCCCGAAGGGTCTACTAATAAGAACCATAGGATAACAATTGCCTGTCCGAGCACACTGCCAAAAAAGGAGAGAGTAGTGCCGGTGGGGGGCTGGGTAAGGGGGCAGGGGAGGTTGTGAGGCAGGGAGGGAGGAGGGCAGGGAGGAAGGCAGGGAGGGAGGGAGGTAGGGTAGGAGGGAGAGAGGGAGAGGAAGGAGGGAGAAAATCGATGCCAGCACAGGGCTTAAAAGCGGCGTTGCCGCGTATCAAAACAGCCGCTCCGGAGACAAATAAAACGGCACAATGGCTCTGCCGCTCCGAACCCCGGGCGATGGGAGGGTGAATAAACGAGTTGTAAAAGAACAGAAGGGGAGAGAGAGAGAGAGAGAGAGAGAGAGAGAGAGAGAGAGGGTGATGAGTGGAGGGCAACACGAAAACTGAGAACAGCACTGTTGTTACACCAATGCTTTGGAATGCTTGATGCCTGGATGCATGCGTGCTCAAGTGGAGGCATGTTTCAGCTCGACCACCCCAGACACCCAACCTCACCTCTCTCCTTCCCCATCCAACACCACCAGCATACCACCCCCTAACCCACCCAGTCACCCACCGAAACCCAGCCCCATGGCCGTCGCTTCATCCCCGCACCTCTGCCCTGCCCTACCACCCACCCTCCCTCCCTCCCTCCCCAGGCGGCAAACCTGCAAGTTACGCCTCTGTGGTTGTCAAGGAAAACAGACAGGGAGAGAGCAAGACAACAGCCAAAGCATTAGTGAGTGACGGAGAGAGCTGCTGGAATGGATGCTGGGTGTGTGGGTGGGTTGTGGCATGTTTGGGGGTTGTTGGATGGGGAGTAAGCTGGGCATAATAAAGTCCAGTCCCAGCCTGAGCACACGCGTGCATGCATACACATGTACTGGATAAGACACAGGCACGCACGCACGCACGCACGCACGCACGCACGCACACACACACAATTCCAAGAGCCATTCAATACTGCAGTGCAGCTGCAATGGGCCATCGCACAAGGGACTTTTTGGGGTGTGTGTGTGTGTGTTTTTTGGTTCGTCCAAGACTAACCTCCTGCTGAACTTCAATCATAAAAGGTTTACAGCACATTCACACAGCCAGCACATAAATATCGACTTGGACGGCAGGCCGGCCGGCGAGTGAGAGAGCAGCGCAGAGCAGAGCAGAGCAAGGCGAGCAGCACTGCCTTGTTAAGGCCCTAATAAGCTGACATGTGCAACACCTTGCCTGGCCCCAGAGGCCCCGTCCTGGGGAGAGTTTAATACGGAGGCTACAGGAGGGAAAGGAAGAAGGGGGGACGGAAGGTAGCAGGAGAGATGGAGTGGTAGAGAAAGAAAGTGAAGAAACAAAGGGAAGGAGAGGAAGAGAACATGTGAAGACTACTGGAGGGAAAGAAAAGAGGGTAGAGAGGGGGAGAGTGGAGGGTGGCAGGAGAGAGTGATAGTCAGAGAAAGAAAGTAAAGAAAGAAAGGGAAGGAGAGGAAGAGAATGTAATGTAATGTAATGTAATGTAATCATGTAATGTAATGCAATAAAACGAGAAGGGGATGGGGAGTTTACTGTGAAGACTACTGGAGGCTACAGGAGGGAAAGAAGGGGGGACGGAGGGTAGCGGGAGAGAGAACATCGGGAGGGTGCGGAAGGAGGGAAAGAAAGGGAAGATAGAGGAGGGGGGCAGGAAAGAAGGATAATGAGAGAAAGAGATAGATGGACAAACAAACGGAAGGAGATAAATAGAGTGGAGAGTTTACTGATGGAAATAGATGGAAAACATGTGGAAATAGAAGAGAGTGGAGAGAGGAGAAGACAAAGAAGAAGACAGTGAGCAAGAAATAGATAGAGAACCAGACAGAAGAAGGGAGAGACATACAGTACAGGCGCACAGAAAAAATGTGGGGCGGGCGGATAAGACGGCCTCAAGGGCCGCATGGCCCCCAGGCCACAGGTTCCTCACCACTGGCCTAGAGTGTATTTGGTCCCAGACTACTCTCTAGTGTTGAAACAACACTGCACTGTTTAACTGTGTAGCAACCAGTAAAGGTAAAATGAAAGAAAAAGACAGGGAGAGGGGTGAGGGCAGGCCAGGTGAGAGTAGGAGAACAGAACAGAGAGGAACGATGAAGGGAGAGAAAGAAACATAGAAATACATACAACTGGGAGTTACAGACAATGGAAAAGAACAGGACAGAAAGAGACAGGCAGAAAGATCAAGGGATAGATATAAAGAGAGAGAGATGGAGAGAGAAGGAGAAAAGCACGACGGCGGAGGGGAGGTGGCAGACCAGGTGAGAGTGGGAGAGCAGACACAAAATAATGAAGCGAGAGAAATAAAGAGAAAATGGGAGAGAGAGAGAGAGAGGGAGAGAAAGAGAGAGAGAGAGAGAGAGAGAGAGAGAGAGAGAGAGAGAGAGAGAGAGAGAGAGAGAGAGAGAGAGAGAGAGAGAGAGAGAAAGGGCAGACAGCGTGTTTCAGGTCTCTTGCTCTTGCTACAGTGCATTTTGCGGACTGATTGCAGGCTTTCAGAGCGACTGGACCTCAACACTAATCATCTGGTGATTTATGGTGTTTTTCGCTCTTCACTTCACTGTTGAGCAACCACAACCACACACTAGTTGTTGTGTGCGCATTGTGTGTGCGTAGATGAATGTGTGTGTGTGTGTGTGTGTGTGTGTGTGTGTGTGTGTGTGTGTGTGTGTGTGTGTGTGTGTGTGTGTTTGTGTGTGTAGGTGAGGGTGTGTGTGTGTGTGTGTGTGTGTGTGTGTGTGTGTGTGTGTGTGTGTGTGTGTGTGTGTGTTGGGGGGAAGGTGTGTGTGCGCGCATAGGTAAATATGTGCACTTCTGTGTGTGTGTGTGTGTGTGTGTGTGTGTGTGTGTGTGTGTGTGTGTGTGTGTGTGTGTGAGAGAGACAGAGAGAGAGAGAGAGAGAGGGAGAGAGAGAGAGAGAAAAAGAAAGAAAGAGAGGGAGAGAGAGATAGAGAGAGAGATGTATGTGCATCTAGAGAGGCCTATAAAGTGTGTTAGCTCTGCCAATGAGGTATTTTTGTGTGTTTGTGTGTTTGCTTGTTTGTGAGCAAGTCTATGGAAAAATGAACGGCTCGATTTTCACGACAGAGGGAGAGCGGGTGAAATAAGGACCCGTGACACTGTAGGCCACATCTGACTCCTCATAAGGGATCCTATTATAATCAGCAGCGTGGATTTTATCATCCATGACTATTTCCATTATAAAAATGCCTTGTGAAAAATAAGCTATGACTGTGGGGGAAAAAATGTTATACTCAAACGTTGATTTGTACATTTATCTCACATGAAAATGTCTACTCTGACCTGGGAGGTATTCTAAGAACCTGGCTCAGTAATTTACCAGGTTAACTCAATCTTTCGGTAGTGGAAAACCATCTAATAGAAGATCCTGAAGTCTTGATTTTCTTCACTAAATGACACCTGTAGGCTATCTATTAGTAACTTTACTGCATTTACTCACCTTTTTAAAGATACGGATATTATTTTGAGAATAACTGTATGTGTCATTAAAATCATAGTAGGCTAACTCATTTTCAACAACAATGCAATTGCTACCTTTTTGCTTTGTAGGGCAATACAGACCACACGGATTTGCAGTTCTTCCAAGCGCTCTTTCAATTTTCGAAACAACTTCTGTTGAGACCAGGCACGCACGTCAAGTCGAATAAAAACATACAGTACACACAGCTAGCAAATAAACCGTCTAACTGGAAATGCCTCTTGTATTATTTTTAGTTGAGGAAATCCAAGCCTGATGTGAAACAAAAAATGCCACACACACTCAAAGACGTGAGTGTGGAGAGGCACTTGAAATCCCCAACTGTCAAACTTCTCAAAAAACGGGGTCTCGCCGGAGCTGTGGAGAGTTAAATGTAATAAAACAAGCGCGTTCGTAAGTGCTCTGGAATGCAGCCACACAGAACTGATGGAAAGTGTCCATCTACAGGTCAACCTGTCCCCAGTAAGCTTACTCCTGGATGGCCAGTGTTTCCCCCAGCACTTTATAGCTAAAGCGACCACCTCCCTTGACTAGGTCTATAAAAAAGGGAAGATCACATACTGTGAATGTATTTTCTAGACAATATAGTCTTGACAATGAAAATAGTCACATGAAGACGCCCTCTTGACAACAAACACCTTGACTAGGTCCACTAAAAAAAATGGAAGATTTTGTATTGCGAATGTACTGTAATTTCTACACAGCATAGCCTTTCAAATGGTGACAGTCACCTGTCTCTGATGCAGACTAATCACCCACCCACTCACCCACCCAACCAACTTGACTAACAAATGTTGTTCAGGAAACACCGTGGGCAACAGAGGTGGATGGATGGTTGAGGCTGGGTATGGGGTGAGGAGGGTGGGGTGTGTGTGTGTGTATGAGAGTTGGTTGGGGGTTGGGGGGGGG
>NC_085861.1:41507384-41539884 GCF_034702125.1 Engraulis encrasicolus
GCCGCACCTATCGACTGCAAATGAGAAGCTTAGATATCAGCTCCCCCCCCAACAAAAGACGCAAGGAAAAAAAGAAAAACAGGAAAACAGGCACTGAAAGAAGGAAAAAAAATGAAAGAAAAAAACTGCAAGCGCATCTGCTGATGTCTGACGTCAGTGCCACACGCAGCCACCGGGGCGGCGACAACACAACACTCGTCCTCAGTTTTGAATTTTAAAAAAGAAGCAAACTAACTTGACAAAAAGGAGAGGAGCAAGATAAAATATGTGAAGTCATTGAGCACTTCCTGTTTCTTGCTGTCTCTCTGTTCTCTCTCTCGCTCTCTCTCTCTCTCTCTCTCTTCCTCTCTCTCCTCAATCACTTCCCTGTCTCTCTTCCTCTGTCCCTCTGTTTCACACTCTTTCCCACCCAAGGCTATTCAAATGGCAGACATTTTACATCGCAGATGTTTTCAATTAATCCCCGAATTCCCCCCGTCTTCTTCCCAGGCCGTGTCATTCCCCAGGCAAGCTGCGTCTACATACAATTATTCCCTATCTGAGACGTGCAGCCTCCCTCTCTCCTCTCCTCTCTCTCTCCATCTCTATCGCTCTCTCTCTCTTTCTCTCTCTCTCGCTCCTCTCCTCTCCTCTCTCCTCTTCTCTTCACCTCTCTCTCCTATCGCTCTGTTCTCCCTCTCTCCTGCCTCTCTCATCTCTATCTGTCTCTCAAGATGAGGCGTTTCTCTCACTATCGCTCTGTCTCTCTGTCTCTCTGTCTCTCTCTCTCTCTCACACACACACACTCTCTATTCATATTACTCTTTCCTGACAACCAGCTCCTCTATCTCTCTCTCTGTCTCTTGGCATGACCAGACTCTCCTCCTCTCTCCTCGTCATCTGTTTCTCTCTCTCTCCCTGTATTTTGTTTTCTCCCTCTCTTCTCCCTCCCTCTACATGTCCCTCTATCGCTCTACCGGCAACAAGGTCCTCTGTTCTCCTTCCATCTCCCTCTCACTGTCCATCTCCTTCTCTCTACCCATCTCCCTCTGGCTTTCTACCAGTCCCTCTGTTATGCATCTCTTCCTCCATCCCTGCCTTGCTCCCTCCATCTCTCTCTCTTTATCTCTCTATTCCTCTTTTCTGGTCCTTCATCTCCTCCACCTCTTCTATAGACCCACAGCCTCTCCCAGGCAGGCAGGCAGGCAGGCGGGTAGGCAGGCAGGCAGGTAGGCAGGCAGGCAGGCAGGCAGGCAGGCAGGTAGGCAGGCAGGCAGGCAGGCAGGCAGGAAGGCAGGCAGGAAGGGAGGCAGGCAGGCAGGCAAGCAGGAAGGTAGGCAGGCAGGCAGGCAAGCAGGAAGGTAGGCAGGCAGGAAGGCAGGCACCAGGCAGGCAGGCAGGGAGGCAGGCGGGCAGGCTAGGCAGGCAGGCTGGCTGGCAAATGTGTTTTTTAACCTTGACTCGGAGGTGTCAGTGCAGGGAGAGTGCATTATTTGTCACCATGAATAGCATTTAACAGGAGCGGGGCCCAGAGGAGAAGCACAGCGCGCCACATACAAGTGCTGCCTGGGAAACTTCATTAATCTTACTGTCACTTCCATGACGCTTTTCATTAGTTATGGCGCTATCTGATCAACAGGCGGACGGATGGCCGGCCCCTCTCCCTCTCTTTTTTTCCCTCTCTTCCTTGTTTTCCCTTTTGTGCTTTGTCTGTTGCTGTATCTTTCTCTCTATTTTTCTTTTGTCTTTATTTGTCTTTCTCTCTCAATCCCTCTCTCTCAATCCCTCTCTCTCTCTCCCTCTCTCTTTCTCTCTCCCCTCTCTCTCTCTCTCTCTCTCTCGGTTTCCCTCTCTGTTCCTCTGCCTGTGTGTGTGTGTGTGTGTGTGTGTGTGTGTGTGTGTGTGTGTGTGTGTGTGTGTGTGTGTGTGTGTGTGTGTGTGTGTGTGGATGTATGTGAATGTGTGTGCTTGTCTGTTGTGTGCTGTGCTATGTTATTTCATGGGAGAAAAAAGGCTCCGAAGTGCTATCTGTAGCTGAAGGATGAGGAGAAGATGAGTAAAAAAAAGAGAGAGAAGAGGGAAGAGGGAAAGGTGTGTGTGTGTGTGTGTGTGTGTGTGTGTGTGTGTGTGTGTGTGTGTGTGTGTGTGTGTGTGTGTGTGTGTGTGTGTGTGTGTGTGTGTAACCATGTGCGAGTCAGAGAGAGAGAGAGAGAGAGAGAGAGAGAGAGAGAGAGAGAGAGAGAGAGAGAGAGAGGGGGGGGGGGGGTGGAAAACAACCTCAGGGGGAGAAGAGAGAGTGCAGAGAGTGAGAGGGGAAAGAATGTGCGAGGGGAATGAGACGGTTTCTTTATTTGTTTGTTTGTTCATGTGTTTCCAAATGTTGTGCCCAATCATAAACCACTTAATGAACAGACTCAACAGATGCAGCCTCTATCCGGTTCCAGAACTCTCCTCCTCCTCCTTCATCTACTCTGTCTATCCATCTCTCCAGTCACACCTCCTCACATTCAGATGGAGCCGGATACACAGTACCTACTTCATCATAAGTATTTTCTGTCATCTCACTATTATGTAATTATTTTACTGTACTGTCTAAATGTAATATTTTTATATTAATGGATACTCATATATTTTCGACTCCTTAAGCCTTGTTTAGGACAGGACAGTAAGAGTGTGTGATAAGAAATGGTAAGGATTGGAAAACGATCTGTCCCCAAGGTAACATGACGGGCCTAAATCTAATATTTTGTTTGTACATTTGTACGTCATACCTATCATAGAATGGAGAGATTTTTTATTTTATTTTCTGCACGTTCTGCATTGGATTGAAATTGAAAATAAAATCACCTTGACCCTTGAAACTGGAAGGCTACCCCCTCGCCAAAACAACAAAATAGAAAGAGGACGAATTAAAAAAACAACTGAGGTAAGATGGAGGGAAATACTAAATGAGGGGCGGCAAGGGGAAACGACAACAACAAAAAATAGCACCAACGACAACCAAATTAAATAAGTTCAAAATTCAATCTTTCCGAGTGCCCTTCAGGCATGTAATTGGAGTTTGCTTGACTCTAATGGAGTATACCTGTTTACTATTCTAGGCCAGACATCATGCCATCAAAAAACATATTCTTCTCTTCCATGTGCACTGCGAGTGAGGCGAGGCATGCCCCTGCGCATATAAATGCCTAGTCTACTTCTGTTCTGTTCTGTGTGTGTGTGTGTGTGTGTGTGTGTGTGTGTGTGTGTGTGTGTGTGTGTGTGTGTGTGTGTGTGTGTGTGTGTGTGTGTGTGCGCGCGCGTGTGCGCGCGTGTGCGCGCGTGTGTGGAATCATTTCTAGTGTTGTGTGAAGGACATTTTGTGTGTAGTAGACCTGGGCAAAAAATCAGAGCTGGCACGTCAAAATTCAGAGTTCAAAGATTTTTTTATCATATAGGCCTACATTATATGATTCATGTATGCAAGTGTGTGTTAGAAAGAGAAAGATAAATCTGAGCCAAGTGGAAGAAGAGAGGGGGGTGGGGTGCTTCACATCACCAACTCAAAGTCAGTCACGTCTCTTACTAACCTTAAACTGATATCGTGGATAGACAGGGTTTTTAAACTAAGTATCTATACAAGTAATAATTATTTTCCCTCCTGTGTGTGTGCGTGCGTGCGTGCGAGCGTGCGTGCGTATGTGCATGCATGCGTGTGTGTGCGTGCATGTGTGTCTGTGAATGTGCATATGTGCAAGGGTCTCTGTCTATGTAATGTGTCTCAGTGTTATGTGTAGGAGAAGTGCATCCTTGTGTATGCTACTCTACCCCACCCCACCCTACCTCACCCTACTCACCCCACCCGACCCCACCTCACTTCACCCCACCCTACCTCACCCCACCCAACCCTACCCTACCTCACCCCACCCCACCCACCCCACCCTACCCCACCCACCTCACCCCACCCCACCCACTCTACCTCACCCCACCCTACCTCACCCCACCCAACCCTACCCTACCTCACCCCACCCCACCCTACCCTACCCCACCCAACCCTACCCTACCTCACCCCACCCCACCCTACCTCACCCTACTCACCCCACCCGACCCCACCTCACCCGAGCAGAGGAATGAGTTCAGTGGAGCCAGCCACTAGCACAAGGGCAATAAGGGAAAACATACGCATAAGCAATGCCCCAAGATCACTGTCACTCTCTACTGCCCTTTATTTCTCTAGCTGTCTCATATTCTCTCTCTCTCTCTCTCTCTCTCTCTCTCTCTCATATCGTACTCTTTCTCAGTTTCATTAATCTCTCAGTGTGTCCTTTCTCTCTTTTATTTTGTATGGTTATCCCTCTTTTTCTGTCCTCTTTCTCTGCCTCTGTCCCTCTCTCTTTCTCGCTCTGTCTTTTTTCCTCTCGTCTTCTGTCTTGTATTCTGTGTCTTGTCTGTCCGGCTGTCTGTGGGTCGGTAGTTCTGTCTACCCAGTTACCCATTTAACTGTGAAAACAATTACACATAATGATGAATGAGAGTTATTAGAAGATGACGGCACAACACCAGGCACTTCTTCCTTCAAACACTCAGTGAGACACTCAACTATCACCAACACACAGACACAAGACAGACAAAACAAGCCAACTCACTAACTAACAACCATGCAACACACACACACACACACACACACACACACACACACACACACACACACACACACACACACACACACACACACACACACACACACACACACACACACACAGCCGTGCGTGCCCTCACACACACACACACACACACACACACACACACACACACACACACACACACACACACACACACACACACACACACACACACACACACACACACACACACACAGCCTTGCATGCCCTCACACACACAAAGGCACCTACACACGCACGCGCACACACACACATACACTGTAAATGTGTGCAATGCATGCTGTGATTTTCATGACTGAGGGAGCTGAGGCAGTACACACACACACACACACACACACACACACACACACACACACACACACACACACACACACACACACACACACACACACACACACACACACACACACACACACACACACACACACACACAGAGCTTCCTCTCACCACCCATCTCACCCATCCCTTCCGCTTCGATTAGTGCATATATATAGGAGGCCATGCAGCCAGAGCAAGTTTCCCAGCATCTCTGCTCTGCCTGCCATGTGTTTCGCATCACAAAGCCCCTGTGCTGTGCCGAAAGGGAGGATTTAAGAAACTCTGTCATACACGTCGGTTAAGAATGTGAGTTTGAGTTTCACTTATCTTCTTCTGCTGGTCACGCTCAGCTTATAGGCGGGAGGGAACCTCTGGGCCTGAGCTCCGTTCCTCACGGGCTCTTAAGAATACCAATACTGTACCGCCTCTACTCAGCTCCCTCCTTCAGTCATGAAAATCACAGCATGCATTGCACGCATTTACAGTGTATGCATGTACTGTAGAAGTGTGCATGGAGTGGACCGTGTGTGTGTGTGTGTGTGTGTGTGTGTGTGTGTGTGTGTGTGTGTGTGTGTGTGTGTGTGTGTGTGTGTGTGTGTGTGTGTGTGTGTGTGTGTGTGTGTGTGTGTGAGAGAGAGAGAGAGAGAGAGAGAGAGAGAGACAGACAGAGAGAGAGAGAGCAAGCACATGCAGGTGTGTTTGTGTATTTCTTTCAATTTATCTTCCACCCTCCTCCTTCCCTCTATTTCTCTCTCTACCACTCACTCTCCATGAGAAGTATGTGAAATGTTCTCACACACTCATACACAGACAGATATGGATAGTTTACTCAACTACAAACACCAACATGTGTAACTAGAGTGGGTGCAAAGCTAACCATACACAAAAAAAAAAAGTTTTTTGCTTCCACGCATGAAAAAAGGCATCTGTCCGCAATGCCTGGAGTTTACTATAAACCCTCTTTACTGCGTTGGGCCGCCTCCAGCAGGAGAATAAACATGGCGTTTTACACGCCATCTCAGATGGACGCCATACCTCCTCATGATGTCATCAACCACTTCTAATGGCGGCCGAGTGCTTTACTTCGTTCTTTTAAACATCTAACAGAGAATTTTAACAACCACCCTCCCTCTGTTTTTGTTTTTTTGTTAGTTTCCTTTGTCTAAAATGGTTGCGCACTTCTGCTTGCATTTATCAAAGGTTGAAAGGGGAGGTGAAATTACATCAGACAACAACGGCGTGGTTGTTGGAGCGGCCCTTGAGGTCCAGATGGTTCAAACGTGTCGCTAATTGGAGCTAATAATGGGCTTGGAGATCACATCGCATCGCATCGCACGCATCACGGATGCGCCCTTGTGTATTTTTTTGTCAACAGACAAAATCTTTAATAAATACAGATGTGGAAATGGGACATTACAACACAATGTTCCCGCTGAGTTGTCACTTCAGTCGGATACGATATCCGCACACATGCAAAATGTCCAGGTCACAGGGGGAAAAAAACACTATTTGTGGTGTGCAAATGCATTTCATGCATTTTCATGTATCCACATTTGGAGTTGTTGGGCACAAGTAATGCACAATGGTATTCTAAGTGTCATCCTGTCTAACTTGACGTTACACAGTTTGGCTCCCATTAACCACAAACTCAAACACCTAGTAATAGGCGTGTCCTGAGGACCAATCTTGGCAAAAGAAAAGATTACCAATTCCCTCGCTGAGCAACGTGATAATACTTTGTCGGAAAATCGTCGTCACTTCAATTTCGAGCAAGGGTATAATATAAATTACCGAGCAGTCGTCCGGACCAACACCATTTTCACGTGTCTTTTTATTTTCTCCTCCGGAACGCACTGCTGGAGATTTACTATCCCATTAATTTAATTCTGCCGAAAATGCGTCCGTTTGAGTGGTCCCAAAATTAGATAGCTGGTGAATGGGTGGGTAGAGAAGGTGGGGGGGGTGGGGGGATTATAGCAGGCCAAGCATGCTCTGGGGCTGGGCTAGAATCGCTTTGATGAATGCAGTATCGTATTCCTCCATACAGCCACCATGCTGCTGCTTGCTTGAGAGAGAGAGAGAGAGAGAGAGAGAGAGAGAGAGAGAGAGAGAGAGAGAGAGAGAGAGAGAGAGAGAGAGAGAGAGAGAAGATACACAGCAGCGCAACAGTGCCATTGTAGCCGGCATCCTGGCACGACCCGCAAGCCTATAGCGGGTTTATTAAAAACACATTTTTCACCGCAGTGGTGTCCGTCACCTGATGGATTGGGTTTCTGTCTGTGGAGGCACCCCATCTCTCTCCCATCCCCATCTCTTCCCCACCTACTGTACATCCCCACCCTGGCTCTCTCCCAGCCCCACCCTGGCTCTCTCCCATCCCCTCTACCTCCCCCTCCCCTTTCCCTTCCCCTTCTCCAGCCCACCAACATCCGCACCCTGTGTCACTCCCATCTCCACCATGTCTCTCTCCCACCCAGTTCCCCACCAACACCCACACCCTGCCTCTCTTCCAGTCTTTCTCCTCCTGACATCTCCACCATGTCTCTCTCACACCCAGTTCCCCACCAATACCCACTCCCTGCCACTCTACCATACCCATCCCCTTCCCCACTGACACCCCAGTCTGACTCTTCCCCCACTGACACAGTACAGCCACCCCACCTAAAGTCCCACCTCACACCCCTGTGTCACTGCCCTGAGGCTATCGCATCGCTGGCATATATACATAGGATACACACTGGTCATCCGTCCATGCATGCATTGACTACAAAACTGGCTCCAGATCTGAACATAAAATGCTCTCTTTATTGCTCATCCGTGTTTCCTTCCCTCTCCCCCTCTTTCCACCCACTCTTCACGAGGCCTCAGCTTGTTCTTCATCCATGCTCTCCCGAACCCTCTTTACAATTCTCTTTATCCCTTCATCTGCGTATACCTCTCGCTTCCTCTCGTTCTCTCATCTTCACCGTCTCGGCTTTCGCTCTGCTCCTCCTTTAGTTCCTCTGCCCACAGTCGCACCCTCTCACCCCATTTGATATATTCCCCTGCAGCTTTCTCTCTCTCTCTCTCTCTCTCTCTCTCTCTCTCTCTCTCTCTCTCTCTCTCTCTTTCTCTCTCTCTCCTCTCTGTCCTTTCCTCCCTTTCTTCTTGCTCCCCATCATTTTACATATCGGTATTTGCTCTGTGTGTGTGTGTGTGTGTGTGTGTGTGTGTGTGTGTGCGTGTGCGTGTGTGTTATCTTCTTTTACAGCTTGTTCAGAGGGGGGCAGTTGAGAGTAAAGGAGCCTATTGATCTGAGGATAAGCCTTGACTCCAAACACCCACAACAGACGAGGAGGAGATCTCATCTGCACACTAAAAACAAATACTGCCTCAACATTGGCTCAGACAAGGAACACAGATCGCCGATAAAGGCAGAGACCAGAGATAGCCTACAACTTTGTTTTCATGAGCAGAGAGGAAATATGACTTTTGGTTAAACGCGCCGAGTAGGATAAACTTCAGTGTTCCACGTAGCAGAAAGGGCCCAGTGCACCTCACTTACACGGCTGCAAAATCACAGTTTCAGCATGGGAACCAGTCGAATGACACGCTTTCACACTTGGCCACGAATAAAATGAATAAAAAAGTACACAGGTCATGGCCCGCAATACGTTCTGGCACCCTTGGTGAGAGTGGAAATATTTATTTAATTACTTCATGAAATGAGCGGCCATTGTCTCTTAATTTGCCCCCGAACTTCTGTGTTATTCTTACGGTCTCGGAAACTTCGAACCTTCCAACACCACCTTAGAGCCACTTGCCTCATCTGCAGCTCAATGGAACTTTCCCAACTCTCTCTTTCTCTTTCTCTCTCTCTTTCTCTCTCTCTCTCTCTCTATTTCTCTCTCTGGGGATATTTAAATGAGTAAAAAAAATATGGCAGACAGGTCCAAACTCCATGGAGTGACTTCCCCGCTTTAACAGCTGTTAATTAAATGCCGATGTGAACCGGCCACCAGTCGGCACATGAGCCAGTCGACAGCCAGTCTGTGTGTCCCCTCACATATTAAAAACACTGGCTGATGCTGAGCAGAATATCTGGGTTAAGTTAGACCAGGGTTGGACTGGGACCAGACAAAAAGCCCAGGGATTTTTGTGCGGACCCCCTCCAAATAATGGGCCATTCTCTAAGAAAATACAAAAAAACAACAGCATTGGCCCCTAAGAACTCTCTTCCCACCGCTAAATGCCCTTCATGATCTAAATTCCGCTAAATGCCCTTCAGATTACCAGTCCAAGTCTAGGTAACGCCCCACTGGAGGAACAATACAAGATTGAGGCAGCCTGGGAAGTGGAGCTCCACCCCACCGTCTGAGGAGCGGCCGCGTAACGGTGAAGATAAGCGGGACTACTTTTTGGAGCAACGTTGCCAGGCAACAACATGATTGCATAATAATAATTTGTACATCAAATGATGACAAAACGTTGCCAGCAGCTGATGCAAGTTCTGCTGTTTAAAAAAAAAAAAAACGTAAGCTAATTGTGAGGGGATAAAACAGCCAAACATTTAGTTGAGTCATATTGGCTGACAGCATTGTTTAAAAGAGTTGCCTAGTACCGAATCATCTTCGTAGAACATGGACAAATTTAGCCACCGCCACAATGTCCCCTTGTTTCGACTTGCCTTTGCGTCAGTTGTGCCGTGCTATGCCTGAGATGTGTGTTTCAGTCAGACAAGTGTGACACTGATTGTTTTTTAAACATTTGCGTCATCTCCCAAGGATCATGTTTGTCCTTTTCCCATACCGACATGCTACAACTGATAGAAATCTGCAAATGGGAATTTTTCCATTGGACAATATTACGCAAGCTAGAGCTCAGCTTCGCTGAACCGTTCTGCATTCTGCTAACAACTCCTGCACTCTCTCCAGAGCAATGCCAAAACACAGCAGCCTTTGAACATTTTGTACTTCTCTGGACCGATTTCCAATAATTACAGCTATAAAATCATGGAATACTCTTGATCAACCTTTATTACCTTCAGATCTCCATCTAACCAGGAAGATCACTTTCTCGGAAAAGTTGACCTTGTATTTTGTTTGGTTGATTGGGGTTACATAGATAAATGCCAAAACATGCATTGCATGAAATGAAAACTTGAGATAACCAAACATCTCACATTGACCACAACCTACTTGAAAAGCTGCTCCTGGACCCAAGTGGTATAAAGGTTCCTGCAACTTATTTCACTACGAAGGACAGTAAGTGCATGTGACTAAGAGATAGGATATAGGAAAGTGACAGTGATAGTCCAATGCAATATTCTGATGATGAACAACCTCAAATAGTGTCATTGGACTATCTATTTTATAGTTTAAATAAGTTATTATATCTGAATAAGTGGTAAACAAATTTGTCACCTCCATTCTCTAATGTTATATTGAGACACTCATGTAGTCTTGAGCCAGTAGCCTCTATACTGCAGATATTTTCACTATTTTCTGAAAACACTCAACTACATCATAACAACATTGCTATGACATTGCGCAGAGTAAGTAAAAGATTAAGACATGTAAGACATTACAATTTTGGTGGCAGTAAGGTTATAACGTTGGCTCTGCGCTAAGGGGTTAATGTAAAAAATAACACAGGTGAGATACGGTGAGTCTACAAGCAAAGTTGAGCAAATATAAACCACTAAACTCTCCTAGCCAACATACAGTATTTCTGTGGATGTAGTGCTTCACGCTCTGCCCACTCCACTGAGCACACACCAAAAGAAATATTGTGACGTGCACATTGAATGTGTTTGTGTATAGGTACGATTTGATGCACTGGTTCATTTGTCAAGAAGAAAAGTTATTATTGTTTTTCATTTCTACTGCAAACACCTAAAGAAGAAAAAACTCTGAGAGCATTTTAGATGAATTTTTCCTTTACATGATTCCTGTGCGTGAAGCTATCGAATATTACGCTACTAAAATAAGAATTCACTTTATTTTATGCTTCAGTGAATCTGAATTGCTGATTACCACCTGTGAATGTATTCTAAAGTACTATGTGGGTAGGTAGAAATTGTTGTTTAGGAATAAATAACTAAACAAGAAGGTCTGCAGAAAACTGAAGAAGATGAACAAGGATGAGTATTTACCGTGCGGTCACACAACATAGAGACGTTATTTCAAAAGGCTGTGATTGAATGATTAAGCTGGTGGACTGGCCCCCTTCTCCACAGTACACAAGAATAGCAAGCATGCCCGGAAGCCATGTATGTATCCGCGAGCCTGTCTGTGTCTGCGCCTGGCTGTGTCTGTGTTCGTGATGTGGGAGTTAAAGTCATGTATAAGCACCAGTAGCGGAACAATTGCACATAAGGCTCCAGGGCAAAACCCTGATACGGCCCCGCATACGGCCTGCTTAGGTCACAATAGGGCCCCCACCACCAATAAGAGTGGGCCCTGAGCCCAGGGCCGAATGCCCTGCTCGCCTCCCCTATAGTTACGCCCCTGATAAGCACCTTTGGTTGCCCACTGTGGTGTCAGAGCCGCATTGATTAAACTCCGGCAGATGAAGCGTCTCCCTCGCCAAGCCTTTCCCGTTTGTTGTTCCATTGCCAAATCTAATTGAAGGGCCAGCAAATGAAGGTTTTATTTTATTTTATATTTTAGTTAACTTATTTTATTTTGTTTATGTGTACTGTAGTATCAGGGTCACTGAAAGCTTTTTCTGGGCCCAAGACAAAGTCATCTGAAAGGACCCTCCATCCAATACATACAATGTAATGAGGACCCAATTGTGCCCCCCCTCTCTCCCCGGGCCCCGGACAACTGACCCATTTCCCCCCCCTTGTCAGCTTCCCTGTGTAGTATACATGAATCAACCATGCACGCCCAAAGACACGTCTCTGACGCTTCACTAGAGCAGATCTCTCTCAGCTGTGGGGGTCTATTGATTTCTCCCTCTTTCTCTTTAAGCCTTCAGTATAGACGGTCAATATGGACTTGATTTACACAACTCCCCTAAAACTGAGGATCAAGTCTCCAAAGCATAGATACCCCCCTTTGCTGTAGGCCTGACCAGGGAAGCCGACAAGGGAGGACAAAGGGGTCACTTGTCCCGGAAATGGGGGGCCCAAAATTGGGTCCTCATTACATTGAATGTATTGGGTGGGGGGCCCTTTCTGATTACTTTGTCCTGGGCCCAGATAAACCTGTCAGCGGCCCTGGGCCTGACAAGCACAGCTGCTGAGTCAGCGCTCTGCTAATTAATATGACAGGAGAGAGAGGGCATTGTAAGATGGCTTTTGATGGAGCAGAAAGGTACAAGGTAGATAGTTACCCGTCCCGTCCCCCCCACTCTTTCCTCCATCCTCTCATCTATGCTCTCCCACCTTTTCATACTAGTGGAGCACCACTGCGTTATAGGCCTTCCAGCTATAAGATTGCAATGATACTTCAGCCCTTGTGCGGAGAAATCTGATTTTTTTTCTTCTCACCTTCATTGTGCTTGGAGGACTCATTTGCGCCTCACAGTTCATGGTGTCCAATTGCATTATTTTAGACGGCTTGAATAGAACGAACGGTAGCCGGGGCCCCAGCCGAGCCGAGCCCAGCTCATTTCTCTTTTAAATGTCTTCACTGGTCCGGAATGACATCCCGCCAAGCCAGAGTCATTAGTGACAATTACACTTTCAGACACCACCGGCGCTTTTATATCATCCTGACAGACACTTTCCAAGATTTGTGCAAGAGTCTGAATCATTTGTGTGTGGAACATTCCCCCGCTGTAGAGATGGGCTGCATTTAGCTCACAAGGTGCTCAGGAGCTACCATTTTGTCGACAATAATATTGTTTAGACACGGAGACAGCAACAAGAACAGCACAGCTACAGTACTTGAAGCGGTCTCTAAAGTGTTTTCAGAGTTGTAACTCCGTGGAAAGTGTTGAGCAAGTGAGCTTCTGCTCTACTGATGTTGCATGGCGGCTCACAATGGTTACATTAGGGAGCCTGAGTAAAAAGCCTTCCATAACCTCGCTGCCATTACACAGAGCTTCTCCTGAAATATCCTTCCCTCTCATTTGTACTGAATTTGATAGATAAGTAGTAGGCAGCCATTCACCACAAGACGAGGGTAATTTGATGGCAGGCGGTGGAGAACATTTGAGTGCGCGAGAAGGCTCGGAGCAGTGAAAGTTATGAGAAGAAAAGGTAATGATAGAGGAGAGGAGGGGCTTTCCGGGGAGAAAAAAAACCTAAGTGTGTTTCCGAAGTGCAATCAGCGAATGTGCTAATGTAATCATTGAGAAGGCTGGATTAGCCCCCTCAGTCTTGGGCCATGCTACTGCAACGTTTAAACATCCTTACGGGAAGAAGAAGAAGGCATAACGAAAGGCTGATTATTTTGTCTTGGAATAACATGGGCCCCTAATGATAATCCTTAGTGTGGTTAAACACAGCTAAGTTAAGCTAATAATAGCACAAAACCATGGAACAGAGCTAACTCTGATGAAGGTTGAGACATTAGTCCTGACTATGTTGTGCACCTGGTTAAAAATGAGCCGAACTGCATCTGTGTTTTTTTTTCAGTTTCAAGAACTTTGTCCCTTTCCCCGTTGATGCACCAGATGAGAAAATAAGCGTGTGGAATTAGTAGAGTAGAATAGATAGTAGAGTAGAGTTAATTTCCCTTGGGATTAATAAAAGTACAATACTCTTCTACTGATTACGTCTTTGTTATGGAACAGAGCTACTGTATATCTCAAAAGGGGTGATAATGTCCCAGGTTGTTTCTTTTTTGACAATTTCAGTTCTTCAGTAATTCAAACGTTCTTTTTGTTGTTAGAACATTCATGATGAATTTGCCGCCACAGTGAGAAGTCTATATTTATAGAAGTCTGTTTCCAGACACACATAAAAACCCTTCCACAATTCTCATCATGTGAAACATACTCAAGCACTGAAGGAGGACAGTGGCACTGACTGAAGAGCAACTCTTTTCTCAAAAGGGTTCCTTCCAACAAGACTGTAAATTTCCCTTCCCCCCAAAAAAATCTATAACTCAATAAAGTACACAACCCCCAAGGTTATTTACTGTTTTCTAACGACTATCGTATGAGCCATAATGCAGGGGGAAGGAATGTGCACCTTTCAGCACTTGACACCTCGCGGATCGTAAATCGCAAGGATGCCGACATGCCAAAGATGAACGGCCGTGTCCTCTTCGGCAGCTACTGTCAAGGTTAGCGGTGGAAGCCACGACTTCCCAGAGATTGCGCACATTCACTCTCTCTCTCTCTCTCTCTCTCTCTCTCTCTCTCTCTCTCTCTCTCTCTCTCTCTCTCTCTCTTTCTCTCCCGCCCCCGCCTCTCTCTCTCCTACAACAAAGTGCCCCTCATGATGTCCTGGTCTCAGCTTTTATTGACCCCACACCCTGCTTGCCACCACCCCAAAATAGTCACCTATCGGTTTTTATGTCCTCTTGTGAGACTGACATATGAAACTGTATATGCATTCACCAAAAATCATTAATATGAGTTCAAAGGGAGCCAAGACATTGTGAAAGACACCGCCCACCCAAACACACACACACACACACACACACACACACACACACACACACACACACACACACACACACACACACACACCCCTGAGGCTGACGATACACCTATACACACACATGCATGCAAACGTGAACACAAACAGTCCCTTTCTCTCTCACACACACACACGCATGCACACACACAAACACGCACAAACCAATAACCATCCTGCCCCATGAGACTGACCACAACAACAAGACTCACACACACTAAGTCATATACACAAACACCCCCTCACACACACACACACACACGCAGGCACACACGCACACACACACACACAAAGATAACCCTCCTGCCCCATGAGACTGACCACGACAACAAGACAACAAGACGCACACACTCAAACAGACACACTCAAGCACACAAACATATGCATGCACACTCTCTCTCTCTCTCTCTCTCTCTCTCTCTCTCTCTCTCTCACACACACACACACACACACACACACACACACACACACACACACACACACACACATACACACACAAGCACGCACACGCAGAAGTGACAAGTGAGCAAAGTGGCCCTGGCATTGCTAGATGGGCCCGCCCTTGAGGAATTCCAACAAGCTGTTTATTAGGCCGCTGCAGATCAGCCACTGTAATTACCAGTCAGGGTGCTGCATGCGACGCCTTGAGTGATTACCCCAGGGGGTGAGAGCCTAGCCTGTGTGTGTGTGTGTGTGTGTGTGTGTGTGTGTGTGTGTGTGTGTGTGTGTGTGTGTGTGTGTGTGTGTGTGTGTGTGTGTGTGTGTGTGTGTGTGTGTGTGTGTGTGTGTCGGTGTGTGTGTGTGTGTCGGTGTGTGTGTGTGTGTGTGTGTGTGTCTGTTTGAGTGCGTGTGTGTGTGAATCCTGTCGGCGGAGATGGTGTGTGTGTGTGTGTGTGTGTGTGTGTGTGTGTGTGTGTGTGTGTGTGTGTGTGTGTGTGTGTGTGTGTGTGTGTGTGTGTGTATGTGTGTGTGTGTGTGTGTGTGTGTGTGTGTGTGTGTGTGTGTGTGTGTGTGTGTGTGTGTGTGTGTGTGGGCTGGGTGGGGGATCTGGGGGTGCTGGCTGTCCGCGGTGGCCGCCCTCTTGTTTGAGTAATGTCTGCGTCCGCTAACTCTGCTGACACCTCCACTCTGGAGGGGCTGTGGCGCGCGCTGCAGAGCTCGGCCCTCCCCGCCCCAGCCCCTGCACGCACACAATACACTATAAATCCCCCATCCCGCCATAACGACGTTAAGGAAACACATAGGCGGAAATAATAATAAATATCAACAACAAGGTCAAACAGCAAGCGAAATGAATGCGCGAGGGCTTGCTGGAGAGGTAAAATAATGGGGTTGGGCTGGCATCTTGTTGTGTGGCCGTGGCATTTTCTGAATAGAATTTGAGAAGAGGGGGTAGGGTTTCAAACAGGGTGATATATTTAAACACAAAAGAAAAGGTTTAAAACAAACGGAGTTGATTATTTTCGTAATTGAGTTAAAAGTTCTGCTTTTTTAAAAGCATGGTTTATTTTATTTTTTAAACTTCCCCCTACAATTAAAAATTATACAGTGAGCTTGACTAACTGAACTGTCAAGTCCAGAGGTTTTGGTGTCATGTAATAAACGTGATGTAAGTGCAAGCGTAAGTAAAAATGTGCAAGTGTGCAGCAGGTGCATGAGCAGATTTTGTAGCTTGTTGCAACCAGACTCCCCATTCAATTTGTCAATGGATAAAAGTGTCAACAGCACTGACACTATGCTATACTTGGGACTCTTTCAAGTCACTGCGTCTTTATGAGCATAGACATCTGGTTCGTTATGAACAGGGCCAGCCCTTAACTGGTGGGCAATGGTGGGCACCACAGGATTGACACTCTTCTTGCTTTTTGAAATCCAAAACCAATATATAGTACGCCTTTTCGCCACATAACCCCCAATGGGCATGAGAAAACATCTTTCCACTCTAAGAAGAATAAAACGCATTATTCCTGACGCAGAATTCACTATGCAATGCCTGATAGCATTGTTACCACTGTTTGTAGTATCTAGCACTGTCAACTTTTGCTGTGGCTTCATTTAGGAAAAATGTTTAACTGCCTCACGTCATCACACTTAACCACCCACATTGATTGCTGATTGGAAGATATTCAGAAAAGCGATCCGTCTTGCAATTTAAGTTTCCAGACTTCTAGTGAAAAGATTTTGAGCTGGTGATAAAAAGCCCTCTGATGCAGGCAACATGTGATTCTATTCATCGAAGAAGAAAACAAGCCGTGGCCTGATCAATTTTGTTGGAATAGTGTCACAAAGTGGAGTTTTAAATGTTAATGTGATTGTGACTAGGACTTGACTTTTTGAACAAAAACAGTAGAAACAAGAATGATACTCGGACATTCAAATATTGGAAATGATGTGGCAAAACATGAGTGAACCTAAGCTCAAGTTTGCCTTATTCAACCTCTTTTTTTGCCGTCTTTCAACTGCCGTCATGGATATTTTGGTCAACTGTGTTTGAAAGCAACACCTACTGTATTGCCCTCACAAATACCAGCCCGTGTTCATACCAACCGGACATGTTTAGAGTGGAACTTAATTATAGCCAGTAGTAAAAGGCTGAGGCCAAACTGGGGTTGCCCACCACCATTCACAGGGGTAAGGAGATGGGTCTCAGTCCCTGTTTATGCTTCTTGAGATATTTTCATGATCAGACATTTTTATCTCTCTGAACCTATGCTTTACATGGAAACAGGTGTTTTCAGACCTTGAATTTTCGAAACACAGTATCCTCTTATTCCAGTAAAAAAATACATGAATAATATAATGCATTCCATAAAATACATGAACAACTGATAATACAATAATACCACATTTTCCAAATATAAAATACAAAGACAAGCGTAAACAAAGTCTGAGTCAGTGGGTGGTAGTTCCTATAGAGCAGTTATTCCCAATCTATGGGCCGGGGCCCACTGGTGGGCCCTGTAGGTATTCCAAGTGGGCCTTGAAATCATTTTCCAAAAATAATATTCATAATTTGGTGTGTGTTGCTGTTGATTTATTTGAGTTTTATTCTTAATTGGGTCAGAGGTGGGCCCCGAACATTTTTGACAATTTCGAGTAGGCCCCAAGTTGAAAAAGGTTGGGAACCCCTGCTGTAGAGGAAGCCTATCATGTAACTGAGGAGACTACACAAGCGACTCTTTGTGCCCATTCATGAAGTCTTCTTTATCTCAGAGGTGTAGGTTTTGTGACAGCCGGCTTCCCATTTATCTTGCCAACTCCTTGGCATTTAAATAGCGGCATTAGTCTTTATGATGGACAGCTCTCACTGATTCAGCTTGGCAGTGTGTAGAAGGGAAACGCCAGTGAGTCTTCACAAACTGTGTCCAAATGTTTGCTAGAGACGTAAAGTGGTTGAGATGACAGCCAAGGTGAACTCTATTTATTTCTATACATTGAAATAATCACTGTGGGGGTTCATCCAGGACAAACACTTCCTTTCAGCACAGTCTAGGCTGGTGTAAGCTGGTGCAAAAGTGCAAAGACATAGTCTTTGGTAACACAAATGAAAGAAAAAAACAATACTGGGAAATGTGTTGAACCATAATTCATATCAATGAGCCAGGGGATTTTTTTTTTCATTTTGAAAATTTGTAATTTTCACAGATGAATCTTCACGTCTTCATTACATGATTACTTGATGAAGACGCCTTGCCACTTGCCAGACGCCAAAGGCGGAAAAAAAAGACCCACTTGGGTTTACAGTTAATGATAGTGTTTGACAGTGCTAAAACCTGCATTTTCTTTTTCTCTAGCAGAGCCATGCTGGAAATTGCAATGAGAAAGAGGTTTCATCCACCCCCACACCATACGGTAGAGTGCCTTCACTCAGTGTGCAGTTTTTCAGTGGCTCATGCCTTACCATAAAACCAAACCGACCAGGAACTCTGTAATCCAATGTCACTTAGTTCCCCTTAGTCCCGTATCACCCCCCACCCCCCCAGTACATTGATACACACACACTGACTGTGAAATGAAATTCAGTTCCACACTCAAGAGCCAAAGGACAGTAAAAGCAACTGTCAGAACATCTGCTCAGTTTGGCTGAAGTGCCCAAAGGTGAGCAATTTGTAGGAAAATTGTGTAAAAATATTAACTATGGTTTTTGGCATTTGAACTGGCATGAAATGAATAAGGAACAAGCACTGGAATTGGAAATAGACTGGAACGAGACCTTGGACATCCCAATGACCATGTCCTATCTGCAGCTCGGTCCAATAGAATCAGGCTGGTACACATGGCTCTGCATTCATGGAGTAATAATAATTCATGATGATGCTCATTGATCCAGCAAACAGGTTTGGCAGAGGACAACCTCTGTCACTGAATAGATAACCATTTAACTCAGAGCACAGAGCCCATTCTCATGGGACTTCATGCCTGCTCCGGCAGGATTTCATGAAGGGGGGGGGGGGTCACACACAGACAGAACTAAGTTTATGCATACTGTAGGTATTACACATACCACTTAAATTCAGAAAAAGACACATGTGATGGAGGTCATCTTGCACCTGTTCACCCCCCTCGGGGATCGAACGTGCGACCTCGTCAACTACAACGGTTCGGCAATGGGAGACACAGTACGATACCGCTGGGCCAAGAGACTAGTCTCTCGGCCCAACGGCACGAGACTGTATGAGGCTATCGGAGGGAGGTTTACCAACGTTCCACGCCAACTCTGTGCTAGTTAGCCTCCGTTACACTCTCCCCCTTAAACCTCACTCCCATCCCGGGTCAGCGGCACCACTGTGACGGAGGTCATCTTGCACCTGTTCACCCCCCTCGGGGATCGAACGTGCGACCTCGTCAACTACAACGGTTCGGCAATGGGAGACACAGTACGATACCGCTGGGCCAAGAGACTAGTCTCTCGGCCCAACGGCACGAGACTGTATGAGGCTATCGGAGGGAGGTTTACCAACGTTCCACGCCAACTCTGTGCTAGTTAGCCTCCGTTACATACAACTGATAGTACATTAGGATAGAGTGACTTATGCATCATCAACCCATGACAGACAAATGTACAGTAGAGCTCAAACCCTGTGACTTGTGTAATAGCCCCGTCGTTACGGCTCCATGCTGCTCATGATGTCGGCCACATCACACATTATGATCATCGTCACCATACAGGGGGTCGTTTCTCGACAGTGCCTTTGCTAACGACTTTAGCCATTTTGTTCGTTCTTAAGACCAACGTTGTAACCAAGGTCTTGAGTTGGTCTTAAGTTGTTCTTAAGTTGTTCTTAAGTTGTTCTTAAGTTGGTCTTGCGTCTAAAGACCAACTGAAGACCAACTTAAGACCAACTCAAGAGCAACTTACGACCAACTCAAGACCGACTTAAGACGGTTAGCAACGACAAGAATCGAGAAACGGAGTCCAGATCAGTGATTAGCCGCAACACCTGTCCCGAGAGTTAAACGTTTCTTTCAGTGTGCTGAAGGCTAGCATTTAGGCTATACCACACATTAACACGGAGGATACAAAACATCCCATCCACATAATCCCCTCGGCTTAACCAGGGGAGTCTAGCCATCTGTGCCTCCTGTCACACCTGCAAACCCTGATATATATCACATTAACTGATTGTGTTTCAGACTTTGCAATATGTCCTGTTAAATACTACAGCTAATTGTTAGGATTTTCTTATTAAGTTTTTACAACGTCATAAATATTAATAGAGTAATAATTGCTCTATATACTCGATGGAAAAGATTTTGGCTGAGCAAATTTGGATTCTGAAACTTGGGAGCTCAACAGAAATGAACAATAAACATTTCAGTAGGAGTGCGACATTTCTGACTGTTTGACTGACGGCTTCCTTGGAAATATGCTCAGTGCAACTGCTGTGCCGCTGGCAAAAAATGACATAAAATACAAAAACAACAAGTATGTACAAACTATACATGTAGGCCTATATGTAGCACATTATCACAATCATACAGTTGACTGAAAGTGCTTTCAAATACACATACATATTCTCACATCAGCTCTGGAGGTTGCCTATAAGATGCCAATTTTCCAGGATTCAGTGATAAAGTACATCACACACACACACACACACACACACACACACACACACACACACACACACACACACACACACACACACACACACACACACACACACACACACACACACACACACACACACACACGGTCCACTCCATGCACACTTCTACAGTACATGCATACACTGTAAATGCGTGCAATGCATGCTGTGATTTTCATGACTGAAGGAGGGAGCTGAGTAGAGGCGGTACAGTATTGGTATTCTTCTACACACACACACACACACACACACACACACACACACACACACACGCACACGCACACGCACACGCACACGCACACGCACACGCACACACACACACACACACACACACACACACACACACACACACAGTAATAATAGCCCTAACATAGTGCAACATAATGACTTTGTTTTGCACAGAAAGTGTGTCTGTAAAGTGGCATATGAACAATGCAAGCACTGAAAGCTCAGATGAATGAATGATTATGCGTAGAACCTCAAATGTTCATGGAAATAAACCGCCAGGGAATAAAATATTGAAATGTTACCATTTCAGAGAGGGTTAACTTTTGTCAGTTTTTGTTGTGGAAAAGCCACTCTCGATTGCAAATTCTTGCTTTTTTATTTTAGTGGGTTAACATGACTGACAGACAGACGTCTCAGCCTAAGCCTTCTTCAGCATCTTCTACAACATATGTACCAGTAGCTTGAACCCGAAGACATTAAAAAAAAATAATAATTTGGAGTTGAGGGCACTTTCTAAATTAAAAAAAAAAAACAGTTACCTTTTCTCTATTGTCTCTTTTCCACTGCCGGTTTACTGGTAGGTTTACAGCTCGACACAGTGCAACTCGGCCGCCACTTTTTGTTTTATGATCGAGCTGTGTTGTGCCTATTCGAAAAGCTGTAGGACTACCAGAAAAACGGCAGTGGAAAAGACACATATGTCTCTGTCTCTGACTCCCACCAAGTTGATTTCTGCAGATATAACAGTGTGTCTTCCTGTGTTAAAATGAATGAAATATTTGTTATTTATATTTGCACAATTTTTCTTTTAAAGAAACCACACACTACGCCCGACACCTTTAGCAGTCAACAGGCTTGACTGAAGCCAAAGAGGAGGATAAACTCAGCAGTAGGTCAGGGAAACCTGCCAGCCAGCGTGTTAGCCTTTAGAGTTTGTTGCTGCCAGAATCCACTGACTCAGAGGGTCAGCTGAACTGGCTTTGCGAAACTGACAACTCAGAATTTCTTTTCAGTTCTCAAGCCAGTCGACTGTGACTTTCCACTAGTACAACCTCCCAGACCCAGGACTGCACTCTGCAACTTCAAGACAAAGACCTTTATTACAAGAGCACTGACTGAGATCTGTGTAAAACAACAAAAAAGGAGGAAAGGGGAGTGCTGTGGCGCAGCACGCTAATGCACCCATCTATAACCGTGCTAACTGTCCATGGGGACCCGGGTTCGAATCCAGCCAGGGTCATTTCCCAACCTTTACCTCTCCCAACCTCTACCATTTCTCATGTCTGTTCTTCATTGTCCTAAAGGCTCAAAATGCCAAGAAAAGAAAGGAGAAGAAAGAAAAACAAGCCCTTCAGTTTGACACGCAGGAGAGGGCTTTAAATTAGCCATCCCACAAACGTACTCTCTAAATTACCGGACCACACACAGGGCTGAAACAACTGAACAAAGCAACACAAACGCACACGCACACACGCACACACACACACACACACACACACACACACACACACACACGCACACACGCACACACACACACACATGAACATGGTGCTCCATCAGTGCAGAGGGGAGGCAGGGAGGCAGTGCCAGCGGGGAGGGAGGTTAGGGAGGGATGCTGGGGCCTTGGCTGCCTGCAGTGGTCCTTTAGCCCAGGCCTCTTACCCGCTTCACTGCACATAAGCCCAGCTGCAATTCACTGTCTGTGTAGTCATACCCCCTGATTAGGAAGATTAAGAGGGACTTGAGAGCAAGACCTTTCTCTCTCTCTCTCTCTGTGTTCCCCTGTCCCTGCCAGTGCCTGCATCTCTCTCTCTCTCTCTGTGTTCCCCTGTCCCTGCCAGTGCCTGCATCTCTCTCTCTCTCTCTTGCTGGAGGGCTGATGTGCTACTGCACTGCTGGTAAGTGGACTTACAGTGTGGTCATGGTGGCATACAAGCGATGAAAAGACAAATCAAAAGGTCTGCTTTAAAGAAAACGTCTGTTGAGAGAAACAGGCAAGCTGGATGAGTGTCTGAAACCAAAACTGCACCCTTGGCTTGTTGTAAGCCCGGCAGACTTATTTGTTATTGACAAACTGAATTATTGAATTTGTTTTGGGTATCACCTCGTGGCGAACGCAAGCTTCCGATTTGGCAGCTCTACAAGGAAATGCTTGGTCATTCCAAAGGAATTATGAAATGAGAAAATAACAATATGATAGATCTTAATGATAAGATGCTGGAGCAGTGAAGCTATGGAGGTCCAGTGGTTCAATTAAAGAGGCCACCGTTTCACTTACCGTAATATTATTCAAATCCATGTTTATTATTTCACGTTTCATTTTTCGCATTACACGCTCTTGACAAGTTCCATGTGTGACAGCTGCAATGTCTTTGTCGATCGATTTGAAACAAATTGAAACAGTCTTATTTCTTATTTATTTTTACGAAAACGAAATCAACCATTTGGCTGTTGGGGATATGCTAACTGTAGTACAGCATACTCATAGCACTGTATCAGCAAGCATTGCTACCCGCACGGACCGTATTACTGGACCAGAGTCAAGACTGGTTTGATTTTGCATTAGGCATTGCAACAACAGCATTCCATGTGCTCGTAAATTCTTTATTGTTTTGTTGTTTTGTTGGCTCAACCAAGGTGACGCTGCTGTGGTCTGGCTCACTAGTTGTATTTCTTTTTCTGTTTTTTTCTTTTCATTCCCCTCTTCTTTCCTCTCCTTTCACTCCCTTGTTCTTTTTCTTTTTCTTCGGAAAAAAAGAGGGGAAAAGAGATGAAATCAGTGCACGCTTTTTAACGGGGTAGACTATAGAGCTTTCTTGGCGCAGCGTTAAAGAGACAGACCCTTGCCAGCTGAGGCCCGATAGGGAAAAAGAGAGAGAACAGCAACAACACGAGACGCACAGCTGTAAGTAAGCTCCTGCCTCCGAGATCGCATTTCCTGTCTCTAGCCTCTCAAGAGTGGCTTCAGCTCGCCAGTGCAGTGTAGCGCAGCTCGCCTCACTGAGGCTGCTCCAATCCAGCCGGTTGGCCACTCTTTTCCTAATCCCCCCCACGAGACCGTTCATTTGCTGCAGCAATTATGCCATTTAAGTATCTCGAAATGTTACGGTGGGTCCAACCAAAGCCAACGCTATGTAAAGAGACTCCAGAGATGCATCACAAAGTGCAGTTACTAGACAAATCTCTACAGAGCCCCCAGAACTGAATGAATTTATATGAGCATTAGGGAAGAGAGTGACTAAGAATGAGGCGTAATTTACGGATTGGTTTGTTTAGACCAAAATGTTTTATGACCACTCTTAGTATTTCATCCTTAAGGCTTCCGTATGAAAGCTGAGCCAAATGTTTTTTTTATAGTCGTATAAGCCTGGTATCAAGCGTCTACCTCCAACACTCAGAAGATAAAGGAATGGAAACAAATAAGCCATGCACTTGGCCGTTTTCCAGGGAACAGTCTCTCCATTAGGGCTGCCTAAGATAAATAAAGCCTGTCGTGTCTAAAAAAAAAAAAATCAGCCTCATTGAAAACTTTATGGCTTCGCTCGGAGAGGCTTATCCGGGTCCCTGTCAACGTTCCTCCATACCAGATGTTCCCTCATCCAATGAACTTTGACATCCCAGCCTAAACAACATCTGCCCCTAGCTCTTGTTGCATTCAAACATACGGAGGGGTCTTCATTTACCACATGGACAGCCAGTGGACCAAGTTTTCAGCATAAGCGAAGGGAAGAGAAAAAAGTTTCCTATCATATCTTTTCATTGCTGGTCCCTGTACACTACCGCACAGGCAATAAAGCGTGATGTTCATTTGATATTCTGCACATCCTTTGAAACAGCTGGGACTTCATTCCAGTCAGTTTATTCTGCTGGGTTGCTTCTTGATCTGCCACACGGCCTGTTGTTCTGTATTCTCCATGCGATACATCACTATGCGGACAAGGACATGGTGTGAACAAAAACAACAAAAAAACAAGAGACCGTGGCATTCAATTCAATATTTGAATTCCATCCAGAAATGCTATTTGTGTGTGTGTCAGGCTAAATCCTAGAAAGGATTTCCCCCGACACATTACAGCCAAATCCTTTTCATTTGTATTTATTTTACCCTCCTTCATTATTTATTTCAGTTGTTTGGCTGTTTCTGAGCAAGCCGCGGAGAGAGAGAGAGAGAGAGAGACAAAAAAAATCCCCACTGAAACTCAGAATGTACAGAGAGAAACCTGCAAGGCCTTTTGATTCAAAACAGGAAGTGTGGAAACCATCAAGGATCCCACTGTGTAGCATTCCAATATGCCGACTTCCATCCTTCCTTGCTCACTTGCCCTCTTGTGACCTCATGATGACGTCACCGACGACAGAAAATTCATTCAATATCTTGCAAAAGCACAATTCTAATGTCATTTCCTCATTTACTATCGGGATGGTGGATGAAAAACAGTCCCCCAAAACGTTGTTGTGGCTAGGCTGACAGCTGAGAAACTTAATTGTTTTCTCCACGGAGGAGGGCCCAAGAGGCGGGGCGATGCCACAAGCACAAGTGGAGGATGGAAGTCTGCATATTGGAACGCACTCACTGTGTAGCAGGAGCTGGGAACTCATCCCAGATCCAGAGGACAGTGCATGTTTGGAATTAGGAAAAAGGCCTGGTAACTATATTCCCTTTGTCTCCATCAGGGTCGATAATTTACACCAAGCTTGTGGTCAATCTGTGCTTTCCACAGCACCACTTAGGCATTAGTAGGCCATCCAGTGAAGGCAGCTTTTGCTCATCTTGCTGGGATAATGCAGCGTGTTACAGGCAAGGGAGGAAAACCTCAACACTGCACTGCTGACGATGGTGCCAATGGGAATCAGATTACCACCACGTGTGTGCTGTGTGTGTGTGTGTGTGTGTGTGTGTGTGTGTGTGTGTGTGTGTGTGTGTGTGTGTGTGTGTGTGTGTGTGTGTGTGTGTGTGTGTGTGTGTGTGTGTGTGTGTGTGTGTGTGTGTGTGTGTGTGTGTGTGTGTGTGTGTGTGTGTGTGTGTGTGTTTGTCTGCTCTCACAGAAACAAAACGGGAAGAGGAGCAAGGGGAATTGTAAGGCAGGATCGGATCCATTCAGAGGTTATGGTTCAATCGATAAAAAACATACCATGGTACTGTAACGGTTGGTACTGTAACTCTCACCTGGTTTGTATTGTGAGTATGGACAGAGAGAGAGAGAGAGAGAGAGAGAGAGAGAGAGAGAGAGAGAGAGAGAGAGAGAGAGAGAGAGAGAGAGAGAGAGAGAGAGAGAGAAAGAAAACTGAAATGTGAAATGTGAAATGTGAAATGTGTTTGAGAGAAAGACGAGCTGAGAATGATTTTAAGAAAATTGGGAGATGTAGAATGAGAGACAGTCTTGAGGTCAGAGGAGAGCGTGTGCATGTAAGAAGAAGAGAGAGATATACAGGGAGAGAGAGAGAGAGAGAGAGAGAGAGAGAGAGAGAGAGAGAGAGAGAGAGAGAGAGAGAGAGAGAAATAGAGAGTGAAAAAGAGCATGGGGAGCTGATCACACATAGTAGATGCATATTTTTGAAAACTCATTAGTTTTGGCCTCTTGTTAACACGTAAACCAAGTTTTAGAATGTGCATTTCAAAACTCGGTTGTAAAAATATCCCATTGGCCCTACCGTAGCGCTTACGGTAGGGCACTTGTCTGCCCGGGTCCGATTCCCGGCACGGGTCCTTTGCCGGCCCTTCCCTGTCTCTCTCTCCCAACTCACTTCCTGTCTCTCCTCTGCTGTCCTGTCTGATAATAAACAATAAAACGACTCTGAAAGCCCCAAAATACTTTAAAAAAGTAAGTGTTATCCCATTTAGAGGGGTAAAATGCACCTGTGAAAATGTCAAAACAGATTAACAATATCTGCATTTAAAAATATCAGTATACGTCTAACCAGCAGCACCTGAGAGTAAAAGGAAATGGCATGAGATACAGGGGTAAGTGAGAGCAAGGGAGGAGGATAACAAGAGATAGCAGGAAATGGATGCATGCAGACCCCACTAGCCCTTTTCCCTCTCTCACACACCCTCCTGGCCCCCTACCACCATCACCACCACCCCTATACCCATCCCATTGTCAATCCCCAGGGGACAGACTGTCTACCAGTTGAATTCTAGCAGACTCTGGGTCCCTCTGGACATTTGTCATCCCTCATCTCCTCCGCTTTGATCCCCGTGCAAATCTCGTGCCTTCCAAAGCCCAGTCCATCCGTCTCATCTCGCCTCCTCCTCCTCCTCCTCCTCCTCCTCCTCCTCCTCCTCCTCCTCCTCTACCTCCTCCTCCTCCTCCTCCTCCTCCTCCTCCTCCTCCTCCTCTACCGGCTCTCCGGCTCCTATCATCCCTTTGTAATTAAGGCCAGGCCCTGGCTCTGCTCTGCTCTGCTCGGCTCTGGATCTGAATCCGCTTGTTTTTTTGACTTTGCGCCTTTCTCTGTAAGTCCAAAAATAATCAGCTTCGGCGGCCCACTTCAGGGCTAAAACAAATAGGAGCAGTAGAGAAACAAGGGAGGGCGAGAGTGGAGGACAATGTGTGAGGGGGAGGGATAGAGACAGAAAGAGAGACAGAGAGAGAGAGAGAGAGAGAGAGAGAGAGAGAGAGAGAGAGAGAGAGAGAGAGAGATGCTTGACCAAGAGAGAGGGATAAACAGAGAGCAGGATAATAAATGAGAGACAGAAGGAGACGTAATTCTCTTTTCAGTTTTATGTCATAGCAGCAGGAGCTGTTCTAACCTCTTGATTACGTGCGCATTACAAGTAAGCCTAACTATGCCCAATGTTTTTGCTTCCTATCCTTTGGAAACATCACGCTTACTGCAATTCCCCACTTTTAATTACCCTTGCATGCGAGACCCTATTATAACGACTATGATTTCGTCCTAATGTTAAGCAAACAATCATCTCTGGCCGGCTTAACGCGGAGTGGAGACCTTCATACAGCACTTCCATACTTGTACTCAGGGAAGCCGACAGGGGGTGGGGGTGATAGGGAGGGGGAGACAAAGTCAGTTCAGTCAGTTGTCCAGGGCCCAGGGGAGGATGGCCCCAGAATTGGGTTCCCCTTTTACACTGTATGAATTGGGTGGGGGGCCCTTTCAGATGACTTTGTCCTGGGCCCAGCCACAGCTGTCAGCGGCCCTGCTTGTATTCCATCCAATCTGCATCACTCAAGCGTCGCGAATACGTCTCAATCCCGCTTCAACTAAAGCCCTCTGAAAATAAAAGGCTTGTGGCAGGCTTGTTTTTGTGGTGATGGTGGATTTTTTTTTTCAGTAACCATGGCGACAGGCTACGGGTATCAGGGACAAACAAGTTCCTGAGTCATTTTCCACTTCTCTTTGTCTCCCGAAAGCTGATAATAATGGGCAAGAGCGGACTTATCAGGGAGCCGGGTTTTGGGACTACAAAAGACGCCTTTTTCGAAATAAGCACCACCAATTCAAAGCGCTGCTGGTGGTGTGCAGTGCACCACTATATACATTACAAAACGATGTACTATATACATGAGGAAAGAGGCAATTGGAGCGCCTTATCTCTGGTTATTTGCTCAGCTCCCCATGAGCTCCCTTTTGAAGTAGCTCGTGAAACGGCAGACACTCCATCACCAGCGTGGCGGCGAAGACACTGTGTTTAACTGTGGAAGGGGACACAGTAAAAGAGGAAGTACTATACGTAGGAGCAGCTTCACTGAGAGATGTCTCCCTGCCTCCATCCCTCTCTTTCTCTCTCTCTCCATCCCTTTCTCGCTCTCTCTCTTCACCTCTCTTTCTCTCTCCCTCTCTTTCTCTGCCTCTCCCTCTCTATCTCTACCTCTTTCTCCCCCCCCTCTCTCCCCTCTCTCTCTCTCTCTCTCTCTGGCCCCCTCTCTATATCTCTCTCTCTCTGGCCCCCTCCCCTGCCTCCATTATTCCCCCTGGTGTCTTCATGTGGGCCAGGGGGGGTGGGGGTCACATCGTCTTGTGTCTCTGCACTCCAGCGCCTCTGACCTTCCCCTTAACAATGGGGCCTGTGACTTAGAGGCTTCTCATCCTTTCTGCACAGCTGATGGAGGCTCAGCCATTATCCTCTTTATCATTCTCTCTCTCTCTCTCTCTCTCTCTCTCTCTCTCTCTCTCTCTCTCTCTCTCTCTCTCTCTCTCTCTCTCTCTCTCTCTCTCTCTCTCTCTCTCTCTCTCTTTCTCTCTCTTTCTCTCTCTCTCTCACACACACACACACACACACACAGTCACACACCTTTCTCTCTCCCTCTCTGTCCTCTCTCACCTTCTCTCTCTCTCTCTGTGTATCTACTCATAACCTTTCCCAATCACTTCTTTCCTCTCTGCCCTCCCTGCCACCCTTTGCCTCTTCTTCTTCTTTCTTAGTCACTTCATGTCCTAGTCTCTCTCAGTCTTTCTCAGCTCTTTCATTCTCTGACTGCTACTTACAGTATAACCATCAATGTATTTTTCCGACACTCTCTAAGTGTGTCTTTGTGTCCCTTTCTATCTTAAGGCTTTATTGTCGCTCTCTATTTCTGTTCTTTGTTCCGTCCCCCCCCCCTCTCACACACATACACACACGCATGCACACATGCACGCACTCACGCACTCACGCACGCATGCACGCACACACACACACACACACACACACACACACACACACACACACACACACACACACACACACACACACACACACACACACACTTTTCACATGTCTTTCTCTCTCTGTGTGCTCTGTAGGGCTGGGATCGACTAATCATGACTAATCGACTATAAAAATTAGTCGACAAGAATTTTCATAGTCGACTAATCGTTTAATTTAATTCAATGCTTTTTTACATACTTTATTACTTTATTGAAACCTAAAATTGCCCAGCAGGTATGAATTGGACGTTGTATCTCGGAGTAAATAAGCTGCTATCATGATTTAAAGCTCATTGTGAGCTCAGGGACCTAATTTTAACGGTGTCTTTCTTTTTCCCCCAATTTCCTTGAAGATTAAAATGCTAGAGTACTTGAAAAATTAATCGTTTGACTAATCAACTATTCGAAAAAAAATAGTTGATACATTAATTGGGAGAAAAATAATCGTTTAGGACAGACCTAGTGCTCTGTATCACAATCACTGTCTTCTGAAAAATTCAGGCAGTCTGTCCTTTCTGGTCAGTTTTACAACCCCCCATCCCTTTCCCTGTCTCTCTCTCTCTCTCTCTCTCTCTCTCTCGCTCTCTCTCTCTCTCTCTCTCTCCAAACAGGCCACATCACCTCCTTCGTCCTTCCCCTTTGTCCTGATGGAACCTCATCTACATGTTTGTTGTCATATTATCTAATGCTAATTCTCTGATCAACCAACTTGTGGTCACCCTGCTGTGCCTTTTGTATCCACAAACTTTGCATCATGAAACGCTAGAATGTTTACGTCTCATTCAAATGTGCTGTTTATTTTAGAAAGTCCTTCTACCGCCCGAAGGTTCAACTGTATGAGTTTAGCTGAGAAACACTGTAACCATCCACACAAACACTAACTGTGAACAGAAGCAAACAGCATTTTGGCAACTGGATCACGCTCCTCATAAACACTCCATGAGCTCATGTTTGGGGAAACGATTTTTACCTCCATTTTTTAAGCATATTAGTTATCTTTCTGGAAAGCCATGAGATAACATGGCCTCAGTACACTCCAGTCCTTAATGAACCAGCTCCTCTAATGTCAGTCCTGACAACGGTGCACTATTCCATGATCTAACTGCATCTGTGAGAGTGACTCACAGTGACAGTAGCCAACAAATGAAAAAAAGGAAAAGCTTCAGACGAAAAAAGGAAAAGCTTCAGACGAAAGAACACTGATTTTCCTTTGCAACAAACCTCCAAAGGTAAGCTGCTGCTTGAAATCAAACAGATTTTTTTTTCTTGATGGATGAATATTTAGGCTGAATTATCGTTTTATGATTTATGAAGTATTTGTGGCTATGAATCCATTAATCATCATTAGTTTAGTGTGGGGCAATGTCATTTATAACTGGTATAAATGATCAATCTATTGTTTGGAAAAAGGCAGTCAAGCCACACTACTCTCCAAAGGCAAAGTGCAATAACTATGCCAACATTGAAACTGAGAAAAATGTCTTCAAAGCCTTGGTATTAGGATGGATATTGCAGTTAAAGCAAATTTGACATGGCAATTTCTCTCAAATAGGACAGATTTGGACCTTAAGGCTTTGTCACCAGATAAATGACTTGTAATGAAGGTCTAAACTCAATGTTGACAAAACATATACAGTAGTTACTGCACTTTGCCTTTGTAGGGCAGTATATTATTAGTACAACTACCACATAAGCATTCAGGAACCGTTACCATACAGATTAAAAGGATGGTTGGTACATGCCCCCTGCCATTGGGACTGACTGTCGATACATGGCTGTACATGAGTTCAAAAGCATCCCACGCTTGTCCTTGCCTTAGGCACCTGCATTGCAAGATCCACCCTGGGTATGAAACACATATATAATGGCTGCACCGTTTCACACACACACACAAAATCAAATGCTCACAGAGAAGCAAAGGGTTTCCTGATGAAATATCGCTGGCAGGAACGTTCTGGAAATAACGGAACCCGAGGCCAGGGCATTAATTAAACTGAACAAATTGGACAAAAATGTTCCATGACCGTACGTATGTGACCTAGCAACGTTTTCAAATGATGTGCTGCTGTAATATAAACAAAAATGACTCTCCAATCTTAGGAGACAAGCCTAGACGTGGTTCCTGTCATGCCCTGGAGGAAAGGGATATTGACAAGAGAATACTGTTGTTGTCTGAGCATTCCAAGCCTGTGAAGGGAAATTGGGCGTAGACGAACACGTCGCTCATGTATAAGTCAAACTATGTCCAAAATGACAAGCAGTCCCATGGCAACAGACACACACATTCTCATTCACACACACACCCATGCACACACACACACACACACAAGCATGCACACACACACACACACGCGCACGTGCAAGCACACACACACGCACACACACAGACACACACACAGACACACACACAGACACACACACACACACACACACACACACACACACACACACACACACACACACACACACACACACACACACACACACACACACACACAGGTTTAGATATACAGCACACATGCTTACATACACAAACACACACACACACACACACACACACACACACACACACACACACACACACACACACACACACACACACACACACACACACACACACACACACACACACAAACACTAATCTCTTTTCCCCTTCACTCACTTTCTCCTCTGGCTTCTGCCTCTCCCTTTTTGTCTCTCTGCCAAGTCACTATACACACAGAGAGAGGGACACACAGGTTAATACAGCAAGATTATACACAAAACACAATGATGAATTCCCACGTCATGGAATGAAAATACGCTCACACACATCTGAGCTCCCTAGAACCGACCCCCAAAGGGCCACACATCCTTTACCAGTACACCAAGGGACCACGCGCCTTGAAGAACATAATGCCAGAAGACAGCAATTCCTTTATTGAAACCACATAATCCCCCCCCCCCCACACACACACACACACACACACCCTTCAGATATATGCGATACAGACCACAGA
>NC_085861.1:41547384-41549884 GCF_034702125.1 Engraulis encrasicolus
CCACCACCCACCATCACTCTAAGCCATAATTACCAGCACAGTGGCTGCCTGCTGGATGGACTGCCATGTTAGGGTCCGATAGCATTACAACAGTAAGAGCATCCTCATCATCATCATTCATTATTATGTCCCGGCCATCGATAGCTGATTATCTTTACTGTCTGCGGAGAAGCAGAGGGGGGAAGAGGGATTTACTACTGGGCAGGTGCACCTTGAGCCTGGAAGATGTAGATTGGAGAAAACCCAGGACACTTGTGCATCAGCGAAGAGGAGCTTTGAGAGAAGCTTTCTTTTACTTTACGTACTGTCACGCACCGTTACACCACTGGAAAGCCTTACTATTCCACTCAAACTTTACTACCATTTTATTACATTACTATGACATTACATTGACTCCTTATTATGACTTGGTCGTTGCCACTCTGGTTAAAATAAACTTATAACATTGACGATGTCTTAATGCATTAAACTAAGCTGACACTAAACTGAATCATGCTGGGACTACACTGGATGCATTATGTTACATGAAGACAAGTTGCATCAAATATATTTTTTTTTGAATGTTCACTGCGCAGATAAGCACATACTTTTGCCTTTCAGACATTAATGAGTGCACTAGAAAGCACACGCATTCTTACTACTGCTATGGAATTCGAACCTATAACTGTTATCACAAGACCAAACCCTGAACCCTTATGCCAGTTTCCTTTCTCAAATAGAAAATATATATACAATTGTTTACTGTTACTGTGTGTTTCCTGATACTGCACTGTTCACTGTTACCGTCTTATGGTTTCCTGTTATTATCCTGTTATTTCCTGAGGAGTTCTGAGGTGTACTGGCAAGGTTGAGCTGATCAGTAAACATTTCAGATCACCTCGATGAGACTGCAAAGTGAAGCAAGGACGCTTTTTACGGTAATTGGACAGCTAATGTCTTCCTTGGTTGTCATGTGAATGTCATAGAAAGACAGCGAACAAGAGAGAAGAGAAAGGGAAAGACAGATAGAGAGAGAGCGCGCGTGCGAGAGAGAGAGAGAGAGAGAGAGAGAGAGAGAGAGCGAGAGAGAGAGAGAGAGATGCAGGCCAGCGTTGAAGTGGCTAGTTGTGTATAGTTTGCGTATATTTTTTGGCAGGGAGGTGATCATTACATTAGCCTATGTGTCCCAGGTGAGCTGTGCACAGCTGTGTCCTTGAACGGAGCACTTAACCTAAATTACTCGGGGCCAAATGAGTGGATGCAGCAGAAGAGCTGTGAACCGGCCTGTGCATGCATGCGCACGTGTGTGTGTGTGTGTGTGTGTGTGTGTGTGTGTGTGTGTGTGTGTGTGTGTGTGTGTGTGTGTGTGTGTGTGTGTGTGTGTGTGTGTGTGTGTGCGCGTGTGTGTGTGAGAGAGAGAGAGAGAGAGAGAGAGAGAGAGAGAGAGAGAGAGAGAGAGAGAGAGAGAGAGAGAGAGAGAGAGAGAGAGAGATAGAGAGAGAGAGAGAGAGAGAGAGAAAGAGAGTGTGCATGTGTGTGCATGTGTATGTGTGTGTGCTAGTGGATGTGTCCGTGTGTCTGTGTGAAATGTCTTGTGTGTGTGTGTGTGTGTGTGTGTGTGTGTGTGTGTGTGTGTGTGTGTGTGTGTGTGTGTGTGTGTGTGTGTGTACTGAGGGAGCAGTTTCGTGAAGAGAAAGGGAAGAGAGAGAGGGGGAAAAACGAGAGTAACTGCAAAGCACCCCATGGTTTAATTTGACTCGATTTGTCAAATGAAATCCTTTAAGCACAAGTGAGCTGCTGAGTGAGTTTAAGTGGAAAGAATGAGGTCAAACACGGTCATGATGTGAGAGATAAAGGAGAAGGAGAGAGAGAGAGAGAGAGAGAGAGAGAGAGAGAGAGAGAGAGAGAGGATGAGAGAGAGAGAGAGAGAGAGAGAGAGAGAGAGAGAGAGAGAGAGAGAGAGAGAGAGAGAGAGAGAGAGAGTAAGAAACACATTATAGAGGGCACAAACAGAACAAATGTTTTCCTAATGTGAGAGATTGAGAGAAAGAACCAAAGGGAGCGAGAGAGAGAGAGAATGAGTGAGTGAGTGAGAGAAAGAGAGATAGAGATAGAGATGGAGAGAGAGAGAGAGAGAGAGAGAGAGAGAGAGAGAGAATGGTGGAAAAGAGAGGAGAGAAGGGAACAGGAGAAAGAGAAAGGAAAGAAAAGACAGAAAGATAGACAGAGAAAGCAAGATATGTAGAGAAAGAGAGAAAAGACAGAAAGCAAACAGCTCAAAATGTCACAAGAGCTGCCAGTGGAGTCCCGTGAGCGGGCCTGCCTGTCCCTTGGCCAGCTTTTCCACGGCGAGGCCTCGTCTCATCATGTCTTGACAGAGCGATCGTGTCAGGCCCAGGGTCTGGACTGCAGCATTCGACTCCAGGGAAGCCGACAGGGCGCAGGGGCAAAGGGGTCAACTGTCCTGGGCCCAGGAGGAGTCGGTGGCCCAGAATTGGGTATTCATAACATTGTATGTCAT
>NC_085861.1:41559884-41577384 GCF_034702125.1 Engraulis encrasicolus
CCAGCCAGCCAAGCCACCCACCAAGCCTCACTTTCACCACCCATCCAGCCAACCTCCAAACCATCAACACCTCAACCCACCAACCTACCGCAAGACGTAGCTACCATTTCCCCAGAACTGAGTAGTGTTTCACAGCGGGGGGCTCTCCAGAAGGAGATGAGAAGGAGGCTGCTGAGAGGGGGGGGGGGGTGCTCAGTTGCACATGGGCATAAGTCTATTTCATTTTTTTAATACAAAGGGGGACGCTGACAGGCTTATTATGAGGTCAAGGGGGGTGTTGGCTCACAGGAGTATTTGTTGAAAACCACTGGTCTAGTGTGCCAGCAAGCCAGCCCACCTTCCATCAAACCAACCCAGAGACACAGATACTATTTCCCCAGATCTGTCCAGACCAAGGACAAGCCAGGCGCCCACCAAACCTACTCCAAGATACAGCTAGCCATTTCCCCAAAGTGAGTCCAAAGCATTTGTTTTTGCAGACAGACGGTGAAATTTCTGCAGATGCTTTTCTCTGTTGGTGCTCGTTGCAAGGGTCTGCATACCACCTCCATGGTGACGCACCCTTGAACTGGTTGACCAACAGCTCACTGACATCTGTGTAGACGCGTTGTCCCACACCCTTAAAAATGTTTGCAATGCATCCCCACTTCAACCCCTCCTCCCTACCTACCCCACTACACCTGGCATGTCGTATGCTAACATAGATCAAACTGGTGCGAGCTGAGGATTTGTGTTCGACCTGACTAGGGTGTTGTGGATGGAAGGTTTGCGACGATATTGAGTTCTTGCTCAAGTGGGGTAGACATTACATTAAATTACATTTAGCAGACGCTTTTGACCAAATCGACTTACAATGACAACATGCCAGCAAGTACTGTACAGAGTAAGGGGTAAGTAGTACAGAGCGCAGCAGTAAAGTAATGTAGAACAGATAGAGAGCAGAAAAGCAGTGGAGGATCTATGAAATGCAGTGCAGGTTAGTACCCATAGTCAGAGGTGAGGGTCATTCCATGTCAATTCACACGATTCCCAAGAATCTCCCGAGGTGACCCTCTCCAATTTGCCTGATATCTCACATACAGGTGTCTTTTGAAGCCAATTGAAACAATCCCAAGTATTGGCATCCTACGCCTAACGGTTGTGGAGATGAGGCCCTCCAAATTTGGGTGACACGCCCATTTTTCAAGCCTGTGAATGGAATGGGACAAACTGTACAAGCCTATTTGGACACACCTAGTTTTAGTATGAAGGAAGATACTGTATACAGGCCTAAAAATCGCCATACCCCCTAAGTGTGATCCTGTCTATGAGACGGCGTACTTACAAATAGCATACCTTGATTATTTGTGGCTATATTAAGCCTTGAAAACTGAATTTGTGAAAAGCGGGATGAAGATTCTTGACTTTTTGGGGTTCTAGATCTTGGAAACTATGTAGGCGATAAAGACATGATCGGATACATGTAGTGGAGTGACCACAACTGCATCTGCTTTGCCATTTTTAGTTTGAATCAAGTCGAGTTGGTTCCCATTTTCTATGAGTCAGAGGCCAAATCACAAGGATCTGCGCAAGCTTGCAGCAAAACTGCTTGTTAATATACCAGCCTATGCCAATCGTTGAGTACGGCCCAACACAATATCACTGATTAGTGGGTGTATTATTGGTCACACGTCACTAATGGCCCAGTAGTTAGACAGCCACCGATCAACAAAATCTGAGTCATATGAGCGTAATTGCTGTACTCTAAAAATCACAAGACATACAGTAATGGCGCCAAGAAAAAGTGAGGGTAAATTAGACCTACTATATGTGAAGCACACCTGCTGTGCTGGTTGCTTTGTACACAGAGAATCACACATATACACACTCAGGTTACTGCACACACATGAATATTGTATACCTACTGACTGTGTACATGCATGCAGACGTGAGAACACACATACACATATGTGACGGACACCTCTTACATGCGTTGGACACACAGGCGCATGCACGCACGCACACAGGCACGCACACACACACACACACACACACACACACACACACACACACACACACACACACACACACACACACACACACACACACACACACACACACACACACACACACACACACACACACGTATGAAAGGCCTGACATATGGGTGCAAGTTAAGTGGCAAAGCAGGGTGTTTAATTCTGAAGGTTTTTCCAGCCGATCCATTACTGATCTTTTTCTCACTGCCTAAAGTGTTTCTGAAATGGGTGCTGAGAGGAGAGGAGAGGAGAGGAGAGGAGAGGAGAGAGCAGCTTACTGAAACGCTCTCTCGAGTGTCCCATTTTGCATCCTCCTGCCACCCCGAGAGAGGATGAATATTAAAGACCGCATTTTTAACGTGCTACTCCGTTTCTACTGTGTGCAATGCTACCAGGGATGCCGACGGGGGAGGGGGGACAAAGGGGTCAGTTGTCCCGGGACCAGGGAAATTACGGGGCCCAGAATTGGGTCCTCATTACATTTCATGTGTTAGGTGAGAGGGGCTTTCACATGACTTTGTCCCCGGCCCAGCCAAAGCTGTCAGCGGCTCCTACAGCCATCTTGACATGCAAGAAAGCTACTACATACACACTCTCTGCTCTGGATAAGCACCTGATGTGAGCTAAGTTAAACTCACAGCAGCACCAGGGCTAACCATATAGTCGATGACACTGCAGTGAGTGTGAAAACCTGTTGGAAATTAACACTTGATCAAAAGCCCAGAAGTGCTACTATTACACTCACAGTCTCGTTCATAGTGCATGCATGGAACTGGCTTCTTCAAAAAGCTTCCACCACCTCCTTTCCAACACCCCCAACAACCACCACCTCCTCCACCACCATCGCTAGCACACACACACACAGCCCCCCAACCCCCCACCCCTCACGGAGTTGAAATGCTCCCCTCAGCATCTCGCACCTATGAGATGCTGCTGGTGCAGGGAGCAGCGAGTGAGCTGGACTGAGGTCTGGAATAAATGTTGGCACTTTGAAGGAAATGGAATTTTCTTCAAATCCATTTTTCACTCGACTACAGATCTGCTGATAGCTCACTTGTGCTGAACTGTTCCCTCTGAACTTCACAAGCACACACAAACATGGAGGGTGACACACACACACACACACACACACACACACACACACACAAACACATATGCACACAGTGCCACATACATACAGAGAGAGAGAGAGAGAGAGAGAGAGAGAGAGAGAGAGAGAGAGAGAGAGAGAGAGAGAGAGAGAGAGAGAGAGAGAGAGAGAGAGAGAGAGAGAGAGAGAGAGAGAGAGACATACTGAGTGGGTGGTGGGTGACGATGCTGGAATCTAATAATAGTGTGTGCTGCTATCTTCAAGGAACACGTTCTCTGTGAGAGCTCCATAACTGTGGTGGCGGTGGTGTACCGTAGTCTACTGTGTGGGCAATGATACATGAAAATATATTTTCCGATGTCGGGGAGTGATAATGCTGGAAGACATGTGCCTGTGTGCTACATATTGCCATATCAAAGACACATAGTGCAGCACTTTGCGGAACCGTGCGGAAATAAAAGACCAACTCAGCAAAAAAAAGAGAAAAAAAAAGATCAATGATCTCATCAATCAAGGCCACAGACAACCCTGAACATTATTCTCTGAAGAAGGGTAAGATTGGAAGAAAAGAAAAAAAATGAACCTGTTTGCAGCTTACACATTTCAGTTATGAATGGCATGGCAAGAGCAGATGGCCGGTCAAACATTAGCGGTGTGTGAAAAACAAGAGACTAGGGACATCGTGGAAAAGAGCCAAGAGGAAAAGAAAAGAAAAGAGGAAAAGAAAAGGGCACGGAGAAGGACAGACATGACCCTGCCGGCCGGACGGCCGCTAGTACAGCATATGTGTTGCTGCTTGTCTGACGACATCGCTTCCACCAATCACAACCAAGGTCTTGCACTTGGCATCACAAAGGGCACTTTTTTTTCAAGTTTATAAAAAAGTGGTGTACTGTGTTTAGACCACCTGAGGGGGGAGACGACTGTTGCAGCACAGATGAACGAATATACTAGTCTACCGAAAATAAACACATTGCTGTATTACAATACAATTTTGTTAAGAAATGTGTATTGGAATAGTTGAACAACAGAAAAAAAAACTGAATAGAATAGAACAGAACAGATTAGAATAGAATAGAATAGAATAGAATAGAATAGAATATACAGTAATGGAATAGAAAAGAATAGAATAGAATAGAGTTCCTGCGGCTGTTGTCATAGACGCTGGTCGCGTGACGAAAAACGATGGGCGTAATTTGGCAGTAATCGCGTCATGTGTCATAATAAATACATGACAAATCAATAACTGCATAGTTGAACAAACAGACCTTACTAAACCTTAAATCATCATAGCTTCATCTCATTTTCCAACTTGTTTCAACAAACAGCCGAAGCTTATGATAACATATGGTATGATCACATTGCAGGGTATGGTTTGTGCTGTCGAGCTGCCGCTCTGCATAACGAGAAGTAAGGAAGATGTACACGCTGCCTCAGGGCGAAATCACAAATAAAAACGATCAACATAGAGCCCACAAGGGATGAACACTGGAACACAAGAGGAGTCCTGCGAAACATGCATCAACTAGCCCTCAGGCCCGAACCTGTCCATGTCAGTGGGGGTAATATCTCATTCTCTCTCTCTCTCTCTCTCTCTCTCTCTCTCTCTCTCTCTCTCTCTCTCTCTCTCTCTCTCTCTCACACACACACACGCTCCCACTCTCTCTCCACTCCAGCCATGCCACTACTGCCACCTGCTAGAAATGACCGGTAGTGCAACTAAACTGATCTGACCTCTCTGCAACAGCGGACTATCCAGCAAAGCCATCGAAAAGAGTTAGTTAGAAAAGAGGCATTGTGTGTGTGTGTATGTGTGTGTGTGTGTGTGGTGCATGCGTGCGTGCCTGTGTGTGTGTGTGTACATACGTGCAGACCTAGACCTAGACCTGCGTGTGTGTGTGTGTGTGTGTGTGTGTGTGTGTGTGTGTGTGTGTGTGTGTGTGTGTGTGTGTGTGTGTGTGTGTGTGTGTGTGTGGGTGTGTGTGTGTGTGTGAGCCTGCTTATGTACTGTATGCCACTTGGATGCATCTTTGTAGGTGTAACTTTGTGTCAAGTCATTTTCTGCACCCATGCCAATTGTCACTTCTGCAATCTCCATAAATGACTGATTTATGTACCTCTAATGCTTGTGCTTCTAATGCTAAATTTAAGACGTTTTTGACTATGTCCATTACTGTCAGTGATACAAACACTGTCTATCAAAATATACACAAGTAATAGGCCAACAATAAGAGACAAAGAAGAATGGTAGTGGGGTTCCCTTACCCTTGTTGTCATCTGTAAGCCCACTTTGAAGAGTGAAGTACACAGGGCCACTGGATCCATATCTGTAGTCCATGTTGAAGCCGCTTTTGCTCACTTCAGCTGGCCTTACTGCACTGCTGAACGAACTTCATGAAGGGGAAATAAAAAAGAGTAAAAGGGTTTAATATTTAAGAAATATATGGCATACAATTCCTTTATTTTTAAGGCATAGGTATTATTCTGCACCTTTAATCAGTTTGTCAGGTTAATGGGTAGTCTAATAACAGTCATGAATTATACCGTATAACCGCAGCACCCTGTTATCACCTATACATTATCCCTACCTGCTTAATGATAATGAACTTTAAGGTGAGCTGGGGTGAAGTACTGAAAAGGCAGACACTATTTCTACAGTGTTTGAACATCACTCTTGTTTGAGCCCCCATTTCACCCAGTGAGATGTCTCATCTGGTGAGTTCATCAAGAGCAGATAGAAATAGATGTCTGTAAACAATTGGCCTCCCTGCCCAAAATTGGAGTGGATGTTATGGTGGGGCTATTTATCAAAGGTCTGGTTTTGTGATTTCAGTGTAACTTTACACGTGATCTCAGAATGACGTTTTGCACTGTAGGCTATGTGCCTATTCAAGCATGTTATAATATCCTGTGGCATATTGTAATATTGCTGAAAATGAATTGAATTTTCCTTATGCAAGTATTTATTTTCCATTAAGGGGAGAAGGCAGTCAGGTCCTCAAGCCTTGCTGCAAGGCTATGGATATCCTGATTATGATAAAATGAGTCATTACAATGATAAGGTGTGTTGTAATTATGATTAAAAGGCTCATTATCGTGAGATAGAATATCAATGTAGGCTACTTTCAGTAATTGCTTAATAGTGGGGCTTCTTAAGTCAATATTTCATTAGAATCTTTCACTTGGTGATACAAGCACCAAATCAGGTACACAGGTGCTCCAGGGCCTACTCTCCCAGAAAAGGTCGCTATCCAGGTGAAAAAACAAGATGGCGGCCATTTTTCAAGATGGCCGCCTCATTAAAGGTGAAAAAAGCTGTTTTCGTCTTAGAATGGCAAGTAATATAGATATCTGAGTGATGGAAATATTAAAATGTATGCATTCTGACCAGGACAAATTCATAGTATCATTATTTCATCACAAAATGGCCACCACTTTTCAAAATGGCAGCCCTTACGTGACTGAAAATGCACATTTATGACATACAGCTGTCCGATAGCAGGTATTCAATAATGCATACTAACCTTGCCATCACTGTTGGAATACAATGTTGAAAAACAAATTTGTTTACATTCTGTATTAGAGTGATGTTATAGCACAACCAGGGCACAGTGGTGACATCACTACTGTGAGACTCAGCATGGGGTTCAGTGTCGGCTTGTGGTACAATAGCTGTAGTTGTAGTTTACTAACTCTTTAGTATACTCAGTTAAGTTGTATTGCTAGTATTTATAGTCTCCCATATGCTATCCAATAAGACCCTGTATATAGCTTAATTAGAAATGTAGTTAGTGTAGTTAGAAATTTAGTTAGATAGACGCACCTGAATTGACAGGATGTGCCAGCGCGGGAGAGCCGAGCCAAGGGTAACGGGGCTTCAGTTACCCGGATAGTGTACAGATTGCACGGGACTTAAATGACACTGGATGAACGATTGGGCTGGGTGTAGGGCAGAAGTTGCCTGATTTTCATAGACTTCAGATCACGTACCGCAATTCTGGTCTGACCAGGACTATAACGATTAGCGTTTCCATACAGGACGAACTTTGTTTCCATGGCCTGGTTAACCTGCCCCCCTCGACTTGCTACTGGTTGAGGGCTGTGCCGAAGTTTAAACCAAACATTTCTTAGCCCAATAGAAAGTCTCTGCTTCAACCACGTCACTGCCTTGAACACATCTCTACCCAGGACTGTTGGAAATGCACAGTTGATTGGTTCCAGACAAAGTGGGTAGAGATCCCGCTGTAGCGAGAAAGAGCAAGCTCCTGGCCCTAATGTGTGTAGCTGAGCCGAAGGCAGGAGATGACTTAACCTTGTTGTGTCCCATATCTCAATGTGCTTTGATAATTTGAACGGTTGGGTGGTAAAAGGATAGACCCTCGGCCTTTAACCGTATTACACAAGATGTCTGCTAAAAATCCATTGAGCTGCAGTACGTGTCGGGAACAATACCTCAATCACCCTGACCCTGAGCACGGGGGCCCCGCAAGGTTGTGTGCTCATCCCCCTGCTGTTCACGCTGCTGACACATGACTGCACAACGACCCACAGCACTAACCATCTGATGAAGTTTGCGTACGATACAACACTGGTGGGCCTCATCACTAAGGGTGACGAGACTCACTACAGAGAAGAAGTAGACTTGCTGGCCAGATGGTGTAAGGACAACAACCTCCTGCTGAATGTCAACAAGACCAAGGAGATTGTTGACAACTTTCAGAGGGGCCAAAAACAACTGCTACCACTGAACATCGACAATGATGTTGTGGAGAGAGTGAGCAGCACAAAATTCCTTGGAGTGTACATCAGCGACGACCTCTCTTGGACCACAAACACATCAATACTGGCGAAGAAGGCCAAATAGCACCTCTACTTTTTGTGCAAACTGAAGAAGGCAAGTGCTACACCCTCCATCATGACAGCATTCCACAGAGGAACCATCAAGAGCATCCTGATCAGCTGTGTGACACAGTGTGGGGAGGAGGTTGCACAGAGCAAAACAGGAAGACACTCCAGCGCATTGTGAACACAGCGTAGAAGATCATTGGAGCGCCACTCCCTCTCTGTAGGACATTTACACCACCCGCCCCACCCGAACAGCACTGATGATCACCAAGGACATAAGTCACCCTGCACACAAACTGTTCAGTCTCCTGCCCTCTGGAAAGAGGTACAGGTGCCTCCGCTCAGATACCACCAGGCTGGCAAAGACCTTCATACACCGAGCAATCAGGATGCTGACAACTTAACTCGCCCTCCTATCACTGATAGCCCCCCCCCAACACTGAATTGTGATTGCACATTCTACTTGCACTAACTCGAACACGCACGCACGCACGCACGCACGCACACACGCACACACACACACACACACACACACACACACACACACACACACACACACACACACACACACACAGCACTGAACTAACTCAAAGGCACACACAAACATGCACACACATGTTGCTGCTGCTTCATGCCTGTTACTTAATGACTGTACTGGAAAACTGGCTACCAACTATAGTTGTAAATATTGCACATTACAATTGCTTACTTTATATGCATTATTATTTCACAATGCTACTATCACTATATCACAATCGTCACAATAGGACATAACTGAAAATGCACAACAATACCTCTTCTTAATACATGTTCTATGTATGTCTGTTGTTGCCCAGTTTTCCACTTTATGTGTCTGTAAGGATATTGTATAGGTACTCTAGGTGTAATGCATGTATACTGTCTATGTCTAATTGCCTAAGTCCACACCTAAAGTCTATGTCTATGTCTGCATGGGAAAGTAAGAAACGTAATTTCAATTCTTTGTATGGCCAGTGCATGTAAAGAAATTGACAATAAAACCGACTTGACTTGACTACTAAAACAGACTGGAAGAAGTGCTGCCTCTGTCAGAAAGATACAAAAGAGGAGTTGAAGTCTCCCCTATTACAGCTGTAGTTCTGATGGCTATTCCATGCTAGCCACAAACATACCACAATTTCAAGAGCTCAACCTGCTGCCTATCAGGTTAGATATATAAAGATTGGGTGAAGGAGGTGGTATTGCAGTGTTGCAGTCAGCAATTTTGCAATTCTCCAGGATGCAGGATTAGAGATGATGTGGATCGAATTTGGCCATGGTCATTCCATCAGGTGGCTGCCAATTCATGACATGATGTTGAATCTTGGGCCAGAGAAATCCAAAAGCATGATGTCCTTGTCCTTCCATTCTTTCACTGGCTGTGATGTTGTATCAGCTTTCCATAGCAAAGGCAAGAAAACAGCATGGCAAACATGGGACGTCTGCCCTGAAGTGACTCATGTCTTCAAAAACCTCAGTTCATACCCAGAAGTATACTGAAGATACTGACCTGAACCTTCTTGAGAGGTTTGTCATCAATATTTATGACAAGAACAAGACAAGGTTGAAGACTGGACTTGTTTGCTCGGAAACAAAGATCCTATGATGCCATTCCACCGACAAGTGCATCCCTTGTCCATCATGTTAAACGGTCCGCTGCCAAACTGCCTGTATATGGGACCGGGATACTGTGTGCAAAATGCAAATTGAAAGCCCTGCCAACTGAGGGTGGCAAAAAGATGGCGAGGCCTGGACAGTTCTCTGGTCAAAGCTTCCTACAATTGCGGAGAGTTGCCAGCAACTGACAAAATGTGGATGCAAGACTGACTGCCGAGGAAGATGCAAATGCTATTGCTTTAGCCTTAACTGTACACAGTTATGTTCCTGCAAATGTGAGGACTAAAAATAACTAATCCAACATCATGTGTATCAGAGAGTTTTCCTACCCAAACAACAAACATGTAATCATTATAGGCTTACTTCTGTTTTTGTAATATTTAGAATCATTCAGTGAGTGTTAGTTTATTTACATGTAATTATGAAAATACTATAATTGTCAATATTTTTTTTGTGTATCATTGAATTTTCCATGCTCAACATAATATATTTCCATACATAGACATTCAAAATATGATCAGTCAATCAAAATATACATAAAAGCCATTTAAAAGCAGTTCAATTGGCGGCCATCTTGGAAAATGGCCGCCATTTTGTTTTTTCACCTGGATAGCGACCTTTTCTAAAAGGGTAGGGTCTGAAGCACCTCTGAACCAAATTTGATGCTTGTATCACCAAGTGAAAGATTGTTTGAGGTAATTGCTGCACTATAATACACGTATCAATAGCTGAGTGTAAACAAACCATGAACTCGACTTGTGGTCCCCTCGAATAGCCTACTTTATCTTTAATTTTAAGCATAAAGTTAACTTAATGAGACGCTTGAGATATCACCAAGGACCAGTGAGTTATCTAAGATGTGACATTAAAACGTGCAGCGGATATTTGTTTGTCGATTCTGCCTTGATTCAAACTAATTCGATACCTCGTTTCAGGACGGTTTTTTGCCAGAGCTTAATTATTTTCCAATGTTAGCTATTGCAGGCGATTTGTTGAACAGGGACTTCGAATAAACAACTGTCCCAATACACAACGGTAAATAAGTTAAGAGTTTAGAAATGTACAGAACAGTAGCGTATTGGCTTACCTCAGTCGGAACTCAGCTGCAAGCACTGATATCCATGCGTCCTCGTGGGCGCGAGAATATCAATATTGCCGCCTACTTGCCATCAGCCTCCATACAGCGCGCATTACTATTATTTTTGTTTGTATGTGAAGGAACAAGTTTATCCACCATGAAGATTGCCGCTTGGGAATAAGTTAAGTTATTTCTTCTCTTCACTTGACAGAGTTGTTGGTGTTTCAGCATCCACCAGACACTGGGATATCCCCCCTTGTACTCAACTCGTGCACTTAAAATCTGTCTGGTATCCTAGTGAAGCCAGGCTATGACCAAAGTTGTTTTCCTCTCTCCGACATTTTATTTACTTGAGCCAAGAGTTTTCCTGGCAATCTCAGACTGCTGTCATTTGGCTACCATTGGAATTTCCTGCTGTTCCTCAGCGTCATCTGCCTCAGCCTATGTAAATGTAGCCTACACATGGGGGTAAAGCAAAAGTACAAGCACTCTTGCGAACACTCCTCTGGAGATCTTTATCGACAAAGGATGCAATTAAACTCAACTCTTTTTGCACAGGATAAACAACATGACTCAGTTGTCATGGAACAGGGACTTCATGTAAATATTGCCAAAGAGCATAACAGCTGAGAATATAGGGTAGAATGCCCTAAAGTGGGACGATGCCTAATGTGGGACACCTTAAGGTTTAAGGGGTGTAGCTTTGCCCCAAGTTGGTAAATGTTTACAAAACTATAACCAAATAAAAGCCCTATCATCCTGTTATCATAATATCATGATTTAGTAAATTTATAGTAATTCTCCGGCGAGGGGTTACAATCAAGAAGAAGGACCCTGAGTGAAGTCCATCAAAATGGCAAATTACATAGCATTTGTGCAAATTTGTCTTTAGGGTATAAATCAATTCCAATCAAAGCAACATTGCCATTTTTTTGATAAATATGTTGGATAGGTATATGTTCATCAGAAAATAATGTGTGGTATATACAAAATAATGTTATATTTTATTTTTAAACCATATTATTAGTGTCCCACTTTAGGATAGGTGCGTCCTAAAGTGGGACACAAGATTTTCCTAATGTGGGACAGTTGTAAAAGTAGTAATTTAATAAGTCAAACAATTACTATGAAGTCAAACACCATGTCCACATAAGAAAATAGATATTTAAATCTATATCAAAGGTGTATTTCAGTCTTTCTGCCCTAATATACTGGAGCACAGCTATCAACACAACATTTGGGTCCAAAAACCGGAAGTTCTCTCCTCAAATAGAGCTGCCATGTTGAAGTGACCAATTGTGTGCAATGGGTTCAAACAGTCTCAGTCATATTTACCAATAAAATAAAGTAAAACTGATTCATAAAACATGCTCTAAATGTGTAGCTGATATGTCTTAAAAAGTGTCAGATAACATTTTGAATTAATATTTTACACAAACATCTTTTAGAGACCTTTTAATATTCACTGTCCCAGATTAGGAACCCGATTGTCCCACTTTAGGGATAACCATGGTTTTTGACCAACTTACATTGATATCTAAATTATTGGAATTAGAAACACTTAACATGTTTTTAACGGTTTTATTTGATTAGAGCATAACTAGAGGATGAACAGGGTGTAATTTGTTTGTATTGAAATGTTGTCATTAAATTTTAATAAACCACCAAAGTCGAAGTGACAAAAATTGTCCCACATTAGGGCATTCTACCCTACATTTATCTCACCACGCCTGTAGTTTTGCACTTAGTAGGCTATCGCTGCAGCATGCCAGGCCCCACTAGAGTTCACAAGTCCACAGTCGTCCTTATCATACGCGTGCGTGTGTGTGTGTGTGTGTGTGTGTGTGTGTGTGTGTGTGTGTGTGTGTGTGTGTGTGTGTGTGTGTGTGTACATGGTGCGTGTGTGTCTGTGCATCCGTTTCACTTCTTCTAAAGTTGTGCAAAAAAGCAATCACAATATTGAGGGATTTTTTTTTCTTTCCAAAAAGTTGAAATTCAATAAGGTTTCTGTATGAACATCCCGGGCCCACTTCTGACGTAGGCTGCATCTTCGAATTCTTTGTAACACAGCAATCTTATATGGATGTTACTTCTACAGATTTGCCCCAAATATAGCTGTGTTTTCAAGGTTATGCTGTAGTCAGAGGATAGGCAATCTGCTGAATCCTAAAGGCCTACGGCAAGTTTGGAACCTGGTGAGAGGGATGTTATTACTATCAGTGGGAAGACCTGGGCACAGTAAAAGAAGACCAAAGGTGTGTCTAAAAAGAAAAAGAAAACTTATATAAGTACAAGTGGAGCAAAGTGGAGAACCCTGTGGAGAGTCAAATTACTCTTGACAATAAATTAACACTATTTTTTGAGTGGGACCACCTCTAATTTCAACTATGTTGTATTAACACTAGTGTTTTTGCTGTGCGCAGTCTTTTTGTTAATCATGATGGTGAGTATGGAAATAGGCCTACGTGGGGAAGGACAAACAGATAAGACTATCTTTAAGATATGATATAGACCTACAGTTGCAATCCACTCTTTTTACAGTAATTCGCTGAAGTGTTTTTGGGCTCTTTTCTCTCTGTGTGTGTGTGTGTGTGTGTGTGTGTGTGTGTGTGTGTGTGTGTGTGTGTGTGTGTGTGTGTGTGTGTGTGTGTGTGTGTGTGTGTGAGAGAGAGAGAGAGAGAGTGTGCGTGCATGCGTGCGTGTGTGTGAGCGTGCGTGCGTGTGTGCGTGTTTGTGTTTGTGTGTGTTCGTGCACACAAATGTGTGTGTTTACATGTGTAGTCCACACTCCCTCGATATCATATTGACCCTGTCACAGCGAGGTCTGTATATAATGACGGTGTTCTGAGTCTCCTGAACAGTGATGTGAAGAGCAGAGTGAAGGCTCCCCTGCCTCGTCCTCCTCATCACCCCCCTCCCCCACCCACCATCAAGCAAGTATGGCATTAAGCTGACAGCACTGTCACCGAGGAAACAAGCAGCAGAGTGACACGCTGATAACAACCCGAGCGGGAGACGGCGGTGACATTAGGGGTGTCCGTAGGGGGGGATGACTGCGATCGCTGGAGAGCTGCAGAGAGACCTGCTGTACCAAGTCATCTAGCCCCACCTGGTGGTCAAATGTGAGTTCCTGCTGCAACAACCTAGAAAACTCCTAAATGAATGCGCTTGCATGTTTCATCTGGGTAGAGGAGGTAGGCCTACATCGTAGACGTTCTTTGCAAACTGCATATCTATAAGCAGGGCTCTAAATTAACAGCCAACCGGCCAAATGCTGATGAAATTTCAGTTTGATTGGTAGAAAATAGGCCTACCAACTTACGAGTCACTTTGACCCATTAGTGAGTGTGTGTTTGGCTAGTAAAATGAACATCTACTAGCCATTTTGGCTAGTGGTAAAAAAAAAAAGTTAATTTACAGGTTTGTTTGTAAGGCTGTGTTTCCTGGGCTGGCATTTGCAGTGCTCCACTCGAACGAGTTCGACACGGAAGGTATCAACAAACACATATCAACAATAACAACAAATTCTATCTCCTATCTCCTATCTATAGTTTGTGAGTAAGAACCAGAGTAATTAACGAGTAGGCCTACTAAAGAAAGTAAATCTTAAGATTAAAAAAACTGCTGTGGTAATTGATGGGAGCAGCTGTTCCTTTTCACTACAGATAAAAATCTGTTTTGTGTAATTGCACCATAGAGATGCTTAATTAGACTTATCAAGGACATCTCCTGTGAAATGTGTTCCTGATGTGTATCTGAGCAGATTCCTCTTCAATCAAATCACACTTTCAGGGTCGTTTACGCTTAAAAAACATTCCTCTTTCATAAACTTGTCACAGTTCGAGGAATGTTTACTGTAAAATCAGTGGCAAATACACTATATCTGTCCTACATTCAGTGTAAGAGTTTGAAATCAAACATTTCTTTTTATGAAATGCTGTTTTCAAGTACGTTTGGAATTAAATGAGTTTGTAGGATGTACTCAGCTGGACTTCTTCTTTGGAGTCTGAAGCTTTTATTCAGCTCCTTTGACACCATTAATGCATAACTTTATTAATGCATTTTTAAAAAACGAACCTTTCTTTGCATCTGCACTTGTTGTTCTGTGTATTTCCTGTGCACTTTGTATCTGCTAGTGATGTTGGCTATGATTATGTCCTTGTTTGTAAGTCGCTTTGGTTATAAAGCGCCTGCCAAATGCAATGTAATGTAATAATGTAACTGTATGAGAGTGATTTTTTCACAGACACTAGGTGGTGTACCTGTACCCCACAAAAACACGTTCCTTTGCTGAGCAAAGGCCATCGTTATTATTCCAGTCGTAGTTTAACCCTGGTCTGCTAAATGGGAATTTCAATAGTGGCACAGAAGTGTGGGTCTGGGTTGAGGTACAACCAATAGGGTCAGCGTGCTGGCAGAAGTAAATATTAGTTAAATATTGGTGTGTGTGTGTGTGTGTGTGTGTGTGTGTGTGTGTGTGTGTGTGTGTGTGTGTGTGTGTGTGTGTGTGTGTGTGTGTGTGTGTGTACAAGGTCATGAATATATTGTTATTGCAGTTAGATTGTAATGACATTGCAATAATGATGTTGTGTGTGTGGTGTGTGTGTTTGTGTGTGTGTGTGTGTGTGGGGGTGGGGGGTGATACCTATTGGTTCAATAGTTGTTCATGTAGTGTTATTGCAATGGCATTACAATGATGAATTTTTTTGGAGGGGTGGGATGGGGGGCGATATTGCCTGGGTGTGATTCCTGCTGGGGTCATGACCCCTTGTAACCCCTGTGCAAATGATCCACTTGAACACAACACCGCACTGATGTGCTTTGATCAATCACGCACATTCATGCTAAAGCCAAATACAGATGACAAAAATGCAACATGACAAAAATGAATAATAATTTCACGTTTTCCAAATTACAGAAATGGTTAAAAAAACTCTTTCAGGCAATCTTTTGAATTGAGGCTACTAAGCCCACTGAGTGATTGAGCTTACAAAGACCCATTTTAAGGGGACAAAATGTCCACTTCTCCATTAAGAACACAGATTATTTACTGACGATCATTTTGTTTTTGACTCTTTTTTCTATTTTTCTATTTTTGTCCCCTTAATTTCCCTGCCTATTTTGAGAAAATGTCCCTATCCTCTAAATAAAAAGTCTTATTATTTGTTCATAATATTTAATCTCTGTAGAGAAAATACTATCATATGCTGCACAACTACAGTTTGTCAATGCTGATTATGTGTCATGTTAATGATTCTTGACCAGCTGACCATTCACTCCCCCTCACCCATTTCAGTAAGTGTTTGAGCTTGTGAACTTTCCAATACCAAGTTCATGACTGTACTCCCCTAAACGTGAAAGTTGTCCCTTGACCTTTCACCTCAAAGATCTCCTCTTGGTCAGCCTGGGCTGTTTCCACTCTCTGAAGATATTGATAGGGGGTAACTGCTTTTACTGGATATCCTTGCTGATAAGCAAGTTTTCGAGGTCCAAAATCCGACTTCATCACAAAACCACACAGGGGGCTCGCAGTTCTATACTCCTCTACAAAGGCAAAGTGCAGTAACTACGGCAACAGTGAAACTGAGAAAATTGTAAATGAATATTGTAAATGTAGATTTGACATAGTTGCTGCACTTTGCTTTTGTAGGGCAGTCTTTACTCTTTTTGTTCTCAGTCCACAAGCAAACAAACAACTGTCCTCAAATGCCCCCCATTCATAACACCATGAAACACTGAGCCAACCCCCCATAACACAAATAATGTAAAGTGCTTCATCTGAGAAGGTGGAACGAGGGCCTTGCTAGAAGAGGATGGTTAAACCCTTGAGCATACAATAACAATTAGGTCTGCCGGAATGAAGAGGCTCTACGAATGCCATGATAAGATAAGAAAACAGCTATAAACAAATCCAACCCCTGGAGTCCTTGAGAGGAGATAAGTACTCAGATGCTGAGCCTAAACAACGTCAGGGACACAGCGGATCCCAATGGGAAGATTGCTGTGAAGATTATCATGTACTAACTAGAACATTTTCAACAATTAGTTCTTTACAGTAACATAAGACATTACAGGTACATACTGTACTGTGTATGACATGCAATGGTTTAATTGGTTGTTGGTATTGGTATTGTACTGTGTTTTTGTCATTGCATGCAGGGAATCCGACAGGGGCAGGGGGCGTAGGGAGTTATGGGTGGAATAGGTCATTTTCCTGCACCCAGGAAGAGGGGGGCCCAGAATTGCGTCCTCATTTTGTCCTCACTTTTCTGTTCGCAAGCTACTGTGGCAAGTGTTTTTTACAAGTCACTAGCCATTCAGTCTTTCTGCTAGCCACATTTTTTGTCAGTATTTTTTTTCGACAGAATATTCTTACATGTAAAAACAATTGATTCAGCTAGTGATTTGTCACACCAAAGAATACGTTACCTGTCAGTGTGGCTAGTGAGACTGAAATTGTTACTAGCCATAGCCAAGTTTTACCAGCATTTGGCCAAATGGCAGGTGCCAGTGCCAAGCCCTCATTGCATGTATTTTGTGGGGGGCCTTTCAGATGACTTTGTCCCGGCCCCTGCCAAAGTTGCCCGCCGTGATTTCAAGCTTCTTAATATCCCTGGTTTGAAAATATATGAAGATTTAATTCCATGTTTAGAGGAATCTGTATGTGAATTGATAATCCTCTACTATGAGCATGAGATGATTGTGGTCTGAGGAATGTCAGAATATTGAATGAACAAGGCTGGAAAGAAAATGATTACGTGATCAATTCCCATTAAAATACTCCTCATGTAGCACGAGCTATGATGAAATGGATCAAAAAGCAAGGCCCTTATA
>NC_085861.1:41582384-41599884 GCF_034702125.1 Engraulis encrasicolus
CCGGCCCCCCCATTCCCACTGCTAGCCTCACGGGTCGCCCACCACCACCACCTGACCTCCCCATTCACACTGCTAGCCTCATGGGCAGGGTCGCTGACAGCTTTGGCTGGGCCCGGGACCAAATCATAGGAAAGGGCCCTACCATCAATTCATACAATGTAATGAGGAACTCACATCTCCCCTCATCTGCCTGGGCCCAGGACAACAGACCCCTTTGTGTCCCCTCCTCCCCCCCACTGTCGGCTCCCCTGCTCACGGGTCGGCCATCACCCTCCACCACCCGGCCGCTTGTCAGCCAGCCCTCCTCCACTCACTAAAGTCCCCACCACCCGGCCTTTCTTATGCTGATCTGATGACTGTGGAGAGGGTATAATACACCACCACATGAAGCAGCAATAGCAGTGCAAGGATAGTATAGAGCATCAGAGCCAGTTTTACCAATAAGCAGAATAGAAAATTACCTAGGGCAGGCTCCAGTAGAACGGCCCACTGTAGGGGCCCCCAACAGTCAGCCATGCCATGGTAAATGCCAGCAAAAGTAACTCAAGAGGGCCTCATGTCTATATTTCACCTAGGGCCCTAAAATTGATAGAACTGGCACTGCAGAGCACACGTGCAATACCTTTCTCACTGAGAATCTTTCAGATGTGCTAGAGAAAGTTTTGCACAGTGATCAAATGCTACCATCATCATCAATACAAGATCTTGTGAATTCATAATGAAGAGCTAGATGGAAATAAATGTGGACATTGCAGAAGTAAGTTTATTGAAACAATGCAACACCAAAATGCGTGGCATAATCAACGCTGCAAAGCTGTCCAACAACATATTTGTGGTTGTGACCTTTTTTTTTTTACCAGACTGTGTATAAACAGAATAGGTAGGATCCACTGGTGCACCATACATTTTACAGCGTTCAATTAGTAGATAGTAGTAAACTCGGGCCAACACCTGTTATTGTATATAAGTCTCCTGGCCCCTGAATATGTATTGTGCGGTTAAGCCAGCGAGTTGGGTTGAAGGGCTGACTGTGTGTGTGTGTGTGTGTGTGTGTGTGTGTGTGTGTGTGTGTGTGTGTGTGTGTGTGTGTGTGTGTGTGTGTGTGTGTGTGTGTGTGTGTGTGTGTGTGTGCGTGTGTATGTGTTTGAAAAGAAAAACTGTTCCAATGTACAATGAGAAAATTCATTCATTACCCGAAGGAAAGAAGAAACACCAGTCGGTGATGCGAGCAAATCTTGCCTTGGCTTTAATTTAATTATTTAATTCCATGTGGATCTTGACATTGTTTACCCCAGTGTCTGAACGGCAAAAAAAATCCTCCCGGTGTAATAAGCATAATAATAAAACAATAGCTCATTTTCTATAAAATACCACTCATTCCCAATGAAAATGTGTGATCACACTCCACAGCACCATCGGGCCGTGAACGCGCTGCGCGCGCCATGCTGAGAGCGCGCGTAGAGGCGGTCCGGCTGGCTGTCTCAGTTTCTGTTATCGCTTTTCTGTTGCTACCCTCAGTTAAATAGCGAGGAGACGAGAGCGAGCCGCGGCCGATTCGGATATCGTTTTCACCTGGGAAAATCATAGCGTGATCAGCATCGACGGCCGCTCGACAGGTAACGTTATCGTTCGCCAATAGCTGCCCTTCAACCATGTAAGAAAAGTGCGTAAATGTCCCGTGGAAGTGCTGTTTTCCAATAAGGAGATGTGTGGGACGTGCCTCTCTTTGTGCCGAGGTAGCCCTCATCGCGGTCATTGGAGAAACGTTTCCGAATTCACTCATTTTCAAGCGGTGCTTTGGATCTCTTTAGCGCTTCGAACGGGCCTCGGTGAAGTCCCCGCAGCCTGTTGGGATATTCGCGTCAACGGCGTTGTTTGCTTATTGTTGTTAGCGATTTTGTGCGAGTTGAGGATTTTCGGGCCTCTGGATGTAAATAGTGGCGTCTAATGAGCGTGTAGCAGCGGGGTCTGCGATTCCTGCAGGGTTAATGATGTGTGTTTTCAATCGCAGTCTGACAGCTCTGTGGTAAAAAGAGAACCACATGGATTTAGGATCCATCAAAAGAATACCGTAGCAATTCATGTCACACGGGGAGCAGTTGCGAGACAAAATGGGGCTCGTCGTAATTGTGAAATCTTTAGAAGTGCGCATTTTCTGAATCAAAACTGTGCCATTTGACAATGAATCGCCCTCGCCCAGGATTATTAGAATTTGAAACAGTTGTTGGATATGCTAATAATTGCTTATGCCGCAGGCTGCCACGGCTACAGGGATTCCAATTCTGGTTGGCAAGGGGTGTATAAACAATGCAATTAAATGTTTGACATAGTTTCCCTCTACCACAAACGATGCAACTAAAGTATCTGGAACAACCACTCTTTTAAGATAGGATGTGTTGTCTACAGGCACACTCACATAAAATTATACTAGTCTTTATTATTGGGGCCACCACGCGTTAAAAAGGATTTTAGCTGGGTCTTTATTAAACATTCCAGGCTTGACAAGGAGTGCAAAGGGTCTTTTATGAGCGGTCCCTGGAGATCAACCATCCCCTGAATTCCCCATGAAGATTCAGATTTTTGTTTGATGACACAGTTGTAGAAGAACTTGAGTGAGCACAATTGTATGAAAGGGTCTCCTGAGAGTGTTCTGGAAATAAATAGCAGAGGATTTTGGAGAACCTTTTTTTTAACTGTAGATGCCCCTCAAGGTTTAACCATGATTGAATGGCATTCTGCAAGTTTGTGTCGGCCTCAAAAAGCATTTTTAAACTTTTGTTTCTTGTTGTGTCTCTTTCTAGATGGAAAAAGCAACGCATTGGGTATACAATAGATAACCTGCTCTATGGCTGTCTTTTACTGAGACTGAAAAGATTATTCACCTTGCATTATCCTGTTCCTCCTTGCCATGGAGGTGATACCTTAGATACAGCGCAACCAATCACATGATCTAAGAGACTACTGTACAGACATACACTTGTATTGCCGAGTGCTCCAGAATTGGCACCTCTCAAAACAAATCATCATAATTTGAATTATAAGATCCACTGGGGTATACACTGTGCGCCACTACACTACCACCTGATCAAGGCCTAGTATTCAGCCAAAGACACGACAGGGTGCACAGCACGATATAAGGCTGCAACATTAAACATAGTATCTCTCCCATTCTCTAGGTTTTTCGGCCCTCCATACTTTCATACAGTATACAACCCACTGCCCACCGCTTTGTTCTTTTGTGCCAGTAATCTCCAATAGCTTACACACGTCAAAAACCTTTATTTTTTTAATTAAAAGTCAAAAGAATGTGTTAAGCCACAGAGAGCTCCTGCATTTAGCCATTTAGTCTTGTGCTGGAAGTCCGAATGTAGACAGGCAGAGTCCTCAAGGCCCTTTCTCCTGACAGAGTTCTCGTTCAACTCAGTTCTGCAACAGCGCCTCATACGTACACCTTTAGAGAGAGACGGAGAGTGGGATACACACACACACACACACACATACACACAAATGTACACCGGGTGCGATGTAAATCAATGTTCGATCACTGCCACCACTGATCCTTTGAATCTATCTATTTCTAAATCTATCTACTTAAAATGATGAGACTTGAATGTGACACTTTATCAACTTGGCCCCCTGTGTGACATTAGATTGAGTCAATCTTCAATCATAGCTGCTAGACATTGATCATAGCAGAACAACTCCCTGCAGAAATGCTCCCTGATTCCACTCTACCCTTCCTCCTTGCTATCTATCTATCTATCTATCTATCTATCTATCTATCTATCTATCTATCTATCTATCTATCTATCTATCTATCTATCTATCTATCTATCTATCTATCTATCTATCTATCTATCTATCTATCTATCTATCTATCTATCTATCTACAGTCCCAGGAAAAAGTTTGTACACCCTTGGAAATTTCTTACCTTTCTGTCAAAATTGGTCATAAAACATGGTCTGATCTTCCCGGAAATCACAAGAAGAAACAACCAGAGTCTGCTTTAACTAATTCAACCCAAAGATTTACAAGTGTTCATATTTTCATTGGCCATAAGATGTAAACATTCACAGGACAGCAAGGCATAAGTAAGTACACCCTTGCATTCAATAGGTTTTAACCCCAAGTTAGTCGCAATAACCTCAACCAGATGTTTCCTGTAGTTGCAGATCAGATTAACAAAACAATCTGGATGTATCTGGTCTCCCTCTTCTTTCTCGGTCCGCCTCTCGTCAGCAAGGTTTGTGGGATGTCTGGAGTGCATAGCTTTCTTGACTTCATGCCATTTAATCTCAATTGTTTTTTTGTCAGGGCTTTGACTGGGCTATTCCAGAATGTGTATTTCATTATTATGAAGCTATTCTAAAGTCGATTTGCTTCTAAAGTATGGGTTGTTGTCACATTTCAGCACCCATCCTCTTGTGTGCTTCAACTGTGTGACAGACTACCTCCCTTTTTTCTGTAAAATATCTCGCTAAACTTCTGAGTTCATTGTTCCACTGATAATAGCAAACTGTCAAGGGCCTGAGGCAGCAAGGTAGCAACATATAATGATGCTCCCGCAACCATACTCAAAGGTGGAGATGATGTTTTGGTGAAGGTGTGGTTCTCCAGTTCTCCTCCAAACATGACATTGTGTGTTCCCCTGAACAATTCAACTTTGGTTTCAATGTTGGTCTACAGAATATTTTGCAGTAATTCTATGAAGCATATAAATGATTTTTCGCAAACTTCAAAGGTGCAGCAATATTTTTTTGGACAGAAACCCCATTAATTTTAGATTGTCAGAATGAATCCCATTTTTTGCTATTCTTGGTTACATCTCCTCTTCCGAGTATGGTGGCGGGAGCATCATTATATGCGGCTACCTTGCTGCCTCAGGCCCTTGACAGTTTGCTATTATCAGTGGAACAATGAACTCAAGTTTATTGTGATATTTTACAGAAAAAAACGTGAGGAAGTCTGTCACACAGTTGAAGCACACAAGAGTATGGGTCCTGAAATGTGACAACAACCCATACTTTAGAAGCAAATCGACTTTAGAATGGCTTCATAATAATGAAATACACATTCTGAAATAGCCCAGTCAAAGCCCTGACAAAAAACAATTGAGATTATATGGCATGAAGTCAAGAAAGCTATGCACTCCAGACATCCCACAAACCTTGCTGACGAGAGGCAGTTCTCTAAAGAAGAGGGAGAAAAGATACAAACAGATTGTTTTGTTAATCTGATCTGCAACTACAGGACAAGTCCGGTTGATGATATTGCAACTAACTGAGGGTTAAAACCTACTTAATGCAAGGGTGTACTTACTTATGCCCTGCTATCCTGTGAATGTTATGGCCTTATAACCAATAAAAATACGATAACATGTAAATGTTTGGGTGGAATTAATTAAAGCAGACTCTGATTGTTCCTTCTTGAGATTTCCGGGAAGATCACACCATGTTTTATGATCAATTTTGACAGAAATGTAAGAAATTTCAAAGGGTGTACAAACTTTTTCCTGGGACTGTATCTATCTATCTATCTATCTATCTATCTATCTATCTAATCGCTGATCTCTTATCTTGCTCTCGTTCTCACCCTCCCACATGCATGTGTCCCCCAGGGCCAGGATGTCTAGCGAGGTGCAGCGAGTGGACGACAGCCCCAGCACCAGCGGGGGCAGCTCGGACATCGAGCAGCGCGAGTCGGCTCCCCCGGAGCAGGAACGGGCCGAGCGGGGCGATCGGGAGCAGGTGCAGCCCAAGAAGAAGGAGACCAAGATCTCCAGCAAGACGGCCGCCAAGCTCTCCACCAGTGCCAAGAGGTGAGGAGATGTACGCACTGGAACACACACACACCGTTTAGTACTTTTATTTGGATCGCAGCCCATTGAAAGTTGCACAGATCCAAATACTGATGGAAATCACAGCAGAGTTGTCACAGCACACACACACACGCACACACGCGCACACATAGGGGTTAACTCATTAAGTTGATCAATGAACTCTGAAAAAAGTTGTATAGTACATCTATTTTTTCAACTTCATTAATCACTTAAATAGGTCACCTTTAGGCGTGCAAGGGTGTCCATCTCACCTTAGGAAATTTGGCCATATGTTTCTTCTGCCTAGTGTGCCACCTCATAAAGTAATCAATGTCAAGGTGTGTAATGTCCGTTCACAAAACCTCTCCTTTTGCCATGAGGTTTTACCACCACTTGTGTTAACTTTTATGAAGCATTGTGCAACTGTTTTGCGGGGAGGCAGTCACCTGAAAGATGCCAGAGGATGTTGAAATGAGTCTTGCATCAACTTTTGTCTTACAAAGATATCATTGACATATTCAGAAATCTTGTTGTGTATTCCTTGTGGCTATGTGCATAAATCAGCTCTATTATGTATTCTACCTTATAAAATACTATTTCCAAAATCATCTGAGTGATTCATGAAGTCTGAAAAGGGTTAGCAGCACTTTAACCCCCCCATCCCAGGGCTATAAACCATATATCGTGAACAATATCATGACATGTCAAATGGATGCAAGTTAAACCAGCATTAGAAATGATGCGCCTCTATTTATCTTGTCGTTTTAATTGCTTTCATTTTCAAGGCCGATTCTGTGCTTCGTGTTGTGTTTTGAAGTGTTGCCTTGCCCTCTGATGTGTGAACTGTTTCCAAGAGAAACATTATCTGTATTGGTTGGCGTTTTTGTCTTTCCTTGGGAGCCGTCCCATTTAACCATACCACAGCATTGAATTGAATGATCTCCTATCATGGGTTTCCTCAGAAGCATCCATGAACACGCTAACACACACTGTTAAGCCTCCTGTGGCAGCATAACATTCAGGTCACATTGTTTTGTTCATGTTTTTTTCACGGTTGGTTTTTGCCACCCAGAGCATCTGTTCTCCTTTGGAGTGGAAGGGCTTGGTGCCATGCCGTTGCATGCTGAAGCCAGCCTGGTCATTTACTGTGTTGGGGAACGGAGCCAAGACCTACAAGCAATGTGTGACCACAATGAGCCACAGCAGTACACATACACACACACACACACACACACACACACACACACACACACACACACACACACACACACGCGCGCACAAACACACAGTGGTACATTTAGAGGGGATTTGAATGTTGCTGTGTAGAATGGATTTCATGCTATAAAAGGTGTGTGTGTGTGTGTGTGTGTGTGTGTGTGTGTGTGTGTGTGTGTGTGTGTGTGTGTGTGTGTGTGTGTGTGTGTGTGTGTGTGTGTGTGTGTGTGTGTGTGTGTGTGTGTGTGTGCTAGTTTTCTGTTTATTGCGTGCGTGTGTGTATGTGCTGTGTGCGTGCTTGTCTGTCTGGAGAAAGAGAGTCTGAGTCCCAGAGCACATTGTAGCGCTCACTTCTCATTGCATTTGGCTGTGTTATGGTGTGTTGTGTTGTGTTGTGTTGTGGCAGTGTACCCCTGGTCCTGCTCTCTGCACCATGTGACAGGAAAGTGGTCTCCCAGGGATTTCAGGCCCAGGACTGAAGGCAGTTGGAATGCTCTCTCTGTCTCTCTGAATGTACTGAAGTCTCCGTAGATTGGGCACAGAACCTGTTGTCCCAAGGACACACAAAAACACCAGAGAGCCTCTCAGCCTTCCGAAGTTAACTGTAAACTTGAGAGGTGAAAATCAGCACTGGGAAATGGAGTTTACTTTTGGGTCTAAATACAGCACTGTGGAGGGTAGTCTGTTCCCTTTTAAAGCTCTGTGATGTGTCTCCAGTTGTCTCGTTCAATTGTAAACCCAGGAGCTACACTGGACGTGTCCCGTTAAGTCAAATATGTGGAAAAGAATGGGGTGTTTTTCATGTCTGGTGTATCCAGTTTCATTGATTATTGTGGCTGCTAATTGTTAGATAAGTATTTGACCTAACGGATCCAGTATAACTCGATGGTAAGAGGAACCACTGTAGAAACTAAACAGTGTAGGCTACTCCCAATAAGCGGATGACTCCCAGTAATGAGGAAGGGGGGGGGCAGCAGCTTTTTGTTCAGTCACATATTACGAGACAAAGTTTGTAGCACAGACATTTGGTTACCAACACAAGAGTTAGCTGCATGGTACGTTAACAAGTAAACGTAATTAGCATATGAGGCTGAATATGACAACAGCGCCCTGAGAGAATGTGTCACACACCAACCAATTTCTGCTGATTACTTGGTGAAGAATAAACATGCTAATGGTATTATCATTGTTCCGAGGGAGTCAGGGATGAATGTCCTAATTAGTACTTAGTTGTCGAAACAAACAAGGCTCAGCCTCTTATTCTACAAACTAGGATGTCAGACAAAGACATTGTTGTCAAGTCAATGAACAAAAAGCAAAGACCACTGAATAAAACAGGAGCGCGTCAACTTTTTTTGTCTGCATGTCTTCACTCTGAACAGTAGAGGAGTTTGAAGAGCGCTGTGAGTTGAGTTTGTTGTGTTGTAAAGCAGCTGTCCCTGTTTTAAAAGTAGAGCATGATAAAGCGGCGTTATGTAAGCATAAAGAATAGGCTGCTTCTCAAATGACTTTGCTGCTACTTGTACTTTTAAAGTACTTTAAGGCAATGCAGCCTCAAGGGTGATTGACCCTGTGGTGTTCTTTTCCCTCTGTAAAAAAAAAAAATCCACACAGCCTTGGTGGATACGACACTCTTCTATGATGTCAGTGCCATGATGATGACAGATTTATTGTCGGGGAAGAATGTGAGCTGCTTTGCTTGTCGTACGAGACGCCCTGTAATAACAGAGGCGGTCAGCGTGACCTAATGTCAATTTTTGCAGTTTGCAGCTTTTGATCTTTGTTACATGTTGTCTAACTTTGCCTTTCAGGATCCAGAAGGAGCTGGCGGAGATCACACTGGACCCACCACCAAACTGCAGGTGAGCAAGTACCTTCAGCTCCGGGTTGTTGACGGCAGCTTAGTATATCTAGCATATGACCCTATTTCATTGAGCGAATGTCTCATTTTCTTTGACTATGTCTTTCTTTCTTTCTTTCTTTCTTTCTTTCTTTCTTTCTTTCTTTCTTTCTTTCTTTCTTTCTTTCTTTCTTTCTTTCTTTCTTTCTTTCTTTCTTTCTTTCTCTCTTTCTTTCTCTCTTTCTTTCTCTCTTTCTTTCTCTCTTTCTTTCTCTCTTTCTTTCTTTCTCACTGTCCGCCTCCCTCTCTTTCTCTCTCTGACTCGTCTCACTTTTGCGCTCTCCATCTCTCCTCCTGTCGCTCTCAGTCTGTCTCCCATTTTCTGTGTCTCTCCATCTCTCCTGCTTTTCTCCCTCCCTCCCTCATGTCATGTCCTGCTGGGTTTTGTTGCTGGAGCGTCGCTGTAATGGTTATTGTGTGCTGATGAGTCTGTCAGTGGCTTGGAGGCAGGGGTGGTGGATGGGGCTGGGGATGGGGCTGGGAATGGGGCTGGGAATGGGGCGGGAATGGTGTTTGGGACGGGGACGGGGACAGGGCTGGTGTGACGGGACTCAATGCAAGTGGCAGAGCACATGTGCTTTGGTGGCAGGGTGGCACTTTGTCTCCCCAGGGGTTTACGAGGGGAGATGGAGGAGAGGAGGGAGCGGGGGGTGACGACAACAATAAAAACCACAGCCATGCCATGCCACGCCACATTGAGTCAAAGCCAAGCAGCTCCAAATTGACAGTATCATTGATTATATACCTGACTGTGGGATGTGATGTATCAGCTGGCTGTTATCACCAGTGTGTACTCTGGCCATTCTGCAGCAAATTAAGACTGAAAAAAAGGGCCACTAAAAAGAGCAGTGAAAAGAAGTGGGAGCTGGCGTTCAATGACAACAGCCAAGCACTTCCCTTCTTATTGTGTCCTGGAGACAAATATGCGCTGCATTCAGGTTCTTGATATTTTAGCTGTTTTATTAAACATGTGGGTAAGTTAGAGCTGAATGAACACATTCTAATGCAATATGAGGGTCCTAGATTTTAAATGCAACTCATTTCATGTTTGTATGTGCTTAGGAGGCTGAGATATTTAGGATTTAATAGGCAGAGGGCACCCTTTCCCAAAAAGGGCTTAGGCCAAAATGGGTTAACTTCTTTCATTTGGATTCTGTTGGTATGGAACTTTGATGTGGCCAATTAGAAGCAAAACAAGAGCGATAAAGAAATGGATGCATTGATCTTTTTCATTCTGTCAATCTCGCTTTGGTAATATTGGTTTTGGCACATGTGTCGTTTTAGTGTGGAAACCAACATATGAAATTATAGTCATCAGTCATGTGGGTCGCTCTTTCGGATGGTTCCTGGTGGTGTCTGCTTGTAGACATTTTGAAAAAGCTTTCACAAACCACCGTAGCTGTGCCTGTGGTGAATGTCAGTGTAAATGACAGCAGGCTAATGAAAACACTGTGATATTAAAACGCTACGATACACGGCAGGAGCAAAACGTTAACGGTGTCATATTAAACAGATTTGTCTCCCTCGGAAGGTGTGTGTGTGTGTGTGTGTGTGTGTGTGTGTGTGTGTGTGTGTGTGTGTGTGTGTGTGTGTGTGTGTGTGTGTGTGTGTGTGTGTGTGTGTGTGTGTGTCTAAGTGTGTGTGTGTGTGTGTGTGTGTGTGTGTGTGTGTGTGTGTCCGTGTGTGTGTGTGTCCGTGTGTGTGTGTGTCCGTGTGTGTGTGTGTCCGTGTGTGTGTGTGTCCGTGTGTGTGTGTGTCCGTGTGTGTGTGCCCATGTATGTGTGTGTGGAGTGATGGAGGAGGACCTGTGTGAGTGTATATGGGACGGATTACAAAAGCATTCCTGCTTAAATTAGACAATTGCAACGCTGAGCTGAGCTTTCTGCTTTGCAGACTGTTGAGCAGCTTGGTGAAGCTCTGAGAGAATTTCTGTAAACTTTTGGCACAGAGCGCTACCTTGCCCCCACTTACTTCCTTTGCATTATTAATCTGTTTGACGTTGACATTGCCGCTGTATGACATTGCATCGCACCGCATCACATCGCATCGCACTCTGCGTTCTGCGGAGGGAAGTCTCTAGATCTGGCAACAGATATCAGCGTGTACGTGTAGGCGCTTCATTGTGTCTGTCTGCTCAACCAGCGTTAATAGGATTTTCGGGCGACAGCGCAATAAGAGGCACCATTTTCGGCGCTGAATGTCACTTGTTGGAGAATAAATACTGTAGCACTCTATCCGGCACTTCATTGTGGCGGCGGCTAAGCTTCTTCTTCTCGCAGGGAGAGAGGGAGAGGGAGAAAAATGTTGCTCTGAGACGGGTGATTGACGCTGTCAATCAACACCAGCAGACCAGAATGAGCTTTTACGTGAGGCTTTACTGCAGGCCAAGCCAGACCTGGGAAGAAGAAGCGTGTGAGATAATGATGACATACCTCTGAAAGGGGTACATCGGAGGGGTTGGGACATCGGCTTGAGGCATGAGGAGGGGTACATCGGCTTTTAAAAGAAATGAACAGGGGGACCCCTGTAGCTGGATTGGAACCTACAGTGTTTATATATTTGTTTGTTTGTTTGTTTCCAGCAGCATATTGCTGCCTCTTTTAACCACTTTGGTTTCAAGTCCTGCTTAGTTATGTAGAGTAGTTTTGCAGTTCTCAGGGCTCTAATACCTAGCCTCGCGAGCCATCCTACGTACTTCCGCCAAAGGATTGGCTCCAGTAACTGTAGTCTGGCCGTGCTTCTCTGTGGAGTGTCTGGAGCAGTAGAATTTTGATCGCAACGCCCCCCCAGAAAACAGCCAATAATCGAATACGCCCCCCACGTGGGGGCGAAAGGGGGAGGGCGCTCGTGACAATGACGTACACATCTGCGCCAGAGCCATTGGTCTGCGCTATGTTGTTGTTGAGTAACTGCCAGCGATTGGGTGAGAGGTGTCCAATAATTTCAAACCATAACTGAGTGCGAACTCCCTGCTTCCTACAATCGCTTCAGAGCAAACAAATGCCAGACCATAAATACGAAATGAAATGGTAGTATTATGGGATGGTCAGGACCAGGCTATCTAATACCTAGTCTAGAAGCTGGGGCTCCCTATGTGTGGTAGCTTTACTGAGAGAGGATTTGTTTGTTTGTTTGTTTGTTTGTGTGGCTGTTCGTTTGTTTAGCTACCTTTGCCGAACACTTTTGTTCTAGACTCTGCGTCTATGGAGTCCAGTGGTAGTAGGGGTTCTAGTGTCTGAGTTTAGGCTGTGGCCTCCCTTATGAGGCGTCACTGGCCCCAAGCTGATGGAAGGACAACCACCACCACCACGACCACCACTACCCGTCTGTCTCCTCCTCTGTGTGGCCCCTTCTTGGGGGTAGAGGGGTTGGAGTAGGGGGGGTAGGAATAGCTGCAGGAGAAGCTGAATCAGGGCCATTTTTCACGTTCTGGAGTGGGGGTTGGGGGGGGGGGATCATTAATATTCATAAGGGGGAATTTGGAGAAAGTGTGTGTGTGAGTGTGTGTGTGGCGGGGGGTGTACGATCAGAGATGTCCCTCGGGAAATCTTTTTGATCACTATCTGAAGTTGCCATGCTTAGAAGAAAGGGGGTGGGGTGGGGGTGGGGGTGGGGTTGCTGAGGCTAGAGAAATCTGGGTAAAGTCTCGCAGATTGAAGTCGGAAAGGAAATTAGGGGGGAGTGGGTGGGCTTGACAAGAACATTTTCATTACTTGTCATAATGGGCCCATGCTATGTGGCGCCGGGCTCTTTGTTGGATGCAGAGAGATCTTGGCTATCTATGACACAGAGAAGAAGAATAGGGGGAGATGGGCAAAGGCATTATTCCAGCTTTTTACATTTCACATTCGGTGTCTCATTGATGCATGTGCTGTATGACATCTGTATTATTGTGTTGTTGGTTACTTTTTTAATACCTACACAGCTCATTTTTTAATACACAGCTCATTTTTAATACACGGCTGAAGTGTCATGCCGTGCTCTGCAATGGCCGTTATTGGTTATTTGTTTGTTTTCTATTAGACAGTTCAGGTTCTTACAGTCTTAATCTCATGTGTCATCATGAGTCATTCTCTTGGTGTTTGTGGCGGTTGTGGAGGTGTTTGCCCCCATTTTATCATAATCCTTTGCTACCAGCGTTCTCTGGCTGCCGTGGACAGGAAAGCCCGAGGCACATTAAAATGTTGTAGATCATTTGATATGTCTGATCCCTCAGACCGCGGCTAGTAAGTGCTCGGAGTAAATACTTTTTCTATAAATCGGCTGCATACCGGCGCCCGTTCGGACGTTTTGTTTGACAGTCAACAAAGCCTCTTCTCATTCATCAAAGGTATGTGTGTGCGCGTGCGTGCGTGCGTGCGTGCATATGTGCGCGTGTGCGCGTGTGTGCGTGCGTGCACGTGTGTAAGTCTGTAAGTGAGCAAGCAAACAAGTATGTGATGCTTGTACGGCATATGTTAGCATATGCCAATACATTTTAAATGACTCAAATGGTGTTGTGAATGGTCTTGGTTGAAGACAAGTATGTGTACATTTTAAACTGTTGAAGGATTTTCCCAGCCGAGTGTGGCCATAGAGAGAGAGAGAGAAGGAGAGACAGTCTTGACTGACGGGACTCTAATCCTGCACTGATGGCGAATCAGGCTATATAGTCTTGGCATAAGAACAAATACACTGGAAAGTAAACAGTTGCGCCCAGAATCCATTACGGCTTTGAGAAGGACCTCCATCATTGGCTTAATGGATTTCTCAGAGACAAACTGTTAGACAAAGAAGAGGCTGCTGGCAGAGAGGGATTTGTCCTCTTGTCTGGCTCTGTGTGCGACTTTCTCAATTATTTCTACTATTGAAACAATCGACTCAAAAGCAGACGTGATGAATGGGAAATCAAATTCAAGTCATCACAAACAAATAATCAAACCAACATTCGTTGCTGTTGATTGCAGTGATCAAGATTGTTCATGATTACTGCTACAATTTTTTGTAACCTTTCTTCTTCATATTCCATGCACTGCACTGTGTTGTAATTCTGCCCATATTAGTCATTAGAATTGTCCTCATATTAGACACAATGAACTAGTTCCTTAGATTGTGTCCTCTCATCAGCATTGTAGTGAGTGCACATATTACAACGGATGCGATTTGGGAAGCAGACAGTATGTGATTACTGTAAGAATTCTGACACTGATAAACTGTAGGCAAAGCTTAAGCGTGATGATAATTATTTCTAGTACATTATTCATCACAGCGGCGACCCAAGGCGAACATTTTTAAGTGAGATTTTAATATGCTTTAGGCAAATAAAATGGGATACAGATTGTGGGAGAGGGAAGTGCATTCTCACAGAACATCCACCGCGCTCCTCAACACTAAGGGTTGAACAAGCCCTCTGGCAATGGAGGGAAGGAGAGAGATGTGCTTGGAAATCAGATTACAAGAATAATCAACACCGTTAAAAAAGGTTTTTATCACCATGCTTTTTAAAGAAACCAAATTAATCCCCCATTTTCACCCAACCCTCCAAACCATTCGATTTTTTTGTGTGTTTTAAGCAAGAAAAACGTGTGTAACAGATTGTAGGAGATGCCATTTTGTTTTAATCATCCATCATCTTCGGATATATATATTGTGGTGATGTGATCGCCACTCTCAAGGGATATAGAGAGGAAATACCCCCATAGTATGTCTTTCTCAAAGCTTTTTTTTTTTAAAGATACAGAATCTAACAGTAGCTTGTGTGTTCTGGAGATGAGAGGTGAAAACGTGTCCTTGACTGAGGCCGTTTCATCTCTCCTCTGCTCGAAGGTAGAAAGGAAACAGCAGCCGCAGCGCAGAGCCACAATTACAGGCCTGTAATTGGTATCAGGGTGCCTTTTCACGGCCAGGGGAAGCAGAGATTGCTTCATTAGCTTCCTGCTCTGATAAACGGCTATGGCTTGGCCCTTATAAAAAGAAGATCTTAACTGAATGACGGTGTGATGATTGTGCGTGCGTGCGTGCGTGCGTGCGTGCGTGCGTGCGTGCGTGCGTGCGTGCGTGTGTGTGTGTTTGTGTGCGAGCAAGCGAGCATGCTTGCGCACTAGGTGTCTGAGTGTAAATATGTGTGTGTGTGGGTGTGTGTGAGTGTGTGTGCCTCTATGTCTGTGGGTGTGTGTGAGTGTGTGTGTACCTGGGATGAAAGGGACAAAAAAGGACTTGTGAGGTACAATGGAAGCGATAGGGCCATGTGTTGCACTGATGGAGAAAAATGTCTTTGTCAGATGTGCAGACAATCCCAGAGGGCCTCGGCAGTAAAGGTTGACGAGCCTTTTGAGAATCCATTTCCTCTGTAATATTATAGATGGTAAATTATAAAACCTTGCACTATTACAGTGATTTGATCCCATCTCTGTGGATGGACCAAACTGACTGTGCATGAGTAATTTCTGCATTAGCCTAGTCACACTTACAGGTTGGCCAAGAGACTGTATATTTCTTGATGTGCAGTCTGAGGGTTTGTTGACCCTTCAATGCATTCAGGGCTGAAATCGCTTGTATCCCAGCATTGTCAGCCTGAACCGTGCAAGACTACATACATACATAATTAATGGCATTCCTGTGTTTGTTAACAAAAAAAGCCCAACCTTCCATTTCAGATGTGGTCTAAATGGTGTAAATTGGATTAAGCCCAGCCTATTGTGCTGTCCGTTTAGCTGTCACAGGGGTTTGGCAGTGCACAGTGCTCTCGCTCCCCAATGCCAATGGAGAGGGTCTATGGTTTTGCTCCATTAGAAAAAGGTCAAGTATTGTATGAAGATGGTGACCGTTAGAATTACGTCTGAAGGTTACATTCTCCGAGGGCACATTTACATTGCTTTAAGTGCAGTTGGATGAAGGTAATATCCGATTTTAACGCGGCAAAGAAGAGTCAAGGTCTTGTGTGTGCAGCGGGGGAGAGAGCCATAGTGAAGAGAAAAGGTCACTCAATATATATGGAAATACTATCCCTTTTCTTGTCTCTTTTCTCCTGTCCTTTTATCTCTGGACCTCTCTGACTGGTTAGTTTGAGGTGTGTGTGTGTGTGTGTGCATGTGTGTGTGTGCATGTGTGTGTGTGCATGTGTGTGTGTGTATGTGTGTCTGTGTGTCTGTGTGCGTGCGTGCGTGCGTGCGTGTTTGTGCTAATATAAGCAGCTATGGAGGGGCTTATATAGAGCAGTCAGTCAGATCTTGACAGCTTAAAGCATTAGATGTGATTTCCTCCACAGATATGGCTCAATAAAAAGAAATCATCCTCTATTAGGCTTGAGTTGGGGCTAGCCGACGTGACTCTTTCGCCTGAACATTGCACAGCTCACTTCTAGGAATACAAATAAGATTTATCGGCTAGGCATAAAGTGGTACTAGCATACACAAGGTAGGTTAGATAATCATAGGAAAAGACCGTTTATCACACCAGCAAAAACGCACTTTTCCCCTGCCATCAGCGAAGCCGACATGGGGTGGAGGGGGTGCAGCAAAGTGGTCAGTTGTCTCTGGCCCAGGGAGAAGAGTGGGGGGGGGGGCAGATTCTGTCAGAAATTTTGGGCCCCATGAAAGATTTGATTTTTGGGCCCCCTTAAGGGCCCCTGTCAGTGCTGTCAATGCTTTGGCCATTAGAACACCTTACGGCCCCTAGCGGCACCTATGCCCTCATTACACTGTATGTATTGGGTGGGAGGCCCTTTCACATCACTTTGTCCTGGGCCTGGCCAAAGCTGTCAGTGGCCCTGCCTGTCACAAGCTCAGCTCCTGTCCTTGGTGGATGTGTGAGTGGACTTCCCTGTGTTTATGTCTCCCCCTCCCTGTCTCTGTTTATCTGGGGAAGGATTTACTCTGACAAACAAAACACTATCCCAGGCCTGAGAGTCAAGTCTTCCGGTGATCATTCCCAAAAGGGCCCTGTCCTGCTGACGAGGTGGAAGGAGTGGGGTTTATGGTGGCGGCAACCCCACACACACATTCATCACTCACACACACACACACACACACACACACACACACACACACACACACACACACACACACACACACACACACACACACACACACACACACACACACACACACACACCTCATCAAACGGATGAGAGAACAAAGCCTTTTGCACACACACACGCTCTAACAACTCATTAGAATTTGTGTCCAAATATTGTTTATTGTAAATGACCCATGTAAGCCATCTGTGTGTGACTTTTTTTTCTTATCAGATTACATTTTAACATACTTAGACGTGTTTGGCTTTTCTCCTCTTTTTGCAATGTTTTATACTTTTCTTTTGTTTGTGTGGGCTGGGAAATCTATAGCGAAGACTTCGCTGGTGAGGGTATTGTTACAATGACGAGGCAACAAAGACGTAGATTCTCATGTGTGGCAGCACGGAAACCACATCCCAAACCGCCTGGCAGACTGTCTTTCACACAAGCGTAGAGGACTTCTCATTTTCAACCACATCAGTCAGCCAGTTGATTCGTGGAAATTTGAAAAGTACATAGGATGCAATGGTACACATTTGTCTTATCAAACACTGTTTTTTGGGTAATTTTCTT
>NC_085861.1:41604884-41657384 GCF_034702125.1 Engraulis encrasicolus
CTCGTGATATTGTGTTTGTGTAGAAATGCTCTCATCTTGCGTGGAACATGTTCTTCGGCTGTGAGGTAAACCGCCACCACCGTTGATGTTAAGTCTTTAGGTGGATGCTTAATGAGATTTTTCTTTTTTTCTTCTTTATTATCATCTGTCTGCAGTGCTGGTCCTAAAGGTGACAATATCTATGAGTGGCGGTCCACCATTTTGGGCCCCCCAGGATCTGTCTACGAGGGAGGGGTCTTCTTCCTGGACATCGCTTTCACCCCTGACTACCCCTTCAAACCACCAAAGGTGAGCCAGAAACTGTCCATCTGTCAAAGTTTTCTAGTCAGCTCAGACTGCATGTTAATCTCTGAGTTGACCGAAAAGTTAATAATGAAATAAAATCGTTAAAATAGTACTACTGATATCTATATTTTACAATAAGCACGCAGCCGTGGTCTAATGGTTAGGGAGATGGTCTTAAAACCAGATGGTTGTAGATTCTAATCCCACCCTTACCTCTCCCTACACCTCCATCCATGGCTGAAGTGCCCTTGACCAAGGCACGTAACCCCACAGGGACTGTAACTGATACCCTAAATAACTGTAAGTCGCTTTGGATAAAAGCGTCAGCTAAGTAATGTAATGTATCTGTTCAGTTAAAGATAATGGTAGTCATGTTTTTATTAATCCAAAGGGAAATCAAGGAATCAAAGGAAATGGTAGATAGTTTATTATTATGACATTGATGTCTTCATCTTCAAGACTTCATCTTACAATGTTGCTCCAAATTGTCACAATGTGCACCATTTTACAGCTTTTGCTGTAATTCATACATATAGGTATACCTGTATGAAGTATTGGTAAGGGCTTCTTGACGTGACGTCTATAATGTATACTTTATGTACTACAATATCTCCTCCTCTCTGAAGAATTCAACAACTATTTCTCCTCACTCATTCCCCTGACAACACAACAGCTATTTTCTCCTTATAACACCTGGAAGACATCGACACCCTTATTACGCATTTTCTCAGCTCTTCTTTAACTCCCATGCTTTTTCATAGAGGACAGATTTAATTCACATTCGCACACTGATGCTCAATCGTTTTTCCTCACATGCAAGTCTCTTTGGATTCAACTGTCTGCCAGATGAGTGCCTCTAAATGTAAAGGGTATGTTGTTCACCCAACTAGATCCAGACTTCCTCCTGTAGCACTCTTCAGCATAGCTTAGTGTCCTTGCATTTGCCACTATACTCAGAACATTTCCTGTGGAATTAGTGAGGTACCCTTGTAGGCAGTTAATCATTAGCCTATATTTTTGGTTCAGCTTCTTTCCCTCTTCCCGATCCTATATAATACATACTCTAAGTCCTCCAATCTCTTAATTTTTCATGGGAAATTTGTAGTGCTGTGTGCTATTTTATTGTGTGTTTCAATTTGGTTTATCTTTTTAAAAAAATAGCGTATGCTTTGTCACAAAATGATTTATCTTTATACACAGTATTGTATAGTATATACATGTAATATGCACTGTTTCAACTTCCAGCGTAAGATGACCCGGTGAAACCTGTATCACTTGTTTGACGTAGTAGCGGAGTAACATAGAAATATCATGGAGAACAGCAGTTCCCCTTTCTTCCGAGCAGAAAAAGGGAACTATTCTGGCACCAATTAGGGTGCCGTAGGTTTAATGTGTCCAAAGAATGCCAGGGCCCATTAAAAGTTTCCGCAGGAAGGTCAGGGTCACTCCGCCACATGGAAGCCTCTGGTTGGAGGAAGTCAGTTTCAGATGTCAAAGTGAAAGACACACACAGACACACAGACACACAGACACACAGACACACAGACACACAGACACACACACACACACACACACACACACACACACACACTCTCACTCTTTTTTTCTGTCTGTCTGTCTGTCTTTCTCTCTCTTTCTCTCTCTCTCTCTGTTTCTTGCCTTTGGTGATTTTTTTCCCTTGCAATCGTTTATTTTGGGTTTAAGTATATGAGACACAGATCAAAATGTTAAATGACCAATTTCATCTTGGCTGAAGCAAAAATGACAATTTACATGAGCAAAAAGAACAAAATGGTTAGCAGTCTGGACTGCAATGTGCTAAATGTTTTCTTTGGTTCAGTGAAATCTAGAATGTTGGTTGACTTTCTTTTCTATTAACACATGAAAGATCTGAACACCTTCATTAACAAGTGGTGTTATGGCGAGGTACTCTGTTCTGTGAGAGATGGGGAGGTGTAGACTTTTTTATTGACTTTCTTTTTTTGTTGACTTTATTTATTATTATTTATTCATGTATTCAATATTAGGTTTTATTCATTCATTATATCCTTTTTACCCAAAGGCTGATGGTTTTATAAATTATTTGCAATAAATGCACTAAAAGTCATACGTGTTACTCACTCACTCACTCACTCACACACACATACAGATGTTGCCGTTTATATCACATGAAGGCTGTGTACTGCAAATGTTATCCCGATGTGTGACTAGGGATGCTCTGGGAACACGGTTCATTCAGCTGGTGGTAATCTTTCTGCTTCTGTTTTTTTTCCTTGAGAAGCCCAGCTGCCACCTAGCTGCGATTTGGCAAACATCAGCTTTCCAGAAAGTCAGCGATTACGAAAGCACGGTGCTTATCTGTGACTCTAATCAGGGTGAGCCCAGGCGTGTTATCGCCACGGGGGCAGCGGGACTACTCGCTTTTTATTTCCCACTACACTGCTGCACCTCCTGATAACGCCAGTGACTTATCACAAGAGACTGATTAGCCATTTTAATGAATGGAATTAGGCATGTGCCATGTGTGCTGAAACAAAACAAGACAACACAAAACTTCTGGAACAATTAACCGAGAGCTAGACACCGATCCAGTTGGCACATCTGTTCCACAGACATTGTTTATTCACGGCTCAAGTGATAAAGACATGTGACAAAGTGATAAAGTGTTTGGTGGGTAATGTGCTGAGTTGAGACAACTATCAGCAGGTTTAGGTCATTATGCCTTGAGGCTGTACTGGAAGTTATTTTGAGAGGATGAAATCTCCAAAGAATGTTGTGGTTCGTAGAAGAGAATACATTATCTGCATGAAATGACGCCTCCACTTGGTGAAAAAGAATCTGCAGTACTACAAGGGAAATGACAGAAATATGCTTCCTCTTTCTATTTAAGTTAGTGTACTCGGCCTATCTACGTGTGTATCATCTTTAAACTCACTTATTTCACCTCCTTAATTATGATATGGTTGTCCCGAATTTAAATTGAATGAATTTAAGCAATAAGCCATGAGAGGCTGTGTGTCTGTGCTGGATTTAGAGTGGCTAAGGGGGGTGAGGCTTGACATGAAGCCTGACTTTCAAGGGGTTAAGAGCTTAAAGCATGTACAGGTACCGTGGATTAGCATTGTATCAACCCCATCTAGTATTTCTCTCCTCTCATTTCCTCCATCTTCAACTGTATTAAGTTAATCCTCAATCCTCTAGTTTTCAGAATTATATTATCTGAATAATATCAGAGAATGCATATCTTGTGTCATGAAATGATCACTTCCAAATTATTGTTAATCATGGTGACTTCTGTTTTTCTCGTCTCCTTTCTGTAGGTCACCTTCCGCACGAGGATCTACCACTGCAACATCAACAGCCAGGGTGTCATCTGCCTGGACATCCTGAAGGACAACTGGAGTCCGGCGCTCACCATCTCCAAGGTCCTCCTGTCCATCTGCTCCCTGCTCACAGACTGCAACCCAGGTGAGGGCTCTTTACAAGGAGGGGGTGGTGGGGGCCAGACGTCATGGTGTGGGGGGACGGACGTCATGGTGTGCTGACCTCCGAGAATTTTTCCAGCAGTATAATCCTTACGGCCCCTAAAGCTGTTTTAAAAAAAGCACCATAAAACAAATGATATCTTTCCATTACAAGAAGAAAACCAAACAAAATCCCATAACATACCACAACACTGGCTTTGAATAGAGGAAGTGGAGGAGAAAGTAAGAGCCCCCGCAGTGTGCTTGCACTGCCAAAGGCTTGTTGGCGGGAAGTTTTCACAGTAAAAAAAAACAGAAGATTTCACAGTAAAGCAGCCACAGAAGCACTTTTTCTGCTGCTGCAAGTGTGATCGCTGCACTCTATCACCACACACAATAAAAAAGGAAGAGTGTAGAGAAGACGGTCTTAATGAATTGCATTAGATAATACGGCCCATCAGCACCACCATGCAGAGATAAACAGTATAGTCCCTATAGTGTAAGGACACCTGGACGCTGGCCAGACCAAGTCATGTGTCTTCACTGGTCTGCACAAAAAATGTCTTGTGTGCCTTTTTTGTTGTTGTACAGAAAAATGCTCATCTGCGTATATTCAACTACTGGTGGGGGCTTGGGCGCATAAAACAAAGGGACGTATCTTACTGATTGTGAGTGCCAAGTAGTTGGATCGAAAAGCAGATATCATAACAAAGCAACTGAAAAGGAAAAAAATGTTTTTGCAAGGGAGTTCTGAGGTCCTATGGATACCCCAAGGCTTAACTGTGCCTGGTCAGTTATGGGTCTTGATGTTAAAGCAGAACTTTGGCAAATTTGAGTTCAATATGTCTGTATCCCAAAAAAAAAAAAAACCTGTCATGTTGCCAGTTTGGGGGAAAGGCGTTGGCTGCGTTCGAGACTCATGTCTCAGCATAAGTTACAGAATAAGTGACATACAGTTGCCTTGCCTCGAAATTAACATTTGCCCTGATGGTCCGTCTTTTTAGCTGCCTGGCCACTCTCATTGTTCTCATGAATGATCCACCAGTGTAACTCTTTCGCTTCAGATAGATCGTATACAAACTGGCCAATGTAGGTTGTTGGTTGAACGCTGGCCTTTCAATATCTTTTTACTGACCATGTGACCACTCTAAAAGTAATACAAGCGTAGTTGTGCAACGTCCTCATTCATTACGTGCTCCAAACTGTCCCATTTCCATAAGACGCCCCACAGAGGCATAAGGCACCATGGCATAAGAGGGGGCCATATCACCAATCAGCCGTCGTCAGATTACATGGAGGACGTGCATCAAAATAGGACGCGCTGTATCTAAGGAAGTGCTGGCTTACTAAGAATCACAGAGACTTCAGGTCAGGACCAGTGAGTCATTCATGACCTGTTTGACTCACATGGACTATTTATAACACGGTAAAGGGGATGTGAGGTGATAGATGTAAAAAAGTCAGATTTTGAGTAACGATTTGTGGTCAATTTGGGGTAATGGGGGGTTGACATGTAGTAACGCCATTGACAAAATTTGAAAATAAATACGCAATGCATGTGAAAACACGTAAAAATGTGTGTCGTAAATAAATCAAATGACTAAATGCACAAAGAAAAGCATTTCAAAAGAATTTATCACACAATGAATCCCATAATATCATATATATTCTTCTGACTTCGTACATGTCTAATTTTGTGTTTTGTTGCTCCAATTCCAGCTGACCCTCTTGTCGGAAGCATCGCCACGCAGTATTTGACAAACAGAACAGAGCACGACAGAATAGCAAAACAGTGGACGAAGAGATACGCCACATAGATCTTGCTCCAGATGCTCCTGCGGCCACCCCGTTTCTTTCCTCAACACCTCAGCCCCATCCCAAAACTCTCCGTCGCCCAACCCCCTCCCCTCCCCTCCCTTCCCCTCCTGACCTCCTTCTGTATCTCTCTCTCTCTCTACCTCTGTCCCCTCTTGGTCAAAGCACACTCCCTGGGTAGAAGTCAAACTAGTCCCTCCTGTCCTCTCCTGTTGCTTGTGGCATCTTGCCTCAATTGTCACCCCACCTCCATGAGGAAAACAATGAGGTTTCCCCTCTGTCAACGTAGGCAGAGCAACTTTAGCTGGGGGGATTTATCCATTTGACATCCCGATTGTTAATGAGATCATGTCTTTTGAATTGGGCTTTTGCGGGATATTGCATAAAGCTTTGACCATTGATGACATCGAGCCACGTGTCACAAGACCACAAGTTACTGAAAAGGATGGGAGGAACTAGTTTGAGTTTCAACCCCCAAGTGCAGCCCACCTCCCCCACCCCCACCCCTGGGCCTCTCCCTCTTTGACCTCTGTTGACCTTTCTGTGAAGAGAACTGTTCTTTTTTTGTTCCTTGTTGACTTGAAAGCTTCTTTTTATACAAAGAGTAGTTTTGGGATTTTATTTTCCGATTATCTGAATGTTGGAGTTACCCTTGGAGAGGGGGAGTAAAACTACAAAAAATAATAATTATTGCCCCTCGATTTAATGTATCTATATCTCTTTTTGCTTTTTAAAGTGTACTTTGTAAAATGTTCTGTTTATCTACGATAAAAGTGTCTCATATTAATCCAGAAAACCAATGTGTTTTTTTATTTGTCACAATGTATGAAATGAATGGCATTGGCATCAGTTCTACCAGTGTTCATACTCACCGATTTTGGCTTGCCAGAGGGTTGACATCATGAAATTCCCTGATGATGTTTTCGCACTATAGCCCAAATCTACTCACAACAGACAACTGGCTCAACTCTCTACCTACTCACCTACCGGTAGGGTATTCTAAGAACATGGTGAAGTGGTAAACTTTGACCTACAGGAAGTGGTAACATTGCTAATAGATGGCCCACAATGAGGACTTCTACGCTCTTCTATTAGATGATTTACCACTACCTCATTGTTGACTCAACCTGGTTTACTACTAAGCCAGGTTCTCGGAATACCTCCGGGCAGGGTGCGATTTGTTGAAGAACCAGAAGGGGGGATAAGTTTCAGATTTTAAGCATTATAAATGGAGTAACATACTGCAAATATTCAAATCCTGTAGGAAAATTGGAGGTATTAAAACCAGAAGGGGGGACAATCCCCCCCATCCCCCCCTACAAATCGCACCCTTCCTCCGGGAAATCTTACACACAAAGTGCACACTTTTCTGGAACAAGTGCATATTATAGTTTATTTTGATTTTACCATGGTGGTTTTGTCTTTCTTTCTTTTCTTTTTTTAAATGGAGTTCTTTGCATGTACTATGGTGGAACAGCTTATTCTCCAGCGACTTCATTCTTTTTAATTGTTTTGTTTTGTATGTATTTTAAAACACGCGCTTAGTGCAGTCAACAGGTTAGACCTTCACCTGTTGGGGAAAAGTGACCATGTACATTTACATAATGTATTAGCAACTGGCCATCTCTGATCGTCTGGCAGAGGGGTTGTGCACTTGCTTTACTAAAAACACCCAATAAAACACTGTGGTTGAACTGTAGTTTGCAATGATTGTGCATTTCTTTGTGAAATTGAACGCACATTGCAGGCAAGATGTGGAAAGACACCATTGGATTAAAAAAAGAAACTTTAAAAAAAAAATGTTTTCCTCCAGACCATGTTAAAAATCCTCGAAACATAATGCCATTATACCTGTGTTTCCCTATTTTCTTCAAGGCATGTAGATGTTTGCTTGTAGAGAGACTTGCTCGCCCTACGCAAAAAGAAAAGTGTATTAAAGTGTAGAGTTAGTATACTGTTTTTGTACTACAGTGTACTATGAGTATACTTACTTTTATAATTCCAGTGTTCAGACAGTTTAAAATTCTTGGATTGTGTATTATTGATGATGAAGTGAATGTGAATTGGTATGGTGCTTGTAATTAATACCCTGTAATGTAGAATGCTTTAGATTACATTGTTAAAATGTAAATAATGTAATGTGCTTGTGTACCCATTAAGTGTAGATGTTAATGTAATGTGCTTGTGTACCCATTAAGTGTAGATGTTAATGTAATGTAAAGTAGTGTACAAATTAAGTGTACTCAAATTATAGTTTATTAGGGTACATTAGGGTGATGCCAGCGTAACGTCATAAGTATGACATCACATTGTAGTGTCATACCGGTCATCAGTCTTCATTTCAGTGGGGTTGACTATGGCAATAGCCTTTTCACAGATATCCCAAAAAGACCATCAAACAGCTTCAACTAATCCAAAATGCAGCAGCAAGGGCTCTTAAGAGAATAAAAAATGACTGACCACATTACTTAAAGGGACACTGTGAAAGATTATTAGTTGTTTATTTCCAGAATTCATGCTGCCCATTCACTAATGTTACCTTTTTCATGAATACTTACCACCACCATCAAATTCTAAGTATTCATTATGACTGGAAAAATTGCACTTTTCATACATGAAAAGGGGGATCTTCTCCATGGTCCGCCATTTTGAATTTCCAAAAATAGCCATTTTTAGCTGCAAAAATGACTGTATTTGGGCCATACTAGAAAATATTAGTTTATTACTTAGTACACTTTCATGAAAAGATCACATTTGGCAATAGGCAGCCCCGTTTCAATGAGCAGCATAGTTGCAGTACCTTTTTTGATATTTTCCTGCACAGTGTCCCTTTAAGTTTTGAGATCACACTGCATTGGCCCCCATTGAGCTACTGAATTGACTTCAAGTCAAGTCAGCTTTTATTGTCTTTTTCTTCATATGCACAACTCATAGCCTACAAGGAAAATGAAATGACGTTTTCTCTCTATACCATGCCAGGACATAGACATACACAAGACTGACATTTTACAGACTGACATAAAGTGCAAGACAGGACAGGTAACAGTGATGGACTGGTAACAATAAGTGATCAATAATAAATACAGTACAAATGAACATTTAACATTCAACATTGAACATGTAAACAGAAGATAACATAACATAACCTCTTGTGTTTAAATCATTGAATGGCATGGGACCCAACTACGTACCTACTGGATAGGTTTCAGCTGCCTGTATGCACCAACTACTCGGTCACTAAGATCAATGGAGAAAAACTTGTTGGCAATAACTGACAAATGTCATAACAAAGTGAGGAGAGGCAGCCTTAAGTTGCTACGCTGTAAAGCTTTGGAACCAGCTTCCAGACGATGTAAAAAGTTGTATGATAGGCCATCATTTTAGAGTAGGCTAGGGGGTATGTAGGGGATTAAGTGGTGCATCGCCCTAATCATACTATGAGTGGGCTTGTTCTGCCTGCGAGGACCTAGGTTCAAGTCTGGCCGGGGTAATTTTATTTCCCAACCTACTCTCTTTTTACTCTGTTCTTGTCTCCTGTCGTGATCTTCACTAACTAAAGAGTATAGGCTAGGTATAAATATACAACCAGATTTTGCACCCAGTCTGATTTGGCCCATAAATGGATTAGGAGATCTAAATGTGTTGATAATGAGGGAACAGCACTAAGAAATGTTTGCCCCACACCACTGGCTTTGTGTGAGCAACTGGGTCATAGACAGTGGGCTTTGATGATCAGTTGTTTGACACCACAGGTTTGCCACTCACATACACTTTTTAAACAGGAAATTGCATTTCTGCTTTCACCAATTTAACACCAAACAGGAACCAGTGGGTGCTCACTGAATACACCTAGAAGACATTGAAGACATTGGGAGCCGGGCAATATATTAGGCAGTGTTGGATTTTCCAGCTACCCTACCACCGTGTAAGCTGGATCCGGAGGCACCCAAAGGAGTAGAGCCGACAACTTGAAATTCAGTCCAAATTAAAAGATTATTTATTGATCTAATACATACAAATTACTAAGCGAACACAGAGTGTATAAAGCATAAAATACAGAAGCCAAAATACAGAGCTCTGGGTTCAACTTAGAACACAGAGCCCCAGGTTCAAAGATGAACACTGGATTTCCCTAAAACCTAATGATTATATAGTAACATACTTTCACAACATAACATACTAAAATATGTAAACAAAATAGTCTCTGTGTGTGCAACTGGAATCATCCAGATCTTCTTATCTTGTCACGCGCATCCCAAGGTCTTCACGTCATTACCTGTTGGTCATTAGTTTAACACTCACATGTCCATACATGTCACGACAAACGACATTGACAAACACCCATCCATACCACACAGGCCCAGTCTTCTTTCAGCATCCCAGGATGGCCATGTACAAACACACTCATACACACAGACACACACATTGTCACATATAATAGAAGTCGCCGGTCCATTCCTCCTGGTTCTAGAAAAGGGACAAAGATGTTAGGGTTATACATGCTCTCACACACACACTTCCGGTCATCCTTCACGTGTTCACATGCCCCTGCTCCTCTGCCTGGCACTGCACCACGTGTCCTTGGAGACGATGTTCCTATGTCCAACAGGTCACTTGTCACCGTCCCCACTAGCTTGTGCTGGTTCCATCCTCTGACTTGTATTTTGCATGAAAGGACATCATAACAACATTCTTTAGCCACGAGCATGTGACACCTCTTCGCACCAAGGCCATAGCCCACCACCTCGACAGTGCATATTCCGTCATAGAATGTAGGGGTGATGTTAACATAACTCGTGCCGGCATACCAATGGATCATCATCATACAATATTCAAGATTAACACAGTTAAAACCGGTACTCGCACATCTTCCAGCTAGAACCAGTCTGTTACAGCCAACCAGGTGGGAGCGTATCGATGTTCCCACGCCCCATTGGTCCCACGCCCCATTGTTGCCACGCCCCATTGGTCCCACAGCCCACTGGTCCCACAGCCCATTGGTCCCACAGCCCATTGGTCCGACAATGCTTTTTTATTTACATTTTTAGGCCCATTGGTCCCACAGACCATTAGTCCCACAGCCCAGTGGTCCCACATCACAAAGACTTTTAACATTATTTTTTAGGCCCATTGGTCCCACAGCCTAATGGTCCCCCAGCTTAGGCCTGAGGCCTATATGTTCTACAACTCAATATACCCACATTTCTGAGTAAACTAATAACAAACAAGGTGTAAAGACATTTAACCCTTTACAGTGTGGCCTACACCTACAACTGCACTGCTACTACTAATAATAACAATATGTCTTTGATGGCTACTCAAATTGGCTTTACACAATAAAAAGTGGCCCATAAAATATCATCACAGTCGGGGGTGGCACACGCGGTTAGGGCGTCAGACTTGCATCCCAGAGGTTGCCGGTTCGACTCCCGACCCGCCAGGTTGGTGGGGGGAGTAATCAACCAGTGCTCTCCCCCATCCTCCTCCATGACTGAGGTACCCTGAGCATGGTACCGTCCCACCGCACTGCTCCCCATGGGGCGCCACTGAGGGCTGCCCCCTTGCACGGGTGAGTAGTAGTAGAGTAGAGTAACTTTATTGATCCCCAGGGGGAAATTCAGGTAATTCATTGCATAAATGCAATTTCGTTGTGTGCAGTGTGCAGTGTTCACTTGTGTGCTGTGGAGTGCTGTGTCACAATGACAATGGGAGTTGGAGTTTCCCCAATGGGCTTTCGCTTTCACTTGAACAGGGTCATTCAAGGCCCAGTGGTAAGCTGCCATAAAATAAAATCTATTTATAGGATATATGTGTTCTTAAAGTAGTTGAGGAACATTCCTGGGACTAAATGTGAATCATTTCTTAGAAATATGGGAACACGAAGCAGCAGGAATATGCTGTGTTATCAATGGACCTAAAGAATAATGTTAAAAGTCTTTGTGATGTGAGACCCATGGGCTGTGGGACCAATGGGCTGTGGGACCAATGGGCCTAAAAATGAATTAAAAAGTCTTAGTGATGTGGGACCAATGGGCTGTGGGACCATTGGGCCTAATTTTGAAAAAAAAAAAGTCTTAGCAATGTGGGACCAATGGGCTGTGGGAACATAGAGTTGACCCCAACGGGAGCGTACCTATGTTCCCACGCCCCATTGGTCCCACAACCCATTGGTCCCATTGGTCCCACAACCCATTGGTCCCACAGCCCATTGGTCCCACGTCACTAAGACTTTTTTTCATTTTTTAGGCCCATTGGTCCCACAGCCCATTGGTCCCACAGTCCATTGGTCCCACAGCCCATTTGTCCCACATTGCTTTTTTATTTGAATTTTTAGGCCCATTGGTCCCACAGCCCATTGAAGTGTTTGTGATGTGGGACCAATGGACTGTGGGACCAATGGGCTGTGGGACCAACAGATCAAAAAATAAGTTAAAAAATCTTAGTGATGTGGGACCAATGGGTTGTGGGACCAATGGGCTGTGGGACCATTGGGCCTAATTTTGAAAAAACGCAAAAGTCTTAGCAATGTGGGACCAATGGGCTGTGGGACCAATGGGCCGTGGGAACATTGGGCTGACCCCGACCCCAACCAGGTCATGGTGACCTCCTGGTATCTTTCTAGCCTACAGCTGCCTCAAGGCCCTCTGCCTCGACACAGCCTGAAGATGGTTCAGTGTCTTAATCCCCCAAATGAAAAGACTCCCTCTCTTGCGGTCCCATAGTTTATGCTTACTTTACTCAAAATCCACACATTGTAACAACCCCACATTATTTCCCCTCTATACATTATAAAACACATAAATGTAATTACCTGATTGAACAGCTAACACTAAATATGAACATGTGATTAGTTTAAAACATAAAGGCCATTGGCTTTATTGAAATATTAATAAATGGTTTATCTTAATTATCAGATGAGGTCACATTTAGGCCTACTGTTTTGTTCTCACTCGGTATATGAAATCAACAGCAGCTAGAACTATGAAATGCTGCAAACTAGATCTACTTTTATCACACACTGAACATGTGGCTGCCTATGCTGTGAAACAGTTTTTTTTTTTTTTTTTAATAAATGGCAGGCAGTGTGACATTGTTTATTTTCTTCTTTTTTTATAGAGAGCAAAATCTTTATTCTAGGCCTAGCCCAGTGGGTCCAACCCAGTTGGGAGGTAGGCCTATTTTCACACCAGTTTCCCTGTCTTTAAAGCACATATGAAATATGGATTAAATAACCTTGTCTTCCATTTTACACTAAAGGAAAGGAATGTAATTACGGTAGTCTGCAAAACCACTCATCAAAACGGACCTAGCTGCCTTTGGTCTTCTCATCCACACACTGCTCTAGTGCTAGTCCGCCGCCTACTACTGCAATAGGCACTTCCGCCCTCAACAACAAGCCAGAGGATTGCGGAGCCAAGCCAAGCAATCTACACCGTTCCATAACCATTGCACAAGGTAATTAAAGGTAAGTCAACACGGAAAAGTGAGTTTCTTTACGTGTATATCGCAATAGACACGTCTCCAAGTTCCTTTCTCTTCTCGCCACGGGCCTTTCTCATTGTCAAATCTGGTTTAAAAACCCAACAATGTACAGAAGCTAGTCACCACACAACAAAAAAGTCGACAGCGAACGACTCCATAGCTACCATTCGGTGCCTGGCTAGGGCTGAAAACTGGTTAGCTGTCTGCGAGGTTACTGGCCTTGTCTGTGATATGTGGTGAGTGTCTTAACGCAAATTAAACACATTTGGCCTAACAATGATCATGGACATTTAGCGAAGCTATGCCCAGTGGTTATATACCTTCAGAGGGGGTTACACGTTTGTTTGCACAGATTGCAAAGGCTAATGTGAGTTTCGCTAGCTAGGTTGGGTGTCCACTAGTTAGTGGTTAGCCATGTTGGCAGCCAACCAGCATTGGTGAACATTAGCTTTGTACTTCTGTGAGTAGTTCACTAGTTCTAGCTCTATGCGTGAATTCGCTTTGCATTTGCGTGTGTCGCCGTGAAGTTCAAATTAGTTCTAGCGAAGAGGGACTGCGCCTTTCCATACTTTCAAATTGATGCTGTGTCAATCAATAAAACACTACGTGAGTGATTCATTTTGATTCCCATAGAGGAGACATTGTTATTGCTGGGTTAACTAACACATTTCATGGAGCTTCCAATTGCCAGCGGACAATTCCAAATGGGTTAATCACCAGTAAAAAAACATTCGCCAGTCATAGTTGGTGGAGAGCTCTATCTAGAATGGAGATGTGTTTGTCATTTTAACCTCGACACGACACATTTCTTTACACTGTTGTTGCATGCTGGCTGGTGTGTGTGTGTGTGTGTGTGTGTGTTATTTACAGGGGGCTGTGTAACGAATTAATCAACTGGTTTGGATTTGGACCTTTTCAAATACTGACTACAGTATTTGGCCAGAAGAGCTGTAGCCACAACAAACCATCTCACCTGCAATAACTGTAAACCCTCGGGAGGGGTTCAAGTGCAGAGCCAGTATGAGCAAGTCCTCCAAACTGGTGTCCACAAGTGCTAAAAGGTAATGATTTAACAGTCACCTCAAATGCTATTTGGAGCCAGTACACTTGTGTAAATTTAACTGATATTGGCATCATGGTTTAGATTTTGGTTTTTTTTATCTGTGACAGGATTCAGAAAGAGTTGGCAGACATAACACTGGACCCTCCACCAAATTGCAGGTAAGGTGTGGCGTGGTTCTTGTTTTGATAAATGAGGTGTTGACGTAACTCATCATGGCCATAGTGGTATCTCATGAATGCCTTCTACTTTGCCAATTCCAACCTCTGTGCCATTCCAGTACATGGAGTGTGTTGAAAATGAGAACGTGCAGGGGTCCTGAAGTCCTGGTGAATGTTACCAAAACTCTGAAAGTGTAGTCTCAAGACAACTTCAGAACTCAACCCTTACCACATTTTTCCAAGTCTATCTTCAAACAATCAGTTTACCAAGTGGTAATGTCCACACGTCTGTGTTGTTAACAGAAAGTAAAGGCCTATCGCACACCAGCTTTGAATTATTGTTGTACAGTTTTGATTGTCACCTGCATAATGCTGAAGCTGTACACAGTATATTAAGTATATTACTGTATTCAGCCTTAAGGCCCATTTATGCCTTACTTTCCGTATGTAATTCTGTACGTACACGCCAACCCTCAACATGTGTTTTGGCATTGGATAGCACATGTAAACATTCCACACAAACCCATATCCCTCTCACACACAGGGTATGAACCGGGCGTAACTCTGTTTATCGCAAATGATTTAAAAGCCATACTTGCTAAGGGTTTCGTTTAAGGGTTTCGGTTTAAGTGTTAGTTACCGATCTACCTCTTCAAGCCAGACAGTGCTTCAATGAGTCATCAAGCTCAAGTTCAAGTTTACATAGCCATGTTAACAGTATAAAGTACAGTTGTTCGGAATGTTTTTTTGTGTGCTCACACATACAACAATACAGCTAATGGAGGGGGGGGGGGTTACATAGGATACATCGGATACATAGGGATAACAGGGGATACATAAATAAATAAACAGGGAATGACATACAACATTGGAGACATTGAAAAGTGCAATGGAATATTTAAAGTGCATGGGTTGGTACAGAATTTTAGGAGCAAGTAAGGGGAACTCACACACCTGGATGCTGATGCAATAGTGTACTTGTATAGCATGTTTAGAAAATAAATAAAAGTGCTACCCAAGTGAACAGTACAAACGTTTCGGTCCCAGTCAGACCGTCCTCAGTGCCTTGTACAGAATTTCGATTCGATTACGATTCGGGAGGTTTTCGATTCTACATTACACTTCTACTGAGAGCAAAGCACATTTTCCATCAGTCATGATGAGGCAATAGAAGCAGTCAGATACTGAACAGCATTTTATTGGCTGTTTTCTCTATCAGTCTTACAGTTTTCAATGCTTTGAAGTGCTTTTTACCTCCGCCAAGGAGGTAATGTTTTCGGTCTCGTTGGTTTGTCTGTTTGTCTGTCTGTCTGTTTGTCAGCAGCATAACTAAAAAAACTAATCAACAGATTTGGACGAAACTTTGTGGGGTTGTTGATAATGACCCAAGGAACAAGTGATTACATTCTGGCAGTGATCCGGATCTAGACGCCCCTAGTGACTAGAAATTGAATTGCGGGGACTCCACAAAAAGAAGGCAGAAAGACTTCGGGTGTAACAATGTTCTATTGAAGCAGCTTCCTTGGCGGAGGTTTACGCTCTCTGAGTGCTTCTAGTATTTAATTTAACATTCATTTGCTCCGGAAATATCCACAGAAGTAATTGAAACTTCAAAAAATATGCCGCATCGATTATGACACTTGCCGTATTGAATTGAATTACCCTGCCCCCGCATTGCGATGCATTGCCGAATCAATTATTGTTGACACCACTATGTGTCGTACATATTTTTGGGTTTTGTGAGTCAATCTGATGTTGAAACATTCATGCACACATCCCTGTGGATATACTTGCTCTGTTTATGATATGATTCTGATGTAATGTAAGACTGCATAATGAACAAATAGAAAAAGAAGTTCCCAAAAAAAACAATGTGGCAGAGAGGAGCCAACACATGGTGTTGTTGACTGCAATGGGCAAGCTTAATGCCACGTCTAACATGCACGTGCATATGCTCCACTCATTATGCATTATCCCACTGACCTAATTCAAGCAATGCGCTGCACATGTCAGTTTTTGCCTCAGTGGAAAACCGACAACCTGAGGCAATAGAGCACTTGGATTATTATATTAGGATAATGTTCTTGCATTATTTATGAAATTCCTGAAGTCATTTATGAAAATAGGGGAATTTTTGGTCGATCAGTGGGCTATGTCCTACAGAACAGACTTGACACACTGCCTTTGTGCTAGGCCTGGCTGGGTTTTGTGCTAAAGTAGTGCTGAGTTTAATCCTGTGAGATTATCAGTGCCAGAGCACTGTGGGACCTCCCCAAACCAGCCTCATATCTTGACATAGGAACCTTGGGCTACCTTACACTGCGGCTATAGAGTTTTTGCCTTATGTGATAAAGGATGTCTATTACCTGTGTTATTTGTGTCTTGAAATGTCCATGTGGGCATTATGTGTGTATTTGTAAGCTACTTGACACCTCAATATCCCCCTGGGGATCAATAAAGTTACTCTATAAGTCATGGAAATTAAGATGAAATGGGTATTATTGGTTATTTCAGGTTTAAGTCAGCTTTATTGTGAAAACCATACGCATATCATACTGCTATGACAGCTGTTTTTTATTATTATCTGTCTGCAGTGCTGGTCCTAAAGGTGACAACATCTATGAGTGGCGGTCCACCATTTTGGGGCCCCCAGGATCTGTCTACGAGGGAGGGGTCTTCTTCCTGGACATCGTGTTCACACCGGACTACCCCTTCAAACCACCAAAAGTACTTACAGCGGTCTCGTTTTTTAAAAGTTCTTTGCCCTATTCCGTCTTGCCCACTTTCGAGTTTTCTACCGTTGTCATTTTGTTTTCATTCAGCTGCATTTGTCATAATATAATATAACAAACAACACAGCAGCAGAGACTTTAAATAAGTCTTCTCGATGTGATATAACTACAACAAACTGCGTTGAAAAACAAAAAGGACAACAAATAGCTTGAAATACCATTCTAGAGATATCTTGACTAATGTGCTGCAATGACCCAATGTTACAAACAGAAGTTAGTAGACAAAAAGGCCAAACATGGTGTCCTCCCTTTTCACAAGCAGAATACGGTAAAATGAAGTTTCCTTTAATAAAAAGTCTTAATTGGGTTCTAGCATAGTTTTAAAAAGGAGGTATGACAGGTTTTCAGTGGAATTCACATGCATATGCTTTCGTATGAGTGGTCTGGTGATTGGTTGTTGTTTCGTCCAATAGCACACAGATTAAGATGAGAAGAAATTTAGTAGTTGGCTAGACTATCAACATCGTGCATAATCTCAGTATTATTATGATCAGGCTCCCTACACATGAACTGGGTCGTAGAGCACATGGATTAGGGTTTCTTGAAAGGATTGTTGGTGAACACGCCTACTTTCATCAATGTCTCTAAATATGCTCACTTCACAATGGTGTGCAATGGAGGTTTACAGTTGTTTGAAGATGGCATGTCTGATGTTCGACTGAGTTTCAGAATATTGTATTATCCAAAAACATCAAAGATTGCACATCTATCTTGTCATGAAATAATAACTTCCAAATTATTGTTAATCACGGTGACTTCTGTTTTTCTCGTCTCCTTTCTGTAGGTCACCTTCCGCACGAGGATCTACCATTGCAACATCAACAGCCAGGGCGTCATCTGCCTGGACATCCTGAAGGACAACTGGAGTCCGGCGCTCACCATCTCCAAGGTCCTCCTGTCCATCTGCTCCCTGCTCACAGACTGCAACCCAGGTGAGGGCCCTGACGGAACAAGTGTGCCATTGGCTTATGGCTCATTCTTTCAAAACTCGGCAATCAGAAACCACAACCTCTGTCTCGGGAAAGTGCGAGTACTGAGATCAGAGTTCTGAAATAAAAACTCGGAGCAGTTCGGTGTACTCCGATTTCATTAAACTCTACTGCGGCACTAACGGCGTCTGCTATGTGGCCACCCCGGGTTCGATTCCCAGCCCGGATCCTTTGCCAGCCCTTCCCCGTTTCTCCTCCACTATCCTGTCTCATGAAAAAGAAATAAAGGCTTGAAAAGCCCACAAAAATATTTGGGGAAAAAAACATTGGCACTTTCGGGTATTTGTATTGTCCCTAACTGTTGCAATAGCACAGATGTCGGGAGAACGAACTCTGGTCTACCGGCAACCGAGTTTCAAAACAATTAGCCATTAAACCTGCCTCAACCAAGTCATTGGAAATGCTTGATTTCCATTGGCTCTCATCCTGGGTAATATGAAATAAAATGGTGAGAGCAGCTTGGCCAGACCAAGTTGGTTGTGAAATTTTGGTGCAGTGTAATATTGATTATGGGTGGACCCTGGCTAATTATGGTGCGTCGGGATGACCCTTTAGACATAACACCCCTAGAGACCACACTGTACATTCATTACGCTCATTTGCGGTAGAATAACTGGAGCAACAATGATTTCTTAAACAACAATACACTCCAGCGTTATGGGCCCTGGTGCTGACTGAGTAGAGCTTGTGAATCGCATTGTTTTTTTTATCAGATTCACACAATAGCGAACATGGCCCATTACTATTACACGGCCATGCCGTCAATAAGTAATCATTTTAAAGCAGAGAAAATGTTTAACACTATGTTATGATCAAATGACCACAGAATATGTATCGCATCTAACATGTAGGCGCCAGCCATGGCTCAAACGGCTAGGGCACGGGCTGTTGTGTCGGATGCTCTGATTCGATTCTGACCCAAGGTTGTTTTCTGATCAAGATATCTTCCCTTTTTAAACAGACAACAGTGCTATGGAACTACAACACCAACAAATTGGTAGTCACTCAGGAGTGCTACTTGTTTGCAATGTGTCAGCCCATCACATTAAAGACTTTATTTTATTAAATCTAGCTGTGTACCTTTGGAAAACCTTGGCAAGACTTGCACAGCAATAACCGCAGAAGTTAAGTGTGACCATATTTTGAAGTAGCAGTGCTATGGGATGACCTTCCAGAATGTTTCAGTAGTGTTGGCCTTTTGAGTTATAAAGATAACCTGTTCGGCCAGGGCATCTGGCCAAAACAGGGATCACTTGATTTACTGGCCATCATTCAAACGTGACTTGTCCTTCAAGTCTTGTGTGGGTTTTTTTGTCCCATCATATTTTCCTGAGTCTAAGTGCTCTCTCTCCCTTGCAGTCCATTGGTTAGACTCTTGTTTGTATTGTTTGAGGGTATTGATATGAGGTGGCTTGGTGATTTGAGAAGGACTGAAAGTTTCAGAAGTTGAGAACTCAACAATAGTTAAAGCAGTAGTTTTAACCGCCTGAATGGATGCACTTTTTTTAGCACAACAGCACTCAGTATACAGAGGTTCTTGTTGGTTAATGAATTCAATTTGTTTTTCCGCAGCGGACCCCTTGGTGGGAAGCATCGCCACCCAGTACACAGCAAACAGAGCTGAACATGACAGAATAGCCAAACAGTGGACCAAGCGCTACGCCACATGACATGGACAAAGACTGTGCCTTTGACTGCTGCTCGAGAAACTCATGGACTGAGCTATTCTTCTTCCTTTGTGTGTGTGTTCTTCCTTTTTAGGATTTTATTTGAAAGGTGCGTGTGTGTGTGTGACGTGTGTCTATTCTTTGTCTTCTGCAATTTTAATTTATCTTTGCTATAACTGTGAATACAATAAAAAGCCACAAAAAACGTTTCAATGTATATGTATGTTATTTTGACTTGTCTGGCTGCTTATTCATTGAATTCAGTTGAATGTGGACTTTATGTAGCGTAGTGCAAAGTTTAAGTGAAGTTTGAGCAATCCCTGTCCCTAGTTTCTGCCCCGTGTACCGTATAGGCATTTTAGTTATTAAGAAAAGGTGTGGCCTTGTGTAGGTCTGATGTGGTTCTTATGTGAGGCTCCACTGCCTTACATTTCAACTGAAGCTCCTTCCTCAATCCTGGAGAACCTGCCGAAAAACTCTTTTTTTTTTACATTTAGAGATGTCAGATAGTGATCTCACTTTAACCTAGTGATGGTCATCATCTTGCCTCAAATGACTGGAACAGCTGTAAAGCATGCAAAGCAAATTTCACTAAAATCACAAGAAAGATTTAAAAAATGTACAATTTACTCAACGCCAATGTACCTGTACAATACCATTTTAGACTATAAAATACTCATGTAGTGTACATGTTATGCCCATGTTATTAGTTTCCAAATACTAGTATATATAAGAGCTTAATAACGAAGGAAACAAACAAACAAAAAAGCCTCAAGTAACTGGGCAAACAGCCGTGGTGGTGCGGTGTCCACAACTCACAGCCTGGTGATATCGGTGAGCCAAGTTACTGGAATCACGTTGACTGCCAGCTACAACGTGAGGGCAGAACTGTTACATGCACCAAGTTCGAGACTCCGCCTCTGAAAAACTGTGTCACTGGGTTAAAGTGACTCAGAGCCCAGGCCAGGAGGAGTGGCCGACAAATGGGTCACATGGTTTACACACAACTGCGAACACTAGTCTAGGTACAGCGCGGTTACACAGCCAGGGAGTGCCATACTCGGAACAATTTCACTTGTCATTCAGAGTTTTCTCTGCATCTTCAAGGATAGCGAGCATATCCGTGCTTGGATGTCTCTTCCGTATCAGTTCGTCGAGTTGTAGGTCTTCGCAAGGTGTCCTGCTTTTATGCACTTACTTTTCATTCAGTAACCTGTTAGTAACTATGTATCAGTATTACAACGTGACAAAGTCGTTACAGTGTTGTGATCTGTAGAACGGTCGTGAGCAACATTGTTGCATTTCAAGGGAAATCCTGTCTTTTGCACATTGATGTGTAACAACAACTCTTTTTGGACGTCTTCAGTACTTGCACTTAGAACGTTTCTGTTCTTACTTTCTTGACCCATTGCAGAACATGGAATCAACTAAACTCGGTAAGTACTTCCAAATTGTCATACAATTATCTGCCATCATACATGTATAGGCTACCTTGACAAGACAAACCGTTCATTTTTTTATTCGTCATACATTTTCACTCATTTGAAAACTGATGTTCGCAGTTTGTAGCGATGCTGTCAACCAACCATGTATGCACTTGTAGAATTAGGACAAACCAGCAAATGAAACGTATTGAAAGTTGTTAAGTATATAATAATAATGGATTGTGCTTTTATGTGTATATAGGTGACTATCTACCTATGAATTATTTTCCTGTTTTAGTCAAATACAAGGCACGCCTTAAGTGGGTTAGGAGTACTACTGGTGTTATGAACACATTGTACTCACGGTGTCTGGGTTTCCTAAACTCACATGGACGGGGCTGCCTAGCCATGTGCCTCTGTGTACACGATTCTCCGCTCTCGATTCCCATTGGTCGAAATCTTTCGTGACGTGCTCATTACATAATTCGGCACGATGTCCTGGCGCTGTTGCAGACTGCAGTACCACGTGAGGTAGCGGGAGACAGTTGTTCTGACCTAGATATTTCCCCCACAGAATGCATGTCAGATCCACGTGTGGGAGGGTTTTAGGAAAGGAATAGTCACTGCTAGTTAGGTAACGCCCCGTGGACTCACTCTTGACATCCACTGTACAGTAATATATTCCCGAAAATATCGATTAAAAAAAACAAAACAATAATACTACAAAATAATAATGGTCTAGTCTTTCTTTCCTTTTTGTTGACTCTACTACAGTACACACACATACACCCACTGGCAGTCCAGGCATATTAGTAAGACATAGACTTAAGGTTTTTTTTTTTTAAATATATATATTTCTGGATTTATTTGTACATATACACAATTCTGTCTTTTTCTAGTTGAATTGTTGATTTCTTGAGTTTGGGGTCAGCTTGGCTGACTTGTGATTTGGCCTTACTTAATTAAGCAATACTGACTTGGAGACCTCTAGACTATTTTGTTTTGAATCCTCTGCCAAACAAGATGAGCATTTTTGTGAATGTAGTGTGTTTGTGTGTGTTAAGGTTAAATGACCTGTTTATGTGTGTACACGTGTGATAGGGAGCTGCCACTGTGGAGTTGGATTATGTAACAGTGTTACTCAATGAAGTCAAAAGTGGGTCAATCTTTGTGAAGGCAGACACGGGTTCTACTCTCTTCCCCTTCCTGCTTTGCTCCACCTGGAAACCTTTACTTTTATACAAAAAGTTTGAAGACTATTGGGCCTTGAAATTAAAAAAAGCGATTCAAGCCATTTAAACGTCCCCTTAACCCACTTATACTTACAACTGCTTTTACCTGGCAAACATTGATCAGATAAAGAATCACCAAAGGGTTGTCCTCAAAAGACTTTTTTCACTGTCTTGTAACTTTGACCAAATTAGTTGTATGGGGGACACCCCTTTTACTCCTAGTAGATAGTAGAGTCTACCACAACCCCTGTGACTAACTTCTCGATTCACTCTTCCCTCTCTCCTTCTGTAACAGGAGGCGGCGTTATAGCCTACATTCGCTCGTCTGGCTCTTCGCCCGAGGCCTGCCTGAGTGACAGCTCCAGCGGCAGTACTACTAGTAGTAGTATCACCATGAGCAGTAGCCCGGCGAGCCCCCCTAACCTCTCCACCCTGCCCTCCGCCCCGGCCCCTGCCAAGAGGGGGTCCGCCAAGCATGCCCAGGCTGGAGCTAACCCCTCTTCTGGGGCCCACCCATCCACCGCCAAGAGCGGCATCACCAGTGAGTCAAAAGTTTTACCGGAACAGTTTCATACGTGACATTCATGCGCTGACGCTTTTCAAACATTTAGAGACCAATTCAATTCTTTGGCAATGGGTTTTGGAAATTGTTTTATTTTTAAATTAATCTTAAATTTAGCCTATTCTTTGCGTATGTATGGCTTCATTTCAGACAGAAATAGCAATGGTTATTAGTATGCATCATGTGACTAATTTGGTGTCTGTGGTTTTTTCTTGCAGAGCTGAATGGTATGGTTTTACTATGCAAAGTCTGCGGTGATGTGGCCTCCGGATTTCACTATGGCGTGCACGCCTGCGAAGGCTGCAAGGTGAGCACCTTAAAAGGACATTTGATTCAGTTCGATTCAGTTCAACTCATTTGGCATTCAGCCAAGTAAATGATGGGTGTATGTAATGGAATATGAAAAAAAAATAGAATATATATTTTTTTCTGGGGTTTAGACCTCCCTCCTGAAAAAAAAAATTCTGGCAGCACTACAGTTTAAATGTCATAGTGGGGATCGACGTTTCGTGGGGCACGTTTGGCTGACTCGTCTTCATCATTCATTTGCAGGGCTTCTTCAGAAGAAGCATCCAGCAGAACATCCAGTACAAGAAGTGTCTGAAGACCGAGAGCTGCACCATCGTGCGCATCAACCGCAACCGCTGCCAACAGTGCCGCTTCAAGAAGTGTTTATCCGTGGGCATGTCCAGAGACGGTAAGTTCAACTGAAATTATGCATTACGTCTATTTATTTCTAATGGCTCTGAGTTAATTGGGGGCTTTTGAGGACATTGAGGACCCTGCGACTATTATTAGTATTCGGAGGGGGAATACAGTCCATCATTTTGAGCAGGGCGGCTGTCGATTATCTGATGCTTCCTTGGGGAAGCTGCTGAGAAGAAAATTAAGCTCAAGACCCTCAGCAGCCAGACTCTCTGACCTTTCACCCTAGGTTAATTTTAGCAGCGTTCCGACCTTTGGATACTTTTTCTGCGATGTTCTAGTTATGTTCTGCTGGTCTGGCACTGTTCTAAATAAAAACACTAAATTAATCTTCCACACGTGACATCCTCCAGTTACGACGCTCTTTCTAATTTTTTTGACGTGTTCTGTCTGTGTTCTTTTCTTCTAGCTGTGCGATTCGGCCGCATCCCCAAGCGAGAGAAGCAGCGCATGCTGCTGGAGATGCAGAACGCCATGAACAACATGATGACCAACAGCCAGCTGCACCACATGCTGCATGGCACCACCGCCACTGGCACCGGCACCACCACTGAGCCCATCGCCATTCCCGGCATCGCCAGGACCTCCATCTCAATCTCCCCCTCCTCCCCATCATCATCATCATCCTCCTCCTCCGCCGGCTCCTCTTCCTCTTCTACCTCCTCTGCCATGTCTTCCTCCTCCTCGGCCCCCTCATCGCCTCAGAGCGTGTCGGCCGACTCCGAGTCCAACGCGCCCATGGACACCTCCATGAGCTCGGCCTCGTCGTGCGCGTCTGATAGCGGGGAGGAAGACGGCGGGAACAGCAGCAGTAGCAGCACCAGCGGTGGCAGCAAAAGCTCTAAAGCTCAGGAGAACATGTTCATGTTCGAGCAGGAAGTGGCTGCCCCCTCGCCCGTCACCTCCGCCCGAAGCTCCCCCTCGCTGGGCCTGGCCGAGCAGTTCAGCCAGAACAGCATGGAGGAACGCACCACTGAGTACAGGAGTCACAACGACCGCAACAATATCGCTCCTCCTCACCAGAGCTACCAGCAGCAGCAGCACCATCCGGCAGCTCCTACCATCTACAAGCAGCTACCTCAGAGCTGGGCCTACAGGGAAGAAGGCAGCAGCAGCAGGAGCAGCTACAGCCCTGTACAGCAGCAGCAACTCAGCAGCGCCCCTAGTGGCACTTATTCAGCTTACACCCAGAGCTCTTACCGCTACGGCCACAATGTGAACGAGCAAGCGGCCGCAGGACCGGCCAACCAAGGGCATCTGGTTAGTATTCACCTCTAGTCTGTCATTATAAGCTGTAGCCGTCCAAGTTGTTTGGCTGACAGAAAGATAAGAGTGAGCTCTCCAGTGTTTGTTTAGATTTTTCAGCGTTAAGTAGTTGTTGTTGATCTATAAAGCGCAAAGAGAGACATTACTTGAGGTTTTGTATGTGTTGTTTCCTCTCAAGTGGGCCCCTTTTTAAATCTCATTTCTCATCTGCTCCCCTCCCCCTCCACTACCAGGTATGCCCCATGAATACTTCCCCCGTGGTGGACCCCAGCCTGTCCAGTCACGAAATCTGGGAGGAATTTTCCATGAGCTTCACCCCCGCCGTGAGGGAGGTGGTGGAATTTGCCAAGAGAATCCCGGGATTCCAGGAGCTCTCGCAGCACGACCAAGTCAGCCTCTTGAAGGCAGGCACCTTTGAGGTAAGAAGACTTGAAGCTTCATGCGTTGATTAGTCTTATAAATATATCTTTTTAAAAAAAAAAAAAAGGTCATAGACTATAGCCATCATGATTCAGCAACCAGAACAAGGCACATCTGCTGCTCAAGCAACATTCACAGGCCACTTCCATTTTGTTAGTTTTTCATTGCCATCAGCTTGTTTTCCTCAACGTTAATGTTTAAGCACATTCACAGTTTTAGAGTGAGTGGTCCGCACAGTTGTTCCTTTTTTGTGTTTTTGTGTTCTTCCCTAGCAGAACTGTTTTGACCATTGAAGTCTTACTCAGATTCTCTACATAAATCTCAATGGTCAAAACCTAAGTCTGCCATGAAATAAAACGAGAAAAAAAAGATAAATGATTTCAAGTATTTGGACCCTTAACTCTAAAACTTGAATCAGCCTTTGTCCTGCACCTTATGCTGGGATGTACACAATCTTTCTTCTCAACTGTAAGCACATTCACAGACCACATAATTTTGCTCTTATTTCACGATTTTCCTCACCTTGTGATTTTCCCTTGTTCACCCTTCCCCTCCTCAGGTGCTGATGGTGCACTTCGCCAAGCTGTTCGACATACGGGAGCGCACAGTGACCTTCCTGAGCGGCAGGAAGTACAGCCTGGAGGCGCTGAGGTCCATCGGTGCCGGGGAGCTGCTCAACTCCATGTTTGAGTTCAGCGAGAAGCTGCTGGCGCTGCAGCTCACCCGGGAGGAGATGGAACTCTTCACCGCTGTGGTGCTCGTGTCTGCCGGTAAGTGCCGTACAACGAACAAGCTGAAATCATTTTAATCATTTTGTATTTGATAAGAGAGCCCTTTGTGATAAGAGAAACTAGAGACAAGAAACTATAGATTTTAAGTCGGTGATAGTGGCGGTAAAGAAATGTTTTAAGTTATTTAACACCGCTTTTTTTCTCCCTCTTCCTCCCTTCTCCACAGATCGGTCGGGTATTGAGAACTTGAACTCTGTGGAGGTGTTGCAGGAGGACTTGATCCGTGCGCTGGGCTCACTGATCATGAAGAACCATGCCAACGACCACGCCATCTTCACGAAGCTGCTCCTCAAGCTTCCCGACCTGCGCTCGCTCAACAACCTGCACTCTGAAGCACTCTTGGCCTTCAAGGTCCATCCCTGAATCTAGGAGGCGTCGTCTTGTCAAACGACCATCTTTGGGGATTTTTTAAAGTCACTGTAGAATGTATGTAAATTCAAAAAAAATCTTAAAGCTAGTCAAGGAGTGATGGACGATTTTTTTTAAAGACTGCCATTATTTGTACATGCACGTATTTGTGTGAAACCTTTTAAGGAATTTGTTTTTAAAGGAGGCGTCACACAGATTGAAAACAAACTTATGTTTGACGGATCATTTCTGTGATCTAAAAAAAAAAAAAAAAAGAACCACTGGATTACTTAAGTGGGTCTTTATGCACTTGCGACTTCTCAAGTGTATGAATCATAACCATAAGGTATACCTAATGTATATGCTTATGCCTACTGATCTTCCTTGTAGACTCTTGAAAACACTACACCTTAAGAAGAACTATCAAGGACTTGCATAAGATTCAGTTGTGGCAAATGCATGGCTATCTATGTAAGAACCTTGGTGTCAGTTGGTCCTTTCTAAAACAGGGGGATGATTTCTTTTATAAAAAGATAATATTTAAAAAGTTCACTTGAGAGTCTTCATGATGATTATAATTTGTAGTTTTGTTGGAGAGAATGTATGGCTACTTCAGTGTTAGCTAGCAGTCAGAATGCACATACACACACCAACACCGTTTTACCTTGCTCCTGTTTGCCTGTTATGTTTGTAGTTGTCCTACTTTGTTTTTGCACACATTTTGCTACGTGGATCAAAAGGCCGCAAGCTGAAAAACCTTATCAAAGAGACTCTTTTTCCTTGGACCTTTCTATGGGACCATCATTGGAACATGTTAGCAAGATTGTCTGGGTCTACAACCATAATTCCCTCGAAGAACATAGGAAGAGTATGTAGTTCAGTAGGAGAACTATATTTGAGTGTTTGTTACCGCCATTGCAATACAGAACCAATTTATATATCTCTGTATGTCAAACTTTGTACTTCCATTATCCCAAATCTTACCAGGAAATCGGGTACAGCCTTGTACCTTGCACAGAGGAAAGGGAAACGAGCAATGCAAGTCAACGTTTACCAAGTTGTATGCAGATGGCCTTAAATGGCCTCATGTCTTATGGTTGACATGGGGTGTGCTACTTTCTGTTTTCTTGTTGCTTATTGTTTGATTATTTTTATTTCCTGTAAACAGAGCAGTTAAGACATTTTTAAAGACCCCTTTTAACCAGGGGGTCGCAGTGCTTTTGGTGTCTGCTGTTCAAGAATCAAATCCTATGCAGAGGAAACAGCTGGCGTATGATTGATTGGCAGATGATGTATATCGACTCTGATCTGCTCAACTTATGTCCGTATGTTTTGTTTTTTGTTCTGGTTTTCTTTGTAAATGAGTCCAGTATGTATAGTTGTGTATATCTATTGCAGATGTATCTATTATAAATAGTATATCAATAAATATATACATAGTATGTAACATGGTGTGAGTTTGTTTGTTTAATCATGCAAGTTCATTCTTAACTACTCAGACACATTCTAGATTTAGTTCACTGTATATACCCTACAAAGGCAAAGCACAGAGACACCTTGGTGGAACTGACAAATTGGGCCTTTAACCCATTGTGTCCTGGAGCGACATGCGCTGCATTGAAGTTCTTGAGATTTTAGCTGTTTTATTAAAAATATGATATGTTAGAGCTGAATGACCGCATTCTAGTGCAAAATGAAGGTTCAAGCTTTTAAATCCAACTTATTTCATGTTTTGATGTGCTTCGGAGGCCGAGATATTTAGGTTTTAATAGGGAGAGGGCATCTTTTCCCAAAAAGGGTTTAGGCTAAAATGGGTTAAAAGTGTTGAGTTACACAGAGGCAAGATTATTTTGATCTACTCTGAGATACAACTAAATGTACACTTATTATTTTCATTTTGTATTGAAGTGATTAAATCAGACTATTTGTAAGCATACAGCTTTTGACTGTATGCCAAAGTAAAAACAAACAAACAAAAAAACCCTATTACTAACAGAATACATTTCACACACACAAATGGTAGTTCACACAAATGTCCACCAGATAGAGCTATTCACTTCATGTTCATAATAGGCCAATGATATACTGTAAGGTTGGTGTTATAGGCTGATGGTAGAAAAAGAAGAATGTTACTTTTTGTACAGTTTAATTATACATGATCAATGTCATTTAAAGTGCTTTGAGTGATACGTCAAAACTCATTAAACAGATTTACAGATATCAGAATATCAAACCATTAACAGCAGAAGTGCAAGAGTCATCCTGAGACTGAAAACCAACAACAGCACCAGAGACACTACATAGCAAATACACAGTATACAATATACACATTTAACAGTTGACTGGGCTCTGAAAGTAAATGAGCATAATCAAACTCACAGTAGGAAATGAGCTTCCTCTATAAAACCTCTTGAGACTTCTGAGTGTAGGTTGAGGAATTTATAAAATGTTCAACATGCCTAGAAATAAATGTGCTGATTCCCGTTCACGTTGTGTAATTGGGATTAAAATAGCTTTACTGGGAAAGGACTCCTTATTCATTTGGAAGTCAAATAAAAGAACAGCACAAAATTAAAGAAAAACATTCCTGCAGAAACAAAACATTTGTCCGTGGTAGCTCTCCCCTCCCTGAAGTTGCTGCATATTATGTCTAACAATTACACACATGTACAGCAGAGGTTCATGACATATGGTATGTCCTATTGAGCAGAGCGTTGACATCAAAGACTTGCACAGTGCATGTGTCTAAGTAAAAATAGGATTAGAATGTCATATACACACTCCATAGTACATTACATTCTAAACATAGACTGGTACTCTAAACATAGACTGGATAATACAACATCCTAATTGTGCAGAGTGAGGTCACTCCAATAGATGTGGCCATCCTTTTAGAGTCCCTTCATATCCCACCCTTGGTAAACTGCATACGCACTGTACTGTAATTCTGTTCGTTCGTACTAACACTCATCATGCGTATTGTCATTGGTTAGCATGTAGCATTCCACATGTATCTGTAACCCTCTCACACGTAGGGTATGAATAAGGCGTTGGAGTAAAGAGTTGTTATGTTGCCTTATTGTGGTGCTAAGACTCATAGAATGTCTGGGCACTTGGAGTTGTGCTTCCCATGTCTCCACGCCTCATCTCCTGACCGTTCCTGTAAGAAAACACACCACAATGGCATTTATTATTTTAAAAGTCTTTTATGATTGTGCTGTACTGTTACAAATGCTTTCTACATTTTTGTTCTAATGACTGTGGAGAATCATTCTAAAGGACTTCTAAACTCTACAGAGATGGTTCACAATTCATACCAGTGCCATCGGAAGATAAGACGCCTTTCTGTAACAATTCATACCTGCAATGAGTTGTGTTGTGGTAGCCATTTTCCTCCAACTCCTCCTCTATTAGAGTCTTGGATCATATTAACACAGAGAGAGCAGTGGTTCAATAGTCATACAGTTTTACAACATACACATGGAGTGACTGGGCTAACCTCAGTGTAGCAATAAATGTAGAAGGAAAAACAATAGGATGTAGAAACGAGGGAGAAGGAGAGGTAAATGCAATAGACAGGATGGGAAGAAATGTGAAGACTCACTTGTAGATGTTCATATGTGACACCATCCTGAAGATTTGCATAAACAATCTCACCTGTTCAGAGAAAGAATAATGTAAATCTCCCTTTGACATAAAAAGTATAATGTATTTACTCTATTATGTATAGTATTTTGACTGAAAATCACAGAATATTTTTAGAAGTCTTAAAATAAAAACAATACCTCTTGTTTCTGTGCTAAAAGGTTCTCCTCCAAAAGACTGGACCATTTTAAACCAGTCTCTAGTGGAGCCCACCGCCTCGACCAGGTCTGTGCTCCCCTTGAGAACCTGGAGTGCAAGAGAGAATAAAAAAGTGACCTCTAGAGTGCCATCATCTCACACCTCTCCAGGGAACAACTTGAAGAACTGTGTCGCTGACCTGAATGTGTACACTTAAACAACTACACACGACATGACACATGACACTATTTGTTCTCTCTTAGCCGAGTCATGTTGCATCCCGGGGGAGCATCTTCCAGCATGACACGCTGCAAGGCACGTGAATAGTCAAAAAGTCCACACAAAATCACATTTGTCTACTACTGCCCCTAGTGGGGGTGGCTGCATTGAAACACTAGCCGTTTGAAATGTAATCCTGTGAAAATATGCCCATAATCTAGAACTAAGAGCATTTTTAAAGATTCTCTATGCTATTTTAGGCTTTTTTTTATTATGTGCTACCCATTCACAAATGTGATCCTTTCATGAATATTTATGAAAACATTAATATTGACCGGTCTCTGCACAAAGTACAGCAAATTTGCAGCCAAAGATGTCTATGATTCATCGCTCAAGCTGGCAGGCGTGGAAGCGTGGAAAAGATCCACCTATTCATGTCTGAATCATCCCACAGTAGTTTTAAAATTAAAATACCTGAGTGTTGTTCAAACACACATATTCAACCCACAGGCTGTGTCAATAGTTGTGAAATGACTGTTGCTACCTTGTTAAGCTCCTCTTTCAGGCCATGTGGATTGCTCCCTTGGTGGAATAATGACTTCTTGAACTTTTCGATTGTTCTTCTTCTGTAGTTGTAGTGGGCAACTGGAGGAAGCTGGTTCAGTTGACATTTAAAAATAAAATACAGTTGTAGATTTATAATTTTGTGTGTGAAATACAGCACAAATCATTAGTGACGTGTAATCTGTGCTTACTTGGCAAATGTATATAATTTTGTGCAGCAGTCCAAACAGCCTTTGGACAGGGTCCTCTATTTCCCGAAGCTTCCTCTGGGATACAAAGATTCCTGCTGTGGCTTAAGATTACACAAAGAAAACAATGATAAACTCGATTAATATATTGATTGATATATGATTAATTACAAAAATGAACAAAATAAACTTTGACTAAATTTTACCTGGACGGGCCTTAGGTTGTAGAAGAGCAAAATCTCCACTAAAATTTAAATATAAAAAAGTAAATCAGAAGTTAAACATACAGTATAAGACACAATGGTTTTATTAAACGAATATTGTGAGCAGCACCTTAAAACGTAATTCTGCATGCACGTCTAATGCATTGTAGGTAACCATCCAGACAGTACAATGACCATATAATATATACATATAACATGCCGCCACAAGGCTATGTTAAAAATTTCCCAGGGACAAAACTCTGAAGAACCACATACCACGAAGAAGCAAGCTTCACTTTCATCAACTCACCAGGCAGACGCACGCTCTGACAGACTGCTGCTAACAACACTACACTTGCCAGCCCCTTTAGGCAGAAGAGAGACAGGAGAGAGGAGAGCAACCGTATATTAGCCTAGCTGTCAGACTCTTTCAAGTAACAAGCTATAACAAGTCAAGGCTGTGAGAAGGCGAGCTACTGCAAGATGGCTCTGAGGAGGACCGTACCCTACCCAGGCGCTTGGAAGGCTCCGTGCCAGGAGCGCTGGAGCTGCGGGGTGTGCTTAGCTCTTCCTCAAAATCATTATCTGTAGGGAAAAAATGCAGTAACATGATGTACAGTGGAGATAAAGAGGCTGACGCCGCAAGAGACAGTATCATCAGAGAGAATACAAGAAGAATCTCATTATCTCTGGTATCATGGTATTATTAAGAGTGAGTTAGGGGGGCACTTGCCCTGCTCGTCCCTCGCCTTGTCATGCTGGGCACTGTGTGGAGAAGAGGGGTGATGGGTCCCAGGCTCCATCTCTGAGAAGGCTCCATCATTCTCCCTGTAGGGGTTTCCCTTTGAAAACACGATTGCATATTTTTAGTTTTGAGAAAACATGAGATGCTTGTGCATCTAGGAAGAGTGCCGTTATGATGATTCGAAGGGCCTGACAGTGGAGCTTTTGGAGGAGCTATGTATTAAACAGTATTGTCTTGTTGATTCTTAAGTCTTTCATGAGGCCCAAAAATGCTAGTAGAGTGCCTGGGCTACTTCTTCAAAACAATATAACTGTAACTAGAAATACAATACTTATTGTAACATTGCATACTTTATAGCACATATGCAAAGTAAATATGCAACATTATATGCAATACTGTATATTATAATTCTGGAAAATGTTTATGCAATATATTATGCAATGACAATGACCTAGTAGGTTATATTCCTTACTGTCACCAAAATTGTCATGGCTATGTCTTCATCTGTTACTTTAGGCTCTCAGTAATGTCATAGCAGTGTTGTTATAATGTAGTTGAGTATTTTCAGCAAATAGTTAATAACCCCGCCGACGACCCCATCTGTAGTCAGAGGCTACAAAGCTCTATCGTGCAGACAATATAGAACAGAGAAAAAAAGATTTGAAACGGTATAAACTAGAGGAAGACAGTTGTTGTTCCATGTGTGTTCACCTGGGAGTTGAGAGCAGCCCTCTGCAGGCCGAGCTTGGCCTGGTTGCTCTCCAGGAAGTATCTCTGTGCCCTCTTCCTGTCCCGCTCCGCCCGACGCTCCAGGGCCTGGTGGCTGACACACAGGCTGTCCATGTAGCGCATCATCACGTCTGAGATCCTGGCGCTCACCTCCACAATATCAGGCCTGCTGTCTGGGTTGGGGGTTAGGCACCTGCAAACGTATTGCATGTGGGATACATCAAACAACACAGCTTCAAAAGAAAAAAAAAAGAAAAACAAAAGCAAATCAGAAAACAACAGCAAAGTTCCCAAAATCTATAATTCACTAACCCTTTGGTGTAGAGTTAAATAATTGTGAAGCAATAGTCAGAGTGGTAGATACTGATAGTAAGTAATGGTAAAAGACAGCAAAATATGCTAAGTTAATTTACCATTTGATGAGGTCTTTGATTCTGTCAGAATAGACACCCTCTATTGGTTCATAGACCGCTTCCACAATCTGCAACACAAAAGGTAAAAAAATCAGGCTCTCATTCTACATTGGAACCTTTTGTAATAGCTCATAGAATACAATGGAACAGCATGCATAATGCGTACATTCTGATTGATTTGATCACTTTACAGCAGGGATGGGGAACCTATGCCTCGAGGGCCATTTACGGCAAAGAGAAAAAGGGCAGAGTGGGTACCCACCTTGGTGGCAAGGGAGAGCATGTTGGAGCTGTAGAGAGGGGGAGGGCAGAGTGGGTACCCACCTTGGTGGCGAGGGAGAGCATGTTGGAGCTGTAGAAGGGGGGGTGCAGCGTGGCCATGTGGTAGAGGATGCAGCCCAGTGCCCACACATCAGCCTTCTCCCCATATGGCTCACTCTTCACGATCTCTGGGCTGTGGTCAGACGCACATCACATCAACAACATTACAGTCAATTGTAGCTGGGAGCACACTTCATTCAGTGTCCATTAACCTGATGGCGAACCTCTTTGGACTCGAACTTGACTACTCTGGTCTTGGACTTGTCTTGCACTCTACAAAGGTGGACTTGACTACAGCACTGCTTTAAAGTGTCTGCCTTGTTCAAAACTAAAACAGAGTGAAATGCTGAAACAATGAAATACTGCTCAACTGAATTCCAACTTCATTAAGCTGATATTTTTACAGGTGTCAAAAGTAGAAGTAAAGTCATTATTTAAGCACAACACTATCATGGAATATTAGATACCATAGCTGTTTCCCCAGTTATTCCACACTGTACCCAATGAGGTACAGACTGTGTTGTTACCTGAAAAAAAATCTGCAATTGGAAATTGGTGTTGGAAGGATACTGTGGGAGTTTGTTTTTTTACTTCTTCTTTTTGTTTTGACACCTCTGTATTTTTGCAGACCGATACAACAACCAAAAGCCACTTCAACATCCTGAAGTGCCAATAATACCAGACTTTTATAGCAACTCAAACTCCAAAAAACAAAACGGTCTTCTAAACAGAACTGTATCTGCTTAGGCTCTTTGTCACGTGTGAGCTCTATTTAAATGTAGGTAGAGTATAATATTTATCCACATCCATTCGCAACCACTTACCAGGAGTAGAGGATGGTGCCCACCACTGACATCAGCTTACTGTTCTCCTCCTTCTGCTTCGCAAGTCCAAAGTCAGCTGGAGAGACATTTGTTTAATTTCGACGACCACAGGGAATGGAAAAGGACGGCCACGTGACCTCATTAAAAGGCTAAACCTATTTAAAGCAGATTCCAAAATTCGTGAGCAGGTAACCTTATACCTAATCATCCATCTTATAACAGACATAATATGACGTGTTTGGCTACAAAAACCATAACAAGGAATGGAAACTTCTATAGCCATCACTGATGCACATATTGATATAAGCTACCACGTAGATGAAGTTCATATAAACAACGTCTCTGTACAGTTTGTAATCACAAGAATGGCTGCTGTTTAAAGGTTTAAGCAAACTCTTAATGTACGGTAAGGACACGTGGCAAGAAGAGAACAGACGAAAGGAAGGAAGAACAGATGAAGGGAAAGTTACTAACTGATAGTGACTTTGTCCTTCTCTCCGAGCATGATGTTGTTTGGCGAGAGATCTCTATGGACAATCCTCTTCTCCTTGTGCAAATATCTCAATGCCAAGCATAACTGCGGAGAGGTCAAAGAGTAAAATCGCGACAAAAAAGCGACAAATGCATATCTTTTACAAAACATACAGAATGTCTTGTGCAAATTATAATAGCTGGATCATGTGCTGAGAGGAAGAAGATGTCAAAATGTAGATGTATTATCCTTTGTCATGCACACCTGTATGAAGATGTTCCAGACCCTGTCTTCAGTGAAGCGCTGTTGCTTCTCTTTCAGAGAGGTGAAGTGGTCAGAGAGAGGAACTCCCTCTATCAGTTCCATAACAATGTACAGCCTGTCACCTGTGATAACAGCACAACCCAGTAAAACACACAGTAAAAATGCAATGTTAATACAACACTTACTGTAAGAGTCATGCTCTAGATTCTATTTGGTCCCAGAGAACTCTACAACTGTGTGTGTGTGTTTTTTTTTTATCTAGTTTTTTACTGTGAATCAAAGAACGACAACAACAATACATTCAACCTCACCAAAGGTCATCAGAATTTCACTGTAAAAATAATAAAACCACGACTGTTTTTGTCACCCGAGGAATTTCTGCACTCTGCCTGACTTCAAGATGTAGTGGTAAGGTAACAGATATAAAAATAACACCTGCAGGAAGATTCTCATCAAACTCACCTTCTAGAAATGTCTTCAGGTACTTCACAATGTTTGGGTGGGTCATCTGGAAAAGTTCAAAAACTGAATTACATTTCACCCTGTTTCTTCCCGTTCCATGAACATATTTCAAATAGTTCTTCTTGCGTCACACCTTTGCCATCCCAAGTCGAGGTGTGTTTTATTTTAATGCTAGTGTTGAGTCACAGGATAGTAATGAGTCATGTAGGGGCAGAACTTAACATGGGGGGTCACTTAGTAGAAGAAGATAGGAGCACTGTAGCTGAGTTGGCTAAGGAACCGTACCATTATATTGGAGACTCGGGTTCAATTCTGACTTGATGCCATTTCCCCATCCTCCTCCATCTCTCTCTACCCAATCGTTGCCTGTCTCTTTGACTACCCTATTTGAAAAGTCCCCCCAAAAAATCTTAAAAATTGTGTACACCAGAAACGACCAAAGCAACGTTATATTGACATGTTTGATTTAGCCAGTCACATGATGGATCTGGCTTGTCAGCCAACATTTGAAGATTCCAATTGGTTTTCGCCAAACCGCGTCATAGCTAATTACTGTAATATTAGCTAAGCAGACTTTCAATCAGTGAAATTCACACTGGTCGCTTCGCCCCTGGCAAATTCGCTTTGGTCACTCAATTCACCGACCCTCCATAGAGAAATAATGACTTTGGTGGCTCTGGTTGCTTTGGTCGCTTTTGATGCACACAAAAAGACTCTGAAGCTCTTGCCCATCCTAGTGTGAAACCAGGCAAGTCCTGATCTATTTGAGTTTGAATCCTATTGGAAGCTAGTCTCGCGAGCCATCCTACGTACTTCCGCCAAAGGATTGGCTTCACTATGGTAGTCTGGCCGTGCTTCTCTGTGGAGTGCCTGGAGCAGTAGAATTTTGATCGCAATGACCCCCCAGAAAACAGCCAATAATCGAATACGCCCCCCACGTGGGGAGCGAAAGGGGGAGGACGCTTGTGACAATGACGTACACATCTGCACCAGAGCCATTGGTCTGCGCTATGTTGCTGTTGAGTAACTGCCAGCGATTGGGTGAGAGGTGTCCAATAATTTCAAACCATAACTGAGAGCAAACTTCCTGCTTCCTACAATCGCTTCAGAGCAAACAAATGCCAGACCATAAATACGAAATGAAATGGTAGTATTATGGGATGGTCAGGACCAGGCTAATTGGAAGCCACCATGAAGCCATTTTTCTCAACTGTGGTTGCACATGGCAATATCAGTCTGAAACTGCACCTGCTCCTTGATGATAGTGAGCTCTGAGACGATCTTCTCCACATTGCTGTCTCGGGCCCTCTTGTCTTTGCCAAATGCCGGGTTGTGGAGGTTCACCTCCTTCAGAGCCAGAAGGTTCTGGCCGTATTGTTTCCGGACCTTTCCACGGGCACAGTACCATGAAAGAGCAACAACAACAATAACAATAACAAAAACATCTGAACCAATTTCCTCAACACTTGAGATGAAAAAAGAAACGATTGAGAGAGAGAGAGAGAGAGAGAGAGAGAGAGAGAGAGAGAGAGAGAGAGAGAGAGAGAGAGAGAGAGAGAGAGAGAGAGATGTTCAAATCAGAGAGAGAGCAAATGAAAAAAAGGAACAAAAATGGTGGACACCTTGAAAACACTGCCAAAGGCCCCACTGCCCAGATGGTCCAGAATGGCGTAGCCATTGATCACTTTGAGTGGAGGCCGGTTCTGGTTCGTCGTCTCGATGCTTTCCTTCAATTCGGCCAGCTCCTCGCTCTGCACAACCAGCGAATGTGCATCAGTCTTCAAAAGCATACCTCAGTGTGGTGCCATTTATTTTGGGGGGGAGCACACACACATCTACACTGATTTCTTCGAATGATTGCTCACATATGTGTCTGAGTGTGTGTGTGTGTGTGTGTGTGTGTGTGTGTGTGTGTGTGTGTGTGTGTGTGTGTGTGTGTGTGTGTGTGTGTGTGTGTGTGTGTGTGTCTGTGAGTGCGTGCATGCGTGCGTGCGTGCGTGTGTGCATGCTTGCGTGCGTGCGAGAACTGCTGAGCAAAGTGCTACAGACTGATACTGACAACTGGGATTGTTTTACAACTTGATGTCATATTAAAATAAATACATTTGTACAGTATCACTGTACACCACATCAACAAAGTGATGACATGCAGTCTAAGGGACTTGGCAAGGCCACATGGCAGTATGGAAGCCAAATAGGATATGATGACGAGTAACAGAATTTCCTTACGGTGAAGTTGAAAACTTTTTCCTGTAGTGCTCCGTAGACAGCAATGTCGCGCACATAATGCCCAATGTCGATGAACATCTCAAAGAGGTCTACAGGAAACAGTCTAAAAGAAAGGAAAAGCCCTTTCAAACATTAATCGGTATTTTAAAAAATGTCTTTAAAGAATCATAAAAAACAGCTTTAACTTCAAATCATGTCACAGTGTATTACCTACTTCTTAAAAAGAGGCCTGTTTCGCTCCATGCTGAAGAGAAAGCGAAGTGTCCTAAATGCATAACACTGGTAATACAAGCAAACAGATGGGGAAAAGAGTCGGTGTCAAATGGAGTCTTACAGCAGTGTTTATTTTAAAGTGTATGAGTTCACGCTTCATTTGGAGGTGATTATGTGATTACCTGTAAAGATGACGCCTGGGGTCCAACTTGCAGCAGAATTAGCTTTGCTATGATGTAGATGCCATTCTCCTAAGGGGACACATATTAGTTTTGAGCTGACAAGAATCTAATATGTTTCTTAAACTAGATTTATTTAGCTGTGGTGCCACAGTACAGAGTGATGGGAGTATTTTGCTACCTGAATGACATGACGAGCTGTTGCATCATCTAAGACCAGTTCAGTTACAGCGGCACAACAGGCTACAAAGAAGGAAGAGTGAAGAGTGAAGTGTTTGTAGAAATTAATTAATGCAATTCCAATAACGATACAATAATCTGAATAAGTAAATATACAATATTTTAATATATGGAAAGTTAGCCATGTTTTAAGACGTCATGATTTAGTTCCATCATAATATATCCCTATATTCGTCTTTCGGTTATGTTATTTTTAATGGCCAGCATGTTCTTCGCGTAAGACACAGCTTGCGGTCACTGTCCCGGAGTTATAACACTGTGTCTGTCCTTCACTGTCTGTGGTACAAGATGGATGGCACAAACATAAACTGATGTGACAAGACCAACCACTGGGGCGTGATTACAAATGCCATGATTTATTTCAGACTTTGAGACTAAGGTGGATTCATTAGTCAATTCATACGTTAAAGGTGACTTTTACTTTCACTAATGATTCCCAATCAGACAGAGACTTTTCCACACATGCAAGCAGTAAGAAAGGTGATGGACATCTAGAGCTTCTCACTGCCCTGAAGTGACTATAAAAAAATCCTTTCCATATAGCCCTCCTAGTGACGCAACACAAAACCACTGTGCTAAAGTATTCTGTACAGAAGTGTATAAAGTAGAAGTAGACGTAAAGAAAAGTAAAAACCCTCATTAGGTTCTCATTAGGGACAGTGGACTAACATCTATGTAATACCATGTCTGTACTAGTGTTGTACTCAGTACAACAGTACACAGATTTACCTCTACTTCTACCTCTGATTGTGTGTGATGGCAGTATGTGAGTGAGTGTGCGAGTGAGTGAGTGAGTGAGTGAGTGCATGAGTGAGTGTGTGAGTGCGTGAGTGAGTGAGTGAGTGAGTGAGGGAGTGAGTGAGTGAGTGAGGGAGTGAGTGAGTGAGTGAGTGAGTGAGTGAGTAAGTGAATGAGTTAGTGAGTGAGTGAGTAAGTCGGTGGGTGGGTGAGGCTGACTGACTGACCGGCCTGCAGTGTCATGATGTTGTCGGCGGCCTCCTGAGGGCTCAGCTCTTCTGATACGTGCTGCCTCTGGAGCCGCCCCGCCGCGTTGGCACTGGACAGCGTCTCCATGGTGGCACGGTCGGACACATACGCACGCTCGCTGCAGAACACATCACACAATCAAACGCACCAACGGCAGAAGTTTCATTCATAGTCGCTATAAAGGGTGAAAAGATACAAGAATGTTACACATGATGGGAATGCTGTTTAATAAAGGCAAAAAACCCTCCATCTTCAGTTTTATCATGCAGCCAAGTTTCTTGAATAATACTTTTTTTCTTGTGGTAAAATGTTGAGGCAAATCTGAAAACACATACAGTACAAGCAGAAGATTTTTTGGTAACAATAGTACTTTTTCTGGTTCTCGGTAAGTGTAAGACACAAACACACAGGTGTAAGACACTAACATAGTATGTAACTAATGACAATAATTGTGTGGTAAGACCTGTATAGTGAGATGGATTAAGTTTAAGGTCACCTAAAAGCCTCATAAATGGCATTGCCAATTCATCTGTCTAGTGAGACATAAGACTATTGTTCCAGATGATAAAATGATTACAGTTTTCAGAGCTGCATTTCAATTTGTGCCAGCTACTTGGAAATGTGTGTGGTTCATTTAAAATAAACTACTCCTTATTCATCAAGTCAGTCGTCTCTATTTTTTATTTTCTTGACCTGCTATCTTTTACTGTCCAAAATATGGTTAGTGCTGTCAATTTTGTCATCTTTAGTTAAAGGTGACATACCATATTAAGAAAGAAAAATCATGCCACATTCAGTATTTCTTTCAATTAACAAAACTAGCCAAACATAATAAGCATTACAGCCTTATGATCTTGTTGGTAGACGGGCAGATGGATAAGTGAGACAAATAAAGCAATGGCAGGATTTTCACTTTCTCAAGGTACTTTGTCTACCACTGCCTCCAGCTGTCTTTCCTGAAAGCCACGGAAGTTTAGACCCAAGAATCGGAAGTTGCGAACGCTGAGAAAGTTTTGTTCTCTGGGGAGCTATGTCAGGAAGATTCCTGGAGTATCGCTTCAAAGCTGCAACAACACCACCACCAAGGCCTGGCTAAAAATAAAGTTCTTGTTCCTGTACTGTAATTCAGTGTTCCTCAAAGAGTTTTCCGGCTATGTAAAAGGTAATTCTAACAAGGAATTAACATGTGACAAACAATAAATAAAAACAATATAAGTAATATAATATAACATATTACGTAATAATTAAAAATAGAAAAATAATAAATACAATAAATGTGGGTGCTGTGGCGCGACGTGCGAAGGTACCTGTCCATAAATGGTCTTACAGTACATGCTCATTGGGACCAATGTTCGAGTCCGACCTGTCCCACCCTTCACTAACAAATACTTCATTAAAAATAAATAATTAAAAAATACTGTATATATATATATATATATATATATATATATATACAGTGAGTCCAATAAGTATTTGATCCCTTGCTGATTTTGTTGGTTTGCCTACTAACAAAGACATGATCAGTCAATAAATGTTATGATAATATGTATTATAATATGGAGAGACAGAATATCAAAAAGAAAATCCAGAAATTAACTTAAGAGAATATATATTAATTTATTTCCATTTCATCGAGCAAAATAAGTATTTGATCCCCTGCCAACTGATTACAGTTCCGGGCCCACAGACCAGATGGGCACTTCCAATCAACTTGTCATCTGAATGAAAGACACCTGTACATTCTAACATGCATAAAAGACACATTTAATCAGCAGAATCAGTCCATAGTATGAGTGAATCAGTCACACTCCAACCTCACCATCATGGGAAAGACCAAAGAGCGGTCAAATGATATCAAGGACAAGATTTTAGACCTGAACAAAGATTAAATGGGCTGCAAAGCCACAAGAAAGAGACTGGGTATTAATGACCCAGCTGTTGATGCATTTCTTCCAAAATGTGAGGAATACGAAATGACTATCCATCAGCCTGTCTGGGGTTCTATACAAGATTTGACATTTTGTAGGGATTTGATAACCATGAGAACAGAAAGAACGCATCCTAGACCTGTACGGGATGAACTAGGCAATGCTATCAAAGCTACTGCGACCAAAATCACTGAGAAAACTACTGGTAGAACTTAATGCCACAGAGGTTTAAAATCCTGTAGTGCACACATGGTACCTCTACTTCAGAAGGAACCGGTGCAGTCCCACCTGAGGTTTGCCAACGGACATCAGGCTGGTTTAGGATATGATAAGGATGTGCTGTAGTCAGATGAAACCAAAATCAAGCTGTTTGGCATTAACACAATTCAATGTGTTTTGAGAAAGAGTACTGCTGTCTATGATCCCAAGAACACCCTCCTCATCATCATGCATGCAAGTGGTATCATTATGGTTTGATGGTGTTTGTCTGGCCAAGGCACAGGACAACTTCACATCGTCAACGAATGGATGGAGGGAGACATGTAATGTGCAATCCTGAGTGCAAACGTCCTTCCCTCCACCACTACACTGAAGGGTGGGCCATTTTTGGATCTCCCCATATGACAATAATACACAACATACAGTGAAAGCAACGAAGGAGTGGCTCAATAAGAAGCATATTAAAGTCGTGATGTGGCCTAGACAGTCTCCAACCCTATAGTAATTCTATGGAGAGAACTGAACCTCCCATTTGCCAAGCTACAGCCACAAACTATTAATGTTTTGGAGATAATCTGCAAAGAAAAATGGGCAAAAATATTTTCTACTATATGCACAAACATTGTCATCAACTAAAAGAAGCATCTGACCTCAGTGCTAGACAACTAGGGCTTTGCCACAAAGCACTTTATCTTCTTTAGCTAGAGGGGTCAAATACTTATTAGCCTAAATTAAATACAAATAAATTAAAATATATTATTTTAAGTTATTTTCGGGAATTTCTTTTTGATATTCTGTCTCTCCATGTTTGAATACATATTATCATAAATTTATAGACTGATCATGTCTTTATTAGTGGGCAAACGGGCAAAATCAGCAAGGGATCAAATACATATTGGACTCACTGTATATATATATATATATATATATATATATATATATATATATATATATATAAATTAAATGTGACATTGGCTTGCTGGAGAATTTTTCGAGGCCCACCAGTGAGAAACACAGCTGTTGTACTAGAGTTTAGAGACCCACATATACAGGATGCGAAGAAGCTGCTTCACGCCTCCCCAGGCCCGGATCTCAGCGCTGGCGTCGGGGTCCTGGCACAGCTGCACCAGCACCCACAGCAGGCTCCAGAGCAGCTTGTGGTGTTCGGCATGGAGCAGGCTGAGCAGGACGGGGACTCCCTCGCAGGCCTTCAACTGATCCCGGACCTGCCGCACGGGGCACAGCAACCTCAGCAACTCAGCACACATCCTGAGAGGGACACACACACACACACACACACACACACACACACACACACACACACACACACACACACATGCACGCACCAACAAACACACAGTCACACACAAGCACCAACACATACACACACACACACACACACACAAGCACCAACACACACACACACACACACACACACACACACACACACACACACACACACACACACACACATTCACCAACACACACACCAACACACACACACATGCACCAACACACTATCAGTGTTTACTGATGACCTACTTGCTATGATTAGGTAGCGAGGAACTCTGCAGTGTACAAACTCCCGTAACTGTAGTTAACAGGACAACTGATAACAGTTAACTGTAGGTTTAAGGGAAAGTAATATAAGCTGCTCAAAACGGTATATCGTATTCTATTTAAATCATGGGTGATATGTGTTCAATTCAGACTGGAAAAAAACACCCTATGCAATCACATGCTGATGATGGCCTACAGCTCATGCACATTTATTTGACAGGCATGGTCCAATAAACCTACCAAAAAAAGGAAATGAGTGTGTATTTTTCTGGTATACGTTAGAGATGTTTAAACTCATACCCGGAGAAAACTCTACATGAGATTTCACATCTCTCTGATTAACTGACTGTGTGTCTTTGTGTTCACCTTTTGGAAAGCAAGTCATATTCCTGTAAGATGACGAGCAGATTTTCAACAATGCAAAGCTCCCCGATCTTCTCCCTGCATTGCGGGCTAAGTGGAGAGCAGAGAGAGAGATGCAAGCTTTAGGTATGATGACTCAGGCAACAAACAAGACATTTGAGTATAATGATTTCGGACGTCTTGCACTCTGAGGCACCTCTCAGCCAATGAGGTCAGTGCGAGGAGAGCTCCTAGTAAGACACTGCTATCCTTGGCGGCCAGAAGCTTCACCAGAATCTACACAAAGTCAAAAAGGAGATGTGTAATAAATGAAAAAGATGAGAAACAATACAAAGGCAATGTACTTTTACCCATTTGTGCAGAGCCTCTGATATAACCTTATTGTCACCAAAGTTGCAATGACCAAATCTTAAAAAATTGGCTACGTTTATATGAGACATTTAATTCCGAATTAAGTCCATTTAATTCTAAATAAAGCTTTGAAAACATCAGTGTTAACACCTCTTCATTTGGAATTAAAGGAAAGAGCAAAGTAAACTCAATGGAACACTTTAGTTCTGAATTATTAACTCGGAATTAAAAACATCATGTAAACTTAGTTATTGTTTTTTCAGCTGCCGGATGGCCCAGCAGCACAAAGAGGCTACCTGTCTGCATTGTTGATATGAAATGCTTACTGAAATTTCTTTCAAACATTTACCGTGTGCGCTCCACATTCAGTGACCCAATTTCTCTGGTCCTCTTTTGCAGCAATTTTCTGTAACACATCTGCAGAAACAAATGCAGTAACAACTTTGGTTAAAGTAAGGATGGAATCATTAAGAAGGAATGTGATTGAAGACAAAACAAAAAATGGTATAGCTCACATGTCATTGCGACGAGATGTTCTACTGCCAGGGTTTGCTCTGCGGCATCGAAATAACGGTCCGATATGCTTTCCATATACTGTGAGACACAATTAAGGGATATCTTTTCACACGTTTGCCGCATGATGTGGTGGAAGTTCAAATTCGATACAATTTTGTTACGGAAAAAAATAGTACCCTGTTGAAATGCATACCTACCTGTGAAAGGTGCCAAGTTCCTTGAAGTTCATGGAAAACTCTCTGGAATAGATTGTCAGGTCATGGAACATTAGGATTGATTTAGAAGCCTGCATGTGCAGCTATTCTACTGAACCAGAGATTCTTTAGGTATAGAGATATGCCAATGTAATAGGTTGCTATGGGCACCTAACATGACCAGGTTCCGGTCTGCCTAAAGGGGCGTGTCATAATACTTCTAGCATTGAATAGAACAGTCCTTAGGTCTGCCTAGGTCTGCCTAAAGGGGGATCCCCCCCTCCCCCTTGCAATAATAGAACCCGGAAACAATGGGCCAATGGAACCTCTCTCTCTCTACTCTCTCTGACTGAACAATGTGGACTATATAGTTACAGCCAGCATTGCCATCTGAAGCTTTCAGTATTGCGCAGAGATGTGGACTTGTGACTTCACTTGGACTTGTATGCTATTGACTCGAGATTTGACTTGGACTTGACCGTTTAAGCTTGCAACGACTTGCAAGGACATGTCAAGTCAAGATATATTCAATTTTCTGCATTTGTATGAGAAATATTACATGAAAAATTAAATTGAAACATTTGTTAAGGATGCAACTGGCAAAGTGGGGCATGCAAACCACTGTGGAGAGGTAATGAATTTATGACCAAAAGTAGTTGTCAAGATTGTGCATAGAATACATGGTGACTTGGAACATTGACAGGGAAAAATAGGACTTGACTTGTCTTGCCTTGCGCACGACTTGGAATTGGAACTTGACTTGGTCAAATGTGTCTTAACTTGTGACCTGACTCTGACTTGATTGGATGGACTTGAGACTTACTTGTGACTTACAAACTAGTGACTTGGACCCATCTCTGGTATTGCAAAATCAGTACTTCATTATTACAAACCCCAACTCCGATGAAGTTGGGACGTTTGGTAAACAGTGAATAAAATCAAAATGCTATCATTTTCAAAACATTCAATCTATTCATTAGATGGAAAATAGTGAAAAGACAACATATTAAGTGTTAAAACTGAGAAAAAATATTGTTTTGGGTGACATATGTACTCATTTCTAATTTGATAAATCCAACACGTCTCAAAAGAGTTGGGACGGGGACAATAAATGGCAGCAAATGTCGAGGAAGACTAAAAACAAAACAAAAGACAACACTTAACAGTTAAATACATTAACCGATGAGATTATTTTATTTAAAAAACAGTGTTAATTCCTATCTTGGACATGATTTCACCAGCTTAAATGGTGGGTGTATTCCTTGTCATGTTTTGCAATGTTTTCCTTTCTGTAGTGCTTACAGTGTGACAGGTCTTGACCAAAACCCACCATTTTATCACCTGCTGGTCCTTATGATGGAGCCAAACTGTTAAAACATAGTAGAGAATGCAATTTGACCTTACTATGTGGCAGTAATTGAAGATCTCCCTTCAAAATATAATGCATGAGTGGCTTTTCATGCTGTTTAAAACCCATTTATACCATTCAGCACTGTATTTAACTCTACCGATGAGTGAGAACATCTTAACCAATGTACTACTGCACCCGCATGCCATCATGGAGGCTGACCTTTGAAGCTAGCACTAACACAAGTTGGATGGTCCATTTTTACTGTAGCACAGGATGTGCAATGCTCTATTATTGTCAAAAAGAATGGACTTCTACAACTTCTGCTGACTTCTGTAAGCAAAGGACAGTTTCCCATGTCTTCTTGGTCTATTTCAAGTGAGCTCAGGTGCTTAGGAGAATGTTACACCCCTGTATCATTTTCATACATTAAGCATTCTTAATATGGTCAATTTTCAATAGCTCTAATTCCTGGAGTGATAGAGTGAGACTACAGCCAATATATATTTCATGATGTCATGAACCTATACAATGATTTTATTAACAAAAATATGTCTTATATACACTCAATCGTGGTAAATCAAAGGGAATTCAAAAATGTATGTAATAACTATGGTAATTATTCCCTTTGCATCTTTAATTCTGAGTGACTCAGCCTCTCTGTGATGATCTTATACCTGGACACCTATATTGTCCGTCAGTACAATTCATTTTGAAATGTTCTTCTTTGTTGTTTTATCTTATTTGGATGTTTACTAAATTTCACTGATCCCCGTCCCAACTCTTTTGAGACGTGTTGGATTTATCAAATTAGAAATTAGTACATATGTCCCCCAAAACAATATTTTTTCTTGGTTTTAACACTTAATGTGTTGTCTTTTCACTATTCTCCATCTAATGAATAGATTGAATGTTTTGAAAATGATAGAATTTTGATTTTATTCACTGTTTACCAAACGTCCCAACTTCATCGGAGTTGGGGTTTGTACATTAGTTATTTAGATCGATTGAGGTTTATGTGAAAGGCTGACTGTTGTGAATGTCACTAGACCGACGTACACAGCACTGGTGCACACCACTCACCTGATACTGGGGTTCCCTGATCAGCAAGCGCAAACAGATGAGGACCCTCAGAACATTGTCGGGGGACGTGTGGTCAAGCCATTCTCTGTCAGATGTTATAATGCACATATAAATGTGTATTTACAACCTTTCTCGTCTGTAATAATAAGAGTTTCAAAAGTGTGACTAAATGAGGAGGTATATCACATATAGTCACCTGCAGTTGAGCCTGTTTGTGATCAAAGCCTTGAGAATGGATTGGAAGGCCCTGTGATGGGGATGACTGCTGAAGTCTCTTTGGTCTTTGTAGGTCACACTTAGACAGCAAATGAGAGACAAAACACATCTTAATCAGCACAGCCTCCATTCAAGAAAGCAAGGATGTTTATTTGCCATGTGAGGCACTTTATTATTGCATGTAATGAGAATGAATGGCCAGTGAAAAAATGCAGATGAAGGATGGGTGTGTGTGTGTGTGTGTGTGTGTGTGTGTGTGTGTGTGTGTGTGTGTGTGTGTGTGTGTGTGTGTGTGTGTGTGTGTGTGTGTGAGAGAGTGTGTGAGTGTGTGTGTGTTTGAGAGAGAGGGGGGGGGGTCTGCGTGACACATCATTGTGCGCAGAAAACTTTACCTGAAACTCTCTAGCTCAGTGGCTTCGGCCTTTGCTAATTTTGCGGCCTTGTCTGCAGCGTGCTGTAGAGAGTGGGTGTCTGTCTTGCCCCCTCGAGAGTGGCTCAGTGGAGTGACCTTCAGGGGTAGGCATAACAAAACAGCCTTGAATATTTGTTTTGACCTTGCAGTAATTAGGGTGAGGTCCAGAAGGTGCACTGCATGCATGTGTTGTGGGTTTTTGTCACCTTTGGTTTGCATGTGGGTGCGCTGAGCAGAGAGACAAGCCTTCTGAGAGCATGCAGTTCTCTGAAAGAGAGCAAGCCAGCATGACCTTGGCAGCAGAGCTGCAAATATAAAACGTAACCATATATAAATATATAAAAAGATATGCTTAACTTGGAGATACTTACTTTTCATTGTTATCTCTTGAATTTGGCAAGGTTTTATTCACTTTTCTGCATTTCTTCTCCAGGTAGGGCATTTTAGAAGATTTTACCTGTAGAGACTTGAATGTATGTAATTTGTAAACATTAGGTTTTGTGGGTATGTCCCCATGTCAATACATAGGCCTAGGCTAGCACAGCTACAGTTTGTAGGCGTTTTTAGAAGATGTTAGGCTATGGTCAAATGCCTAATAGATCTGGTTGAATAAGTCATGCACAGATAGCTACAGTTACTGCCACAGGTCAAATTGTACCTCGTATGATTTCTTACCGGGTCAGAGGTCGACCAGGATCATCTGTCAGCCAATAGTCCCATTTTTAAAGCACTTCTTTTATCCGTTGCTCTACTGCGTTGCATGTCAGCTATGTAAACTAGCAGCACACCTATGTAGACATGTAATTATCGAACCAGAAAAGACTTTGTTCGAAGTTGATCAGCATCTCCACCAATGAGAAACAGAGATGTTGACAGTTGGTAGAAGTGTTGGTATGTTACCATGGTTACGCCCAGCAGCCGAGAGGTTAGCTATGTTCATGTAATTTGATAGGCTATCAGTTTGAGTTATTATTACTAACTGGGAATATTAACAGAAAGGGAAGAAGTAGACGACTCCTCTCCTCTCTGAGAGAGAGAGAGAGAGGGAGACATGGGGATGTCATGACAGTGAAATGGACATATGCGACAACTGATGGACTGGACTTGAATGCACGTGATGAGGTATGCTGTGAGGCCCTTGCGTTCTTCGAGGATGATAATTAATTAGCTATTTTGTTGAGACACATAAGGATGGCCGTCTGTCTTAGGTTGAATGTTGTCCAATGTTTGAAGGTAATAGGACGAGTAGACACCAACCTTTGATGTGGGCCAGAGAGACAGACTGCAATAACTGTTGTTCATGTTTACATGTTTACATTATTCCATGCTGATACAACATCCGTAAGACACAGCTTCTCTTTGTATTGCAACACAAGGTTATGCTAATATATGCCACTGTGTTCTGAGATGTTGTTAGTATTTCCAACATAGCATCTCAAACAAGATTTTTGAATTTTGCAGACTAATGAACTGGATTCTTCAATGAAATTCTCGCGAGATAGCTTGCTATGTCTGGCTATTCTCCAAACTCCTGACACGCATTTCTACGACCTACTGACGGTAGTCAAGGGCTAACTTACGCAAGCAACGCAGCTCTAGACCGAGCGGGTTATCAAGGGGAATGACGGTCTGTATGTGATCGCTTTTGCGAGGCGGCTGGGAACGTCAACAAAATGGGTAAGTTTTACTTCGGATGATTTTAGTTTGACCAGTATGTAACGTCTTCTATTTGATTATAAGCACAGGCAGTTGCCAACATAGTTTTTCGTATAGCCAACGCCCAATAGCTGTTTTTACCCTCACTTTACTGAGAGAGCGCGAGTGAGGCATTTCCTGTGGATTTTTTCCTCATGTGTCATTGCTTGTACCTCGCTAGCTTGTCTTGCTAAGTTTAGTTAGAAAGCTAATTGCTTGATCTGTTTTCATGCTGAGTCGAATCAGCCAGGTTGTTAGTATTCTGGAGTATAGAAAGTTGTGTTTGAAGCACGAATCCAACACCTGAACTTCCGTAGCTAGGAGCTAACGAAATATTAAAATGATCATATCTCACTGCTCAACAGACCTCCCGACGTTTCCTACTTAGCAGGCAATGACCAGCTAACATTGCCTGCTTTATCACTCAACTTGCTGTCTCTTTGATAATTTTATTTGGGTAACCCTAACCGCAATAGTATGATTGGCGTTTTTACCCTTGCGCAGGCTGCTATCGTGAGCTTGTGAATTTCAATCATGCCACTAAACTAATGTAGCTCTATCAGTAGGATGGTCTTCATCCACCAACAACATTGTACGATTCATTTTACGACTTGGGACAGAAAGCGTTTTGCTTTCTAAAAAACGACAGGCATGAACAAGAAAATGAACTTGTGATTCAACTGACAAACGATTCAGTAGGTTACTTTGTTCACTGTACAGTCTTCATCCGTCAATGACTGTGAAACGTCTAGTCGTTTGTTTTTGTCTGTAGTAAAGGCAGTCTTTGCATTGTATGCATAATAGCACGTTGATATTAACGATATATTCTCCCAAATCTACCTACATCGTTGGCTTAGGTTGTGCATCTGTCTCATAACGTCAAAAGACAAGGCCACTCCTTCGCGGAAAAAGCCGTATGGTGACTTGAAGGCAGCTTCAGTTTTGACTGTTGTTAAGCAAATGATGTTGCATCAAGTGGGGGGTTGTGCGGTCAGTAGTATGTTGACCTTGTCATCGGGCCAGATACGCGTTCGTGATGCCCGTCTGATTGATGGGAAAAAGTTGCACAGGTATGTGACTCTTCAATGTTATCCATCTGGCAGGTCAAAAGCAAATATAGGACTTTCAGGAGGGTAGGTAATTCATTTTAGGTTTCTTGGAAAAATCATACCCATTGTTTATGATGCAAATCGCATCATTTCCCTTTCAAAATGTTTCGTTTTACCATTATTTAGCAGCAGGGACACTGTTGTACTGTAAGCTTATGTGTGCACGGGTTTAATTTTAGAGATGTTCTGCTTCTCTGGGCTATTTGTGGACGGAAGGTATAGGTGATTTGATATTTTCACTTCCAGATGTGCCTTGTTGTCATTATTTAACAACCAAACTAAAAAACCTCTTTGCATGTAAGCAGTAGCCTGGGAGTACCCATGCTGCCTTGCGCATTCTTTTCGAATTGCTGGATTGCAAGATCACACTTGTGATTTAGTATGGCGTTTGCCGCCAGACAATGTAAGCAGGCCATTGTCAGCAGTTTGTTGACGTAGATGTAAAAATGCACGTTTTTTGCTTGGATGTTGATATTTCTAGAGTGTTAGTCACTTAAAGCAGAGACTTTAGGCAATGTTCTTATTGAGTTGCAGACTAGGTCAGTATTACAGATGCACTCATGCAAAACAAAAGTGTGTGTGTGTGTGTGTGTGTGTGTGTGTGTGTGTGTGTGTGTGTGTGTGTGTGTGTGTGTGTGTGTGTGTGTGCGTGCGTGCGTGCGTGAAAGCCAGAAACTCATGTAATGTCGTGTCACTGCTTACTGTCAGGAAGTTTTTGATGAATGCTTGAGCATCACTGAGCTGACACTGTATTGGCCATCAAAGGTCAGAGTAGAGGGGGTGATCTTTAGACGGTGTCATAAAGCCCACTGCTCAATGTAATTAACTCCCTCTAAAGCGGTTTCCTGTTTTTCTTGCTTATGGCAGTGGGCAATGCAACAGCTCATATCTTACAACAGTTCTGTACATTAAAAGGCAAGGTTACACAATGGGCATGAATGACTAGTTATTTTATGTTGTGCTTAACGATTGTCTCCCTTTTGGGTGTTGGCAACACATGGAAATGGATTGTGCAGTCCATTCAACAACTGCAGTGTTTGGGTGTTGCTGCTGGGTTGCATTTTTATCCCCGTGGCTCACATCACAAGGTAGTTGTTCACGCAGCCAGATCTCTCTTGTGTATTTTAAGGCCCTCATTCTTCTCTTCTCTTCTCTCCTCTCCTCTCTCCTCTACTTCCTCTGTTCTGGAACTCTGCCATCACCACATGCACCCTCGATGCTTCCAACCCGGGCCTCGCTTTCTTTATTGCTGTGTCTACTGTTCTCCTCAAAACAGCAGTAAGTACTGTGTGATTTTGTCATTTGTAAGTGTATTCATATCATGTTTTTATATGTATACCAAATATTGAAGAAGATGTAGAGTAGAGTATAATGTATTAATCCAGAGGGAAATTAAGGTGTCCAGTAGCATACATGCATAAATACAGAAGAAATCACAAAGACATTACACACATCATTGCACCATACAGCACACGCTTGCATACATTTAGTAAAAATGTATGTATGTAATGTATGTAAAGATGTTGTAAACTGTGTGTGGTTTAAAAAAAAAGAAAACTTTGTTTTTAATTGTCATTTCTTGTCTTTTTTTTTGTCTGTGCCTGTAACAGCAACAAAAGAATCTGGAAGGATATGTGGGCTTTGCGAGCCTGCCAAACCAAGTGTACAGGAAGTCAGTGAAGCGCGGCTTCGAGTTCACCCTCATGGTTGTGGGTAAGGACACCTCTTAATTAAGAACGCCCCCAGAAAACTAGAGCCTACAATCTCTGCCCAGGGCGAGATTTTTTTTTTCTTTCCTCCAGTCGGTCACAATTCACAGACTTGTTAGTTTAATTTAGTCCATTTGAGAGCGAGCGACAGACAGACAGACAGACAGACAGACAGACAGACAGACAGACAGACAGACAGACAGACAGACAGACAGAGCGAGAGGAAGACAGACAGACAGAGCGAGAGGAAGACAGACAGACAGACAGACACAGACAGACAGACAGACAGACAGACACAG
>NC_085861.1:41667384-41727384 GCF_034702125.1 Engraulis encrasicolus
TAGCCATTTGTTTGCAGGCTGTCAGAGGAAACAGTCGTAGGATGGACATATTTTGTGAACTGCCATTTAATAAATGGTACAATGACTAAGTAGAAAAAATGCACTTTGCATGTTCCATAATCATGATTATTTCATGATCATCTGCTATGCTTGACAGTTTATCTAGTCCAACAGCAACTGGGCCTTCTCTACTTGAAACATGTATTATTATTATTTCTTTATTAATTTACTTTTGTGTCCTTGCCTGAAGAGGTTTTCTGCTCTGCTAGAGCTAGCTTCCCTGAGATCGTTAATGTTGTTGTGGTATCAGAGCCTGTGGGGCTTCTAGTCAAATTAAAAAGTGTGGATGTCATGATGGGACTGAACAGAAGGTTTGGCTTTTACTCGACGAGCAGGTCTTTGCATGCAGTAGCCTGAGGGAATTCTGGAGGAGTATCATCTGTCACTGGTGCCCATAGATTAGCAGCTTGTCATCAGCAGGTGTCCTCTGGAGGAAGATGCCCTCACTTGAACCCAGCAGGGAGTGATTTGGGTAGCGTAACCAAAAAGGGGAATCTGGGACTAAAAGGAGATGTGCGATTATTGGTGGTGGTTGAGTTGAGCCTATTTTTAATCTCTCTCCACTCCACACTGCTGTCCCCTGCGCCACAATTTGACATTGCAGAGACCAGAATCAAGTCATCATTTGTTTTTTTTTAAAAAGTGCAAATAAGAGTCCAGATAAGGCCAGTGGCAAATAGTGCTTCACTAAGTGGTCAACAAACTGTGTTGCAGTCAAATCCGATTAGTTTCTTTTCGTTGAGTCTTTATAAAATCCCCTTGGGTACATGATACTCCGGTTTTGACACATTTAATCACACAGGCTTCATTTTCCCTGCGGTGTTGTACTGAGCAGGCGATAGGAACGCAGTGGCCTTTACAATCCCCATCAACTCTGCTGTTTGTAAACAATGGCAGCTAGGAAACTGCAGTGATCATTCCTCCAAGATGATGGCTCGTGTTGGAGAACTACCGTAATGTCTGGACTAGAAGCCGCACCCACCTAATTAAACAGGAGAAAAAATATTGTACATGCGTATATATCTGGAGACGCAGGTGTCCACATTTTAACTTGGGGAAATTTACACAGCATTAGCGCCAGAGATGACTCCCTGCGAAATTTGTGCTTGTCACATGAAGTAATTGAAAAATATGTCGAATCATGATATAAGCATGAGGGTTCAAAGCATGAGGAAATTTTTATTTATTTATGAGTGTCCTCTACTGCTCCACAGATCATGCAAGAAATCAAGGAGCACAAAATCAAGATCTACGAATTTCCAGAGACAGATGACGAGGAGGAGAACAGACTGGTGAAGAAGATCAAGGTGAGTGTTTCGCAGGGCCCGTGGCCTAATGTTTGTGGAAGTAGGCTTTGGATCAGAGGGTTGCAAGTTTCAATCCCACCATGACCAATGTGAAGATTGTGTTATCTTTAGACCTTCATCTTTGTCTGAAGTGGTCTCAAGCAAGGCAGTCAACCCCACGATGCTCCAGGGACTGTAACCAATACCCTGTCAAAAAGAAAAACCTGCAAGTTTCAAGAAGAAACAGCCAAGTGTTATTTAATGTACTTTCACGTACCGTACATGGACAGATGGGGGAGCATTCACACTGGAAGGTTTTTTCCACCCCCATATGAGCTGCATCACCAGTGTTTTTAAAAAAGTTCCTAAAAAGCACTTCTTGGCTGTTGTCAGCGTCTTGTTTATTGTTGTTAAGCAACACAATGTGTCTCTTAGCTCTCAGTGATCGTCTTTGGATATAGAATGACCCGTTGCAGAAAAATATGTGGAAGCTTCTATGGGCCTGAAAGGTCAAACTGTTTGGCCGCCACATTGTTGCATAGTAAAGCTGTTGAATTCAAGCAGAGAGAAAACAATTTGATTGGTATCTTAAGTTTCTTCTGTGTACCTCCGTCCATTCAAGGGCACACATACTGTCAAATGTGTTTTTATGTCCAGCTAATGCCTGGAATTCCAGTCCTATCTTAACCTCAGCTTTCAGAGGTGAAATGTGTTAAGTAAACCAAATTCCTGAGCATGAAGGGTTCAAATATGCTTTTCTCTCGCTTGTCTAGGGTTTTTTTTGTAGCTTAGGCACTTTGTGGTGGTGGTGATTTGTAGTGAAAGTGGTCTGTACACTGGGTATAAACTCCAAAAATCCTTAATTATTTAACAAACTGGAACGCTTGCCACTCGTCGCTATTCATTGAAACGTTGCCGTTTGTTAGTTTTTTGGAGCTCATACCCAGTGTGCAGACCACCCTCTCACACTGCCATTGTCTGGCACCTGTTGATGTGGATGTGTGCAGCCTAACTTTTCGATGGTGATGTTCAGTTGGCCTAGCTGTTGAGATTCTCTCTCTTGGCCATGTTGAGTTGAGTGAGGTTGGGCCAGGACTTCCGCCGTGGCTGCCTGTGCAAAGGCTGTATAAACAGTCATTGTGTCTAGTGAGAGTCCAAAAGAGTCCATTGTCTAACTCGCATTGGTTAAAATGGTAATGGAGGCGAGCCTTGACAATCTGTCCCTTTCACGGCCAGCCCAGAGTTGAAAATGGGTAGCGCTACAATACATTGGTGGGAGAGAAAAGACCCTTTCACATTGTTGTTTGATAGTAACAGTAATGGCTAGCCTGTTTTTTAGCCTTCCTTTTGAAGTTCAGCTTTTGATCAGCAGCTGCTGCTTTACAGTATTGATGCCTTACAGTATTTATGCCTTCCTAATGTGTTGAACAAGGAAAATGTTTTCTTTTTGGCTCGCTTGTTTGACTGGATCTTTTATTTGTCAAAAAGTAAAATAAGAGTGTACACGATGTGCATTTTTATTTATTTATTTTTTAATGAAAGAAAAACTAATACGCCACCTTCCCTCCCCTCTCGCCCTCCTTCCAGGACCGCCTGCCCCTGGCTGTGGTGGGCAGCAACACCATCATCGAGGTGAACGGCAAACGCGTGCGGGGAAGGCAATACCCGTGGGGCGTGGCAGAGGGTAAGGCCGAGTCTTCATTAATATCCAGTCTATATGCCGAGTCTCAGACCCCCTCCACATTAATGCAGATACATACAGTAGGAAATCCCATTATAATCTGTTCGTTTACACCTCCCGTCCACACCAACACCACACATTCGGACTCGGAAAACAAAGCTTTTTGAAAACGGCAACTGAAGTGCAGATATCTGGAAACGCCCGCGTCCTTAATGATAGAACAATCTGAAAACGATATTAAAGCAAAGGTGTGGAGTGGACGCAGATTGTTTTAACTACGGATACGAGTATTTACATTTATCCGGCTTAATGCGGACATGGCCTCAGTCTGCTGTCATGGGTGTGGTTTTGCCAGTCAGGTCCATCTTGCAGTGAGTGATTTGTCAGCCAAGCTTAACCTTTACCCTCCATTCACATCACATCATAACGCGCAGTGCAGTGCAGTGCAGTGCAGTCTACCACTCAGGAATGTGGGTTTCTGATGATCTTGATTTGAATTCCAGGAGTTCTCTGCATGTTTTGCTAAGTCCCTTCTGCGCTTAGCTTATCCATACTTCATACGTCAGAGTGTGTGTAAGGGCAGCTGCTTAATACCGGCACTGGCAGCACTAAAATAAACAAGTATTAACTTTTGATATTGTAATAATGTATTTATAAATGCATTTGTAATATATAACATTTTCAAAAACTCCAGTCATCTTCAAAGCGGTATGTTTTGATGTTCCATGTTCCTTTGTAGAGCTATACTGTCCCTGTGCAGAATCTATGGAAAATACAGTCTTATGTTCTTTTCTCTTTCTGCCCCAAAGTTGAGAATGGGGAGCACTGTGATTTCACAATCCTCAGGAACATGCTCATCAGGTAAGCACTGGAGTTAAGTAGTTCAGTGTGTGTGTGCGTGCGTGCGTGCGTGTGTGTCTGTGAGGCTATGTGTGTGTCTGCAAGTGTTTGTGTGTGTGTGTCTGTGTGAATGAATGACTAGGTCACAGTTGGTAAAGTCATTGGCATGGGCAGCTAAACTAAGCTTCTTACAAGTCTCTTGTTGGCCTGGTATCTCTGTCTGGCATCTGACTTGTATCTGTATCGTGTGTGTATATACTGTATACAAGATGTGTTATCCATCACCACCAGGACTACCAGCATGAGTAGGAAATGTGGTCATGTTTCACCCTTCTTGTAAAACCAGTAAACTGACTTCTAAGAAGGAATGAAAAAAAGACATGCAGTCTTTCTGTTGGTGGCAAGGGGATTAAGGTAAATCCAGCTCTTTGTAAGAGATTTAGGAAGGCCTTTGTAACAGATATGCGGGTTTAAAGGGTTTCATCAGGTGAGACAGGGTTTATAGGACATCACAAACTTACCTCGATATGAAATTTGAAACCAGCTGCTGCTGTTTGTTGATTGGGTTGGCAGTAGTGTTTTGGATGGAGGTGTTCCATTGGCAACCCGTATCAACTATCTCCAGCCATCCTTTCCACTATTGGCCATTTCTTTACCTCAGTTATTGTGTCATTTTACCTGAGCTGATGTGGTGAATTTGATTTTTTTTTTTTTCTTCTATGCCCATATCGAATTAATATATTGAACTGAATTGAATATCTCTGGACTCGTCCAGATGACATAGCCTGTCCTTGTCATGTACTGCTGGAATGCATTCATGTTTTATGGACAATTACCAAGGTAGCAACTCAAGTTTTGCCTGTATGACTACTTAGTTTTTGTGTCCATTTTTGTATATGCACGTGATGGAGAATCTAGGTAAGGGTTTCTCTATTTTTTTGTCCGTTTGGCTTCTTGACACCGCAAACCGGTAGCCTGGCTGTAGAACGTCAACCTGTGATCCTCCAGCCCTGACTGCACACACAGGAAACCCTGTGTCTGTGTTTTTCTGTTCTATGGAACATCATCACTCAATGAGTAGTCAATGTTCAGTGTGAACTCTCACCGTCACCGCACACACACAGGAAACGTGCTCAAGTTCATCTGTCTGTCTGTCTGGTGTGTTCCAGAACCCACATGCAGGACCTGAAGGACGTGACAAACAACGTCCACTACGAGAACTACAGAAGTAGGAAACTGGCCGCCGTCACCTACAACGGCGTGGACAACAACAAGAGCAAAGGCCAGCTCACCAAGTGAGTCTGTCGTCTCGTTTGGCTTTCCCTTGTAGATTAAGAAGAACAAGACCTACTAAGATGAGATGGTGTTCCCCATATTGCTGTTTATTTATGTTCATTTATTTTATTTATGTATAGTGTACTATTTTTTCATTAGTCACGCTCATCACTTGTGCCATTGCTTAACTAGTCTCAGGTGCGATCACCATTCGTAGTCTCACAAGCAGTCACCCGCCATCTCTGTTCCTGTTCTGTGGCCACGTATTTCACACACTTTAAAACTCTGCACATTTTTTCCTTTACACACTGCAGAAGCTCACACTCTTTCACCACACATTCATTTTTAACACAGAGCTGCGTTGGTAGCACCTTGTAGTACTAAGCTGATCATCAGTACACACCACTTGCGATTATTAGGACACTCATTTGCCCACTGCAAAATATTGTTGATCACCACTGTTTTATTTTAACTTTTATTCTAAATTGCTGTCTCATGATTTATGCACTCATTTATTTATTGTGCGTGGGCTTTGCAAAGAGAGTTGAGATAATTTCCCTGAATGGGGCGACTGTTCAGGAAACTTGGTAATACTCCATCTTGCAGATGTTTATTTGTTTAAATGCATTGGTCTCCACTCTCTTTGCAATGCCCTCTCATAGTCATTCACTCTGCTTCTTAGCGCATGGTTTTGATTTCAGCATGTTAAGTTTTGTGTGTTTCTGTTTTTTAGACTTGACACAGTTGAAGGCATGTAAGTGGTCATTTCAGTTTTTCCAAACTTTTCATCTTCTAAGCTGCCCTTATTCTCCTCCTCCTCCTCCTCCTCTCCAGAAAGTAGTTTGCTTCTCCCCAGGATTGGGATATTTTTCCTTGCTCCCTAAAACAAAGAAAATGGTGAATGGTCGTACCCTTTATCCCACAGTTCTTGCTTTCCTGCCCTTTGCCTTACCACCAGAAGGAATATTGCCAACAGTTTTGTGCTTGTCAAACTTGTGTTAAATTGAGCAGTGAATATGGGTAAACATGGACTTTACATGTACTCAAGTATATGAGATGGGGAAATGATTTTGAGCTACCGGTATGCATATTCTAGTCGCTTTTAATTTTTCTGCGAGTTAAGATTTTCATTTTGTACAGGATACCAGTACATTGGTGTATTTGCAGTTCTCCATGTTGCCATCTCCTGCTATTCTAGTAGAAATATCCTCCATTAATTGACCATTTCTTTTGTACTGTTGCGTAATTTGCCCCAATCTTTCCTTACCCTGCCTGCACTCACATGGGCTGTGTGTGAGAACATTCTTGTCTTGCAAAAGAGTTTGAATGTGGGTCTGTATCAATATCGGCCCTTTGCTCTCATCCTCTCACCAGTTTGTGTGTTGAGACCTTCTCAATGAGGCCTAAAGCCTGAGGAAACGACAGGGGAGGAATATTGATACAGACTCGGTGTGTGTGTTTTAAGGGTGGTGGGTGTCAGAGCACAGTTACGAATGTGTCAACATAAAGAGCTGTGAATTGGAACTCACTTGTGGTGTGTGTGTGTGTGTGTTTTCTGTGTGTGTGTGTGTGTAATGTGTGGACCTTCTGCAGGAGCCCCCTGGCCCAGATGGAGGAGGAGCGCCGGGAGCACGTGGCCAAGATGAAGAAGATGGAGATGGAGATGGAGCAGGTGTTTGAGATGAAGGTCAAGGAGAAGGTGCAGAAGCTCAAAGACTCCGAGGCCGAGGTACGCTGCTCCTCCCGCCCCGCCCCGGCCCCTTGCCTTCCCTTCTGCTCCTCTCTGGGTGGAACAATCACCATCCAGGGTTCACCTGTTACTGTGGTCTCTGAAGGCCTGGGGGCCACGTGTGGACCGCCTTTTTACTCACTGTGGGCCATGGATAAAACGTACCGTAATGACCAGATTTTTTAATCTGTTGTAATTATAGTGTTGGCCAATAGAGTACAGGTGCTGGTCAACGAATTAGAATAATTTGAAATAGTGCAATCATTAAATTCTTTGAATGCATTTTTTGTGCAGAAAGCAAATCAGGTGTTCACCGCACCTGTCCTACTCGTTAGACTAATCACAAAACTCGTTACCTGTAAAAAATTTGCTCAGCTGAGCTTTCCAAAAGGCCCATTTAGGCCATTTAACTGTGACACTGTTGTTTTATTGAATTAGAATAATGGAGAAACCGTTTCATTGAATTAGAATCATTTTTATTATAATTAGAATAATCACTTTCTCAGTATTTTGTGGCTGGCCCCTTGTCTTGTATGACTGCCTGAAGTCTCCGCGGCATCGATTTGACCAGCTTGTCGCAAGTTTCCGCACTCACAGCTTCCCAGGCAGTGGCGATGTTCTGCTTCAGTTGGTCCAGGGTAGTAGGCTTTCTGTCGCAAATTTTCCGCTTGACGATGGCCCAAAGGTTTTCAATGACATTGAGGTCAGGCGAGTTGGCCGGCCATGCCAAAACTTCAAGCTGTTTTTTTAGTGAACCAACCTTTGGTCGACTTTGCCGCATGAGCCGGTGCAAGATCCTGTTGAAATATGAAGTCTTCTTCGCCGAACTGTTCCTCAACAGTCGGAATCAGGAACGTTTCCAGAACGTCTTGATATACGGCAGCATTGACAGTCTTCTTGAGGAAGCAGAGTGTCCCTACACCTCGAGCGGACATGCATCCTCAGACCATAACGCTCTGGGGAAACTTGACGGATCTTTTCACGCACTCATACTCGTCTATGTAGAAGATTTTGCGGTGTCATTTGCTCATAGTGTATCTTTTAGCGATACCATATCGCCTCATAATAGGCAATACTACACCTGCTGCAATCGCACTGCAGAAAGCGGCACTACGAGTGCGTGAAAAGATCCTGATTCCGACTGTTGAGGAGCAGATCGGCGAAGAAGACTTCATATTTCAGCAGGGTCTTGCACCGGCTCATGCGGCAAAGTCGACCAAAGATTGGTTCACTAAAAAACAGCTTGAAGTTTTGGCATGGCCGGCTAACTCGCCTGACCTCAATGTCATTGAAAACCTTTGGGCCATCCATCGTCAAGCGGAAAATTTGCGACAGAAAGCCTACTACGCTGGACCAACTGAAGCAGAACATCGCCACTGCCTGGGAAGCTGTGAGTGCGGAAACTTGCGACAAGCTGGTCAAATCGATGCTGCAGACACTTCAGGCAGTCATACAAGCCAAGGGGGCAGCCACAAAATACTGAGAAAGTGTTGATTCTAATTATAATAAAAATGATTCTAATTCAATTAAACGGTTTCTCCATTATTCTAATTCAATAAAACAACAGTGTCACAGTTAAATGGCCTAAATGGGCCTTTTGGAAAGCTCAGCTGAGCAATTTTTTTTTACAGGTAACGAGTTCTGTGATTAGTCTAACGAGTAGGACAGGTGCGGTGAACACCTGATTTGCTTTCTGCACAAAAAAAGCATTCAGTAAGTGTTAACGTTCGGCGAGAAGGTCGCTACTGTGGAATAGCAGCACGACAGAGAGAATCTTTAGACCCCGACGCGGAGCGGAAGGGTCTTGTTCTCTCTGAAGGGCTGCTATTCCACAAAGCGACCGACTCGCCGAACGTTAACCCGCTTATTATATGGATATACTTAAATGATTCACACATGGCGGGGACATTTCTTTATTTAATGTTAAGTTTATTATAATTTTTCATGTCAAAAGATTGTTGCTGCGCAAAACAAACCAGTGCCGTTGTGGAACACCGCTAGGCAACAGCTAGGTAGCCAGGACAACAGGTGTTGTCTATCACAGCAGCTGATTAGAGTCTTGTTGAAAAGTCGCTTTAGCAGTGAAAAGTCTTGTTCCCGTTGACAGCGGTCTGTTATAGACCAACCCGTCCGTTATCGAAAAATAACAGACGTGCGAACGTTGGGGAGCCCCATTGAAATGAATGGAGCATTCGACCGATGACGTCACACCATATAATAAAATAATTTAATGATTGCACTATTTCAAATTATTCTAATTCGTTGACCAGCACCTGTACTACAGTTCTACTCCTTCCAAACAACATGGGCAGTCTAGTGAGCAACTAACTGCACCTCAAACTCTGCGAGTTGCAGTCATGCTCATTTGGTCCTGCGATGGTGGTGATGAAAATACATGGCCCTCATCATAAAAGTTGCCCATACCTGCCTTAAATCGTGTTACATTGCATGCATGAAAATTGAACATTTCATACAGAGTTAGAGTTCAATTCATCATATTATGAAAATTCAACTACCTTTCTGGTTCTATAGTTGTCTATGGGTTTGCTGCATGTGGAGGACTATCTATCTATGACAGCCTATGACTGTAATGACTGTGAGCATGCAGTAGCAATACTCATGAACGGCCATCCGGGGACTTTGCTCTTAAATTTGCGTTACGCCCCTATATGGGTGAAAACAAACCGAATGTCTCATTGACTTACATGCTACATCGGCTAACCTAAATGAACACATTCCATGCTTCAGCCACGGCTGTTTGGCTATATCATTTGAACAGCCGGCAACACAACACGTTTTCGGCATGTTGCGCGTGAACAACGCTAGTCTACAGGTCCGTATCTTTCGTTTATTAAACCACAACATCACCAATTGACTTGCATGGGTTGTTTTCCCCCATAAATGGGCGTAACGCACATGGAAAACGTCACGCCGTTCATGAGTATCCACTCGAGGGGCAGTGGTGTTTGGTTGGTTGAATTAAAGCTGTCTGTGTGCTCACTCCGCCCCCTGCAGCTGCAGCGACGTCATGAGCAGATGAAGAAGAACCTGGAGGCTCAGCATAAGGAGCTGGAGGAGAAGCGGCGCCAGTTTGAGGAGGACCGCGCCAACTGGGAGGCTCAGCAGCGCCTCCTGGAGCAGCAGAAACTCGACGCATCCAGGTACACACACACACCCGAATCCCGAATCGTGTGTCAATTTATGTGTATAATCAATAAGGTTTCCCCACGATTTAGCAGCGGTGCAGAGCTGCTTTTTTGCTGTTTTGCTTTTTTAATGTTTCATTATTGTGTATTTGTTTGTTTTAAAGGATTTGTATTCATATTGGGTTTCTTATGCTCCGCATTTGTGTACAATTCCTTATTGACTCTATGGGGTTTTTTTCTGGACTGTGAGTATCTGTAAATCGTATCTGTCATATTTCATCTGTTTATTCAATATATTTTTCTCTCTCTCTCTCTCTCTCTCTCTCTCTCTCTCTCTCTCTCTCTCTCTCTCTCTCTCTCTCTCTCTCTCTCTCTCTCTCTCTCTCGTGGTCATACACAGAACTCTGGAGAAAAACAAGAAGAAAGGGAAGATCTTTTAAAGCCACAGACCAGACCAGAGCTGAAGTGTTGTACGTGCCAACCCACAGCCTGGCCTGGGCCAATAGCAGACCGGGGCCTAGTGCCCACGCTCACACGTGCAAAGACCTTTACTTACGCACTCTTACTCTCTCTCTCTCACACACACACACACACACACACACACACACACACACACACACACACACACACACACACACACACACACACACACACACACACACACACGCATAGGCACAAGCAATGTACACACACAAATACACGGGCACAAGCAATTACACACACATGCACACATACACACAGGCACAAGCGTACATAGAGAATGGTGAGGTCTTTAAGAACTGTGCTGCATATTGAGTGACGGAGGGCTGAACAAGGATCCTCTCCTGTGTGTGGGGGGGTCACTTTACGTTACATTACTGCCACTCTTTAGGCAGGCCAAACCCCATATTATATATATGATATATACCCAATTCTGTACTCAGAAAAAAAGTTTATTTTTTTCTTTTTTTCACTCTGTTTTTACCCTCCACCCCTTCTTTTATCCATGTAACAGCCAACATCAAACACTTCAAAACGCGAGACATCTCTAACTGTTGCACAATCACTTCTCTTTCTCGCCCTGTCATCTGTTTACCTGATATCAAACGAAAAAGAGAAGGACAAAACCCCATCCTTCCTGGTGTCTGTCTGTTTTTCTTTGAGGAAAATGCCATCTTAACTTTTTTGTTGTTGTTGTGTTGTGAGTAATGTTATGCTTAAAACCTCATTCTCTAATGGTATACCATGACGCATAGCCAAAAAACTTGATCTCACAGAATCCCGTGAAATCACCAGTGTGACCAATGTGACACAAAATCTGTGGCATCTTAACAGACTTTGTCAAAATTCCGTGATGGGGTCACGGAACTGCATTCATTCATGATCGGTGCACGGAAGTGCTGTCTCTATTCTCACAGCTCTATGCTCCCTCCAGCAGTTTGTCAGTTTTCTAATGGTAGACTTGACATAGTGCTGTGGGAAAATAGTTTCGTGAATCCATCACGGAAAACACTTCCATGAACCTGACACGGAATTTTGGCAAAATCTGTGATATTGCCATAGATTTTGTGTCCCAAGGGACCATGTTGATTTTATGGAATTCTGTAAGATTAGGCTGCCAAAAAAAGAAAAGAATCTGTCACCAATCACTCTTACATCTTAAAGAGATGGAGGTCCGGAACCTGCCTTCCTCTCACAGTTTTTATAAACTATCCAAAATATTTCCAGACGTTAAAAAAAAGAAACGCTTTTCTGTGTCTAGCCACTAGCATTGGACCACCATTTATATCGTAATTCATTGTTATATTTCATTTAGTTTATTTTTATATAAATATATATACCGAGCCAGCTTAAGTAATATTTTTTGTATGTTAAAAGGAGGCTTCTTGGAGAGGCTTGTGAATTGGATTGACAGGTTCAAATGAATTCATAACGCAGGGGATGCTATAAAAGAGTTAAAAAATGAACATTTGTCATAAGCATTTACAAGGCTTGTGTGTAACTTTGACACAAGTTATACTACCGCCAAGTACACGTCTACAGCGTTTTTGTTTTTTTTTCCCTTCTTTTTGTCATGTACTCCTGTATTTTTATTTTATTTTTCATTTGTATTGTACAGTCACTTAATAAACTTGTGAAGATACAGGCTAAGGATCTAGATTTTTGTTGTTTTCCCATCACTGAACTGTAGATGGCAGTGTTGAAGTGGAAACATCAAGGAAGCATCATGAGAACATTGAAGAGGTCAATGAGAGAACACATCTGACAACTGCAAACAGCACTTTTACTATACATTCAATTTAATACAAGCTTGTTAACATTGAGGTTTTATTGTTCCAACCTGTGGCAAGCATGGTATCACTTCATAAGTTTGTGAACTGAACTGTAGATTGCAGAGGGAAAATTGTAATTAAATATATTCATACATGAAAAGGGGATATTGTCCATTGTCTGCCATTTTGAATTTCCAGAAGTTTACATTTTTAGCTGAAAAACGTACTGTAATTTGGTCATAATGGTAAATATTAGTTCATTTTTAAGTAAACATTCATGAAAAGATCAAATTTGGCAGTAGACACAGTACAGTTTCAATGAGCAGCATAGGTGCAATATACTCTGGACACAATCTTACACAGTGCACCTTTTAATGAGACAACTGCAAACAGCACTGTTATATTAATATAGGCATACGTTGAATTTGGTACAATTTTGCCAAATGATCAAACTCAGCCCGTGATGGCCACTGTATTGTAACATCTCAGCTAGCTGTTCATCTGTGTGTTCACCGGCTCTTTGTCCTTATCTCCTCAGTCTCTACAGGGGAAGGGTTCTTGATACTGTAAGAGAAAGGGGGATCACATGCCAAGCAGTCAAACATTTACTCTTTACTATGGTTCATTGCTTGGTTATCATGGTTTTCTTTTAAAAATGTAAACAGTGTAACAACCTAAAATGGTGAAATATTGCAATTGTTTGTTTTTTTTCTATGAACTTACCACTTTTCTCTCCCAGATTTCGTTTGCCCATCAGTCCAACAAATGACTGAAATTTGTGTCCTAGAATTAGACAAAACGGCACTCAACTCATTCTGCATATTTCACACATAGTGTAGCACATAGAAATGATACTTATTGTTATCAAGCGCCCCTGGCTACTTTTGGATATGCGCACTTCCTGACCCTACTATTTTGGAACAAATTGTTTGGCTAATAAAAAAAGAATGAGCGTAGTACTCACTTTTGCGCGTTACTTGTGCTTTTGCTATTGGGGGGAAATTGAGTTTGTTTTAGTGAATCTAAGTTAAGACAGTGACTGGAAGAAAACTAGTTGAACATTAGCCTACCAGATCGTTTGCCCATCAGCCCAAAGAACTGTTGAGGACTGGTTCTTCTCACAATTCTCAGTAATGTCTGCAAAGGGTTCTCCACATCTTCCTGTGACGGGTAGTCCTTAAAAAGACAGTTCCATGACATAAAACACCAGGAATCCAATACAGAGCTTAACTAATGTACATATGTAATAGTTGGATGAGAATAAATCACAAACCTCTAATAGGTAATTGCCCGTTGCCAGGTCGTCTTCGCTGGAGAACAGCTCTTGGCAAAATATATTGACCAAACAGCAAAGGATCAAAAGTGACAGGAGAATTTTCATCTTGCCCTGAGAGCGCGCGTCAGAAGAGGAGTACAAAGTTACACTACGTTAAAATGCAAATAACTAAGATGACCCTGGACTTAACAGGAAGCCTTAGTTCTATCCTTTATCCGACTATCTGTTGAAACAACGCATGGCAGTAAAGGAAATGTCTTCTCCGCAGACTTTGATGCGCAGCATCCCCAAGGTGCTGTGGTGCGCTTTCGTGTGCGCCCCGGGAGAGCGCACGTCATTTATATGGCGCAAGAGAACAGACGGGCTAAGGGGGTTGTCTAATTACAACGTGCTAATTTGAGTTATGTCTCATCAGGGTAGGACCAACTCCATCTAGTCCAGGAACACAAGTGAGCAGCATTTCTTCGGAATCAATTAACACCATGATTTCAAGTGCTGGCACTATTGGCTATCCATTGGGGATATGCCCTATAATAAACATTGGTTGTTGGGAAAGGCAGGGTGATGTAATTATTATACAAGGAAACTCTGATTTGAGAGTTTTAGTGATTGAAATTCAATAGAATAGACGTGTGTATTTAAAGCATATTGGCATTCGTCCTCACTGCATCAGTCAGACACAACCTCGACACACTTCACTTCAACAGAATTGTTCAATAGCCTACATGAGATGTGGATGCCTGATGATGCCATGTGCTTTGACATATAACGTGCAGACTCTAGAGTACACAAGGCCAGATTTATCTCTGTGTTGTAAACAGATCATGTAGGCTATTAATGAGAGGAAATTTACGCCTACTCATCAGAACATCGAGTTGTGCGCCCTGACATAGGAAGTCAATTGAATTAACTTAATGGAACAGCAAAACACTATTATGATATGATCTGTCACATGCGCAATACATCCGGGCAGCTGCATCCCATGGACAGGGCCCGCAGCTCATTGCACACATGTTTTTTTTTTTTTATGTACACTTTATAACAAGCATGCACTCATCTTGTGTTTGTTATCATTGTTTTGGAAAACGCATGTACACTCATATTTGACCTATTCAGCCGCCGTAGATCACGCCCACTTTACTTATTATGCTTCTTTAGCAGGGAAATAGGGAAGTCAGACGATCATGTGAATGTGACTTCTGTGGCAGAGTCATGCAGAGAAAACTGGTGGTAATTTGTTTCTTCTTCGGTGTTGTCGTGCAAGAATTGAAATCGCAGGCTTATTACTCGTCGCCTAAACAGCTGCGACTTTCCCATAATTTAAAGGAGGAAAGGCGTGATGAGCCGCTGCGCAGCCAGATAATTAACTTCAGATCTCAAAGGAGGCATAATGACAACACCGGATTTGAGCCAGGGGACAACGCAGCGCCATTCGAGATTAAGACGTTGGATGGCACATTCAATTATCCCCTTCAGAATAATTGCTCCGTAATTGTCCATGCCTTCACCAATAAGTCGGCTTTCTTGGAGTGTCTGTGGTCCACCGATGCGTCGCTGACGGACTTGGTCGAGTACCTGCCCGAAAACACTCATGTCCTTTTTCTCTCACTGGATGACTCTGCTGCCAAGGATGCGCTGTGGATGAGGGAGCAGGTTTATCACCTTGCTTCAGGCTCTCAGCGGTACGATTAATTAAAAACCCTTTCCAGACTTTAAGTGGTTAATCATGCTTTTAAGCCTGCTTTGTTTGTGGCATGGACAATGTTGGCATACGCGATTGAACATTCACTTTTGTTGGCCCTTGATTAACTTCAGTTTCAAATTCAGTTTTATGGAATTATGTTTAAATCAATCACATTTTGATCTCCACTCAGGGGGAAAGAGGTCATCAGCAGACTGCACTTCTCGCCCATCCCTGCGTTTGCACTGGGCACATGGATCCCAAAGATCCTGTATTCCTGGGGCTGCAGTGACCACAACTGTGGCCTGGCACAAGCTGTCTTCACCTCCACAGGTGCGCTCTGGTCTGTTTGAGTACGTGTGTTTCAAATATGATAGATATGACCTGGACTAGGAAGTAAAAGTGGATGAGCATTTTGCGTGACCCTCTAAATTGTATGGCAGTCTTATGCTGCCTTCATTTTCTCGGAAAAAATCCTGGCACTGAGTGACAACAATTCCGGTTTCTGGCTGAACGCGCGCTGACGCCACTACCTTGGAACATGCGCCAGAGCCAACCACTGTGCCACCAGCCTATACGCGCTGTTATTGTTTATTGCTACAAGCATATAGCGACATTCGGTGAAATTACGTGCTAAGGGACTTGTTTACTGACGTGCGTCTTTGATTTTGAACTACATTGTGAGTATAATACCAAATACGTCACACAACAGTGCATGGACCACCAATAAATGATCTTAAGCCTAGGTACACTACACCTTGAATTTTGTTGTTTCAGCAGACGCGCATTCAGCAGCCATGGCCATAAAGCAAATTGCATTATTACTTGTACTCTAGTATCTTGGGCTATGCTACGTCCGCAGTAGATCAATGGGGGAAAAAAACACCTGACACACACACACACACACACACACACACACACACACACACACACACACACACACACACACACACACACACACACACACACACACACAACCAGCCAGCAGCATTTGGCCCTGAGGACCATGGGCCCACCAGGAAATGTATTCCCTGTATGCCAGTTTACCAATCCAGGCCTGGATAGATATGCCAAGACCAGCTCATTCCCCGCCGCTGCTTGGAACCATGATCGCATGCACGAGGGGCCCTCCCTTTGTGCTTTGCAGAGCATGTGACTCTGACATTGAGGTCAATGGCACTTATGACAGAACACTGTAGAACATGCAGTAATTCTAAAACTTAATTTTAAACTTAATTTTTAAAGAAATGTGTGGACATTTCAGATGCAGTGTCATGATCACAAACCCACACATTCAAAGAAAATGTTCTTTAATGGGTCCAAGCACATCTATGCATCATATTATCTTGCCTGATTCCCACTTTGCCCATAGACTCAAATAACCATGAAGCGGTTTAGCCTATCCATCATTGTCATCCCCTGAGCCTTTAGTCAAACTTTGCATGTCACTGATAGTGACATTCAAATTCAAAAACGCCTGTAAAACCATCTTCCATAGCTGATTAATTCCCCCTACCTTCATAGTCTTAAATACAGAGTTATTGCATCACACTCTTAGGCCCCCATTTTTCTTAATCTTTGTTTTGCACTCGTCAATTGTTTTTCCTCCAGGAACTTCTGGGAACCATTTATAGGTGGCTTAGTCTTGTTTTGCCATTATCTGAGAGTCTATTTAAGGGTGGTTGACGTGACACCTTGTTTTTCCGTAACATGGTTAAAAACCTACAAAACTGTTATTTTTCCTTTAAAAAACAAATGTCAATGAAAGAAGATGTGGTACATTATGTTTCATATTAGTCTTAGATGAGAAGAAACATTTTTGTTAAGATTTATGTAAAGGTTTATATGTTAAATATCCTGCGGTGTGACTGTAACATTAATGAAACCTGGAATATAATATATATATAAATTAACCAACAGCATTTTGAAATGTATGAAGCATTTGGCATGATTGCATAAATATTAACTTCATATTAAGATATGTGAATATGAAAAAAAAACTCAAGACAGTAATATTAACTACAAGTTCAGTTTCGTAACACAAATTGCGTCCTGTGGGGTGACATGTACATGTATGTCACTGTTTGTGAACGGGCAGCTGCAAGGCCAACTACAAGGGTCTTAAAGACTGGCACCTAACCAGTCAGTACCTCAGTTATTGGAGAGAGCTGTGGAAGTTTAAGGTGACTTTTAACCTCTTCATATTGCAATAAATCACAAACCTCTAATAGGTAATTGCCCGTTGCCAGGTCGTCTTCGCTGGAGAACAGCTCTTGGCAAAATATATTGACCAAACAGCAAAGGATCAAAAGTGACAGGAGAATTTTCATCTTGCCCTGAGAGCGCGCGTCAGAAGAGGAGTACAAAGTTACACTACGTTAAAATGCAAATAACTAAGATGACCCTGGACTTAACAGGAAGCCTTAGTTCTATCCTTTATCCGACTATCTGTTGAAACAACGCATGGCAGTAAAGGAAATGTCTTCTCCGCAGACTTTGATGCGCGCAATGTCTATTTCTTTCCTTCGCAGAATGGGACGTGCCTTTGATTGTGAAGAGCCTAAATGCCAGGTATGACTGGTTGATGGGACACTGGGGTGACAAGATGTACAGACTGCAGGATGGAGGTGACGGCTGTAAACCCATGGCCTCCGTCGCAGGTGCTGTTGCATGGGTGGTTGAGGAAGGATGTTCTTTTTTCACTAAGGTATTTTGTTTTGTGTGTCTGCTTGTGAGTGTGCATCTGTGTGCCTGTCTGTCCTGTGCTCTTTTTTCAAACTGTTGAAACACTTGAAGCACGGAGGTCCACTTTAAAGTACCTGTTGCACTTTGGGGCAGCCATGGCCTAATGGTTAAGGAGATTGGCTTTTAGATAAGAAGGCTGCAGGTTCAAATCCCACCCCTCCACTCCCTACTGCACCCCATGGCTGTGCCTTTGAGCAAGGCACCTAACCCCATGCTGCTCCGGGGACTGTAACCAATACCCAGTAAATAGCTAAGTCGCTTCGGATAAAAGTGTCAGCTTAGTGTACTATATTGTAATATGGAGTTTTATCTACTTTATACAATCTGTTATGATCATGGTGATGACTTTTCTTGTTACTAATCTTGTTATTACAAGTTCATTATTGTCACCAGTACTGTTAGGTGAAGCATCCCAGTACCAGTGCTAAGGTAGTGGACATATGTCTTGTTCTCGGGTCAAGAGCATGGCAGCTTCTAAAGCTGTTGATGCTCAAGCTCCAACTAGATGTCTAGTTGCTTACAATCAAACCCTTTTGGGAACTGGTGCTGCTGTTCCTGTTATTGTTACTAGTTATTACAAAATGCTTTATTCTCACAGCCTTATGGGGCCTAATTTCTCATAACCAGCTCACACAAGTTATGCACTGCCACGATGAGGAATTTATTTGACAGAATGTGTTTTCTTTTTTCCTCAGCTGAAAAACATGGCGGACTCCAAAGCGATGGGTGTCCTGGTCTACACCTCGGCTGGCCAGCCAATCAAAGACATGAACTGCATTGGGGAGGAGTGCCAAACAGGGCTAGGAATACCGGCGGCCATGGTGCACTTTGAGAGCTCCGTTGACCACGCTCTGCGGTACTTTTAGTTCCTGAAGTCATGTTATGCAAAGCTCTCCACAAGACCTGTAGGGCCTCTCCAAACAAAGGCCCGCAGGCCAAATCCGGCCAGGCCATGGCAAGCATTTGGCCCACCATGAGGTCTGAACAAATGAAAATATAAATGTGTGTGATTTTCAATCACTAAAACTTCAGTGGGTCATAGCTCTCGAAAGCATTCACAGAGAGTTGGACCTTATGCTAACAGTCTCATAACAGACATTGACAAGAAGGGAAAACGGAAAAGCAAAAATCTGTTCTCTATCCAGACATCTAACTTGTTCCTCAATGGGTTGGGGCATTGGTTTGGCCCGCAGCCTCACTTGCTGTACATAATTTCGCCCTTGGAGAAAAATAATTGGTAGGGTATTGAAAGAATAGTAAACAAGGTCAAGTTAACCTTGAGATTGTGGTAAATCGTCTAATAGAATAGCCTGCAGTCCTTATTTTTTTAACTAAATGACACCTCTGGGTTATCTATTAGCAATTTTACCACTTCCTGTAGGTAAGCATAGTGAGGTTTGCTTCATCTGATCCACTGAACCATGTTCTTGAAATGCATCATTGCTGTGTTTGTTGTTGTTGTTGTTGCTGTTGTTGCTGCTGTTGCTGCTTGTGTTGTTGTGTATTTGTTGCTGATGGTTACTGACAGTACGTCCTTGCCAATGTCTTGTGGTGTCTACTAGGTCCGGGAAGGAGGTGAAAGTGTCTTTCCAGACCACCCCCTCTCCAAGCTTCTTCTTTGGTATTAACCACCAGGGGGTGCTGTCTGAGACGGGCTGGTTCCTCTACCCCACCTTCAGGTTCCTGAGCTGGCAGGCCCAGTGGTGAGTGACCTAATTACACAATTATATTTAAAAAATAACATGCTCAGACCATCATCCTTAATCCAATTGCAGTGACATTTTTTAGGATTTTTTTTGGGTGGCAAGCGGGGATTGGAGCAATGTCATCCCGTGGGGCAAAAAGCCAACAAAAATGACGTGTTAAATTTGAATTAAATATTCATGAAGATCATTGATGTGGAAGGGGTGTCCCTTTTTTGTTGTAAATCCTGGCAGATACGTGAAGTATGTAAAATTTAAGTGTTTATTAGACTGACTGGTGTCAGAGTAGATCAGAGTAGTCAGTCAGAAATACGCACATTTTGATGTTCTATTAATGTTTAAATTAAGCTGCTGGCCTCTTTTCCATAAGACTGAGAACAGTTATGGACATGAGCAGAGGAGGGGCAGCAGGTTCAAATACATTTTGTTCATGCATGTTGCAGCCTCATTTTCCACTCAGGGAGGGAACAATGGTATAAAGTCAAGGATGGTCTATATCAGTGGTTCTATGTAAATAGTCAAAGCCTTTTATCTCACTGGGCCGTCTGCAGGTTTGAGTACCAGGAGGTGTTGCGAGGGCGTCTAGAGAGGCCGGCTACAGTGGTGCCTGTGTTCGACCACCTCCAGATGCAGGGCGAGAAGGGAGCCCAGGCCACAGTGGACCTCCCCCCAGGTCTGACAGACTACAGACACACACACACACACACACACACACACACACACACACACACACACACACACACACACACACACAGGCAGCATACACAGACACAGAGGCGCACACACACACAGAGACGTGCACACAGAGACATGCTTGCAGAGACATGCATATATAGTAGAGACACACATAGAGAGATGTACACATACCGAGTCATGCCCACACAGAGACACACCCACAGAGAAACGCACAGACACACCCAGAGAGATACACACACACACACACACACACACACACACAGTAAGCGTGTCGTCTGCACAGTCTGGACCGCTGGAAAGATCTCTTTGTCTCCCCAAAGTCACCATATGGGCCTCGTTACTCTTTGTGTGTGTGTGTGTGTGTGTGTGTGTGTGTGTGTGTGTGTGTGTGTGTGTGTGTGTGTGTGTGTGTGTGTGTGTGTGTGTGTGTGTGTGTGTGTGTGTGTGCACGTGCGCGTGTGCGTGTGTGTGTGCGTGTCTGTACCGTATGTGTGTGCATTTTCCTCGTCTGGTTGTCAGGGGTGATGGACTACGATGTGTTGGAGTTGGATGCGTCGCTGTCTTGTCCCGGGCGCAGGGATGAGTCATGCGCCCACTGGGACCACACCGTGCAGCTGTGGGTGTGTTGCGATCAATTGAGTCCCTACTGCAACGCGGAGCTGGGCCGCTGGATCACCGCATTCCGCAGGTGCACTGCACAAGCTCCTCGCACCCACACACATTAGTTCCTTTTGATGGCTCCATTATGTGAAATAGCCTCCGTCACTTTGGTGGAAAATATGGAGTGGTGAAATTGTTGTGGTGGAAAGCTATCGTATTTGTATAGCACATGATCACTACTGTCTCTTTAGGTAATAATTTTCTTCCTATACATTTTCTATAGCCTAGTAAACCAGGGCCACCCGCTGATAGCCACATTTTTTTGCCTGCAAGTGGTCTGGCTTCGGACAGTCGAACATTTTGAACACATTGCCCTGAATCTGGCAAACCAATCACAACGCAGAGATTTGTTTTGAATCAAAGCGGGCAGGGTTTTGAGGGAGTGACGACGAAGCTCGCAACGCTGGGAAAGCATATCAACGAGGAAGATGGCGCTGATTGGTCAGAGCGTTGGCCTATAGGCACAGGCACGGTTTGAAAGACAACCGGTTGTTCTCATCAACAATCTTCGGATGTACTATTCATCGGGGCCAGACTAAATTACACATATAATCTCACATTTAGGCTGGTATATCAGGCTACATTTTCTACATACATTTATATATACATATATCTATAAATTCATCCTAATCAAGATAGTCAACCCTTACACTTGTGACTGGTAGTCAAACTATATTCTGTCAACGAGGTCTCTGAGGCACTCAAGGGTTGATTTTAAAGCTTTTATTGTTTTGGGCTAATCTCGAAATGCCAGCACATTTTGATCACGTCCGTGAACCACCTCTAAGTACTACAGGTTTTCTGATCTGGCCAAACACAACAAAGTCTATTATATATTCTGTCTATTATACTATTCTTATACTGAATTGTGTGTGGCTTGGTGTAATTCACACACATACCATTACATTACATCACACCTAGCTGACTCTTTTATCCAAAGCTACTTATGGGTATTTTTAAGTACAGGGTATTGGTTACAGTCTCTGGAGCAGTGTGGGGTTAGGTGCCTTGCTCAAGGGCACTTCAGCCATGGGGTGAGATTGAGTGTTGGAGGGTGGGATTCGAACCTGCAACCCTCTGATCTCAAGCCCATCTCCTCAACCACTAGGCTACAGCTGCCCCACATACCTACTAATATGTTGTGCATTTGTATCCAACAGAGGTATTGGTCGCTGGATCACTGATGTGTCTCCACTGCTGCCCCTGTTGAACGCTGGGAAATGTGCCTTCACCATGAAGACTGTGCCATGGGCCATGCCTTGGGTTGTGTCCTTAAACCTACGCTTCAGTCACAGCAATCAGTCAGGTCAGAGAGACACTTTTTAAAACTTAAAACTTAGAAATGTGCACTAGTTTGGTGGGTGCAAGCCCAAAAAATGATCAGTTGGCATAATTTATTGATTTTTTTTCTTAACAAGCTATTGTAGTCTTTGCTTTGTAGAATGGCCCAAAGCAGCGCAAACAACATTTCATGTAAAAGAGATTTTCAGAGGTGTGAAAGATCGCATACTATATTCCAACTTATTTCACACTGTCCTATTCCGTGATGTTTGGCTGTTCCTTTCTGTGTCCCTGAAAGAGAGTGAGAGAGAGGGGAGGGGGTGCTTATGTTCCCTTGGCAATGATGACGGTAAACCAGGCCAAGGACCGGCTTTCAGCAAGAGAGAGAGAGAGAGAGAGAGAGAGTAAGACTGAGAGAGAAAGAAGGAACAAGAGAGAGAGTGTGTGTGTGTGTGTGAGAGAGAGAGAAGGATGGTGAGTGAGTGAGAGAGAGAAAGATGGTGAGTGAGTGAGTGAGTGAGAAAGAGAAGACATGGAGAAGAGAGTTGAGTTCTAGAAACTCCGCAGGTGTCTTCAGTAAGCGTGAGGAGAAAATGGAGGCTGATTAGCGTGTCGAGGGACATCTAGACCCGTCCATCCCCTCTGGCGTCAGCAGCAACCTCGGCAACTGCCAACAGCACTATTGCTATTCAGGTTGCTGCCTTCATGTGTTCATGATTGCCTTTTCCCCCATAAGGTTTTCTTGTCATTTACAGCACTAGCTTGTGAAGTATTCCTGTGTATTGAGAGATGAGACAGTTCCTCGAACATCCGTCTCAGGATGTACAATCTGTGTGTTTGATTTTTAGTTCAGTCTGACGGGGATGACGTCCGGGAGCTTCAGCCATACAAACTTACACCTCTGTTTGGAGGGGGGACATTTGACAAGAACTACAACAGCAGATTCCAGCCACTGAAGTTTACAGTTCCAGCCTCCGCCAAGAGGGTATGCCTTTTGCTTTGCTTATTAAACGGAACATCATTGTACAGATAAAGTGTATTCGAAAGGGATTTACTGTATTTGAAATGTGATACTTGATATTGAGTGTGTGTGTGTGTGAGTGTGAGAGAGATTATCCCATGTCATGTCATATCCTGTGTCCCCTTGACATGTACAGGTAAAACCTTGAGTGTTAGTGTGTATGTGCGTGTTAAATTCTCCATGCAATGTCACATCCTGTCTCACCTTGATGTGTGTGTGTGTGTGTGTGTGTGTGTGTGTGTGTGTGTGTGTGTGTGTGTGTGTGTGTGTGTGTGTGTGTGTGTGTGTGTGTGTGTGTGTGTGTGTGTGTGTGTGTGTGTGTGTGTGTGTGTGTGTTTATGTGGCAGGTGGAGCTGTATGCCGTCATTACTGGCCATGGTAGCGATGAGAACGGCTGTGGAGAGTTCTGCGTCACCTCCCATCACTTCCTGGTCAACGGCGTCTTCAATAACACTCGCAGCTTCGATACTGCAGGTAACAAAAATGATCTCAACAACACTCACAGTTTCGACACAGCAGGTAAAAATGATAAACTGAATAACTCTTGCCGTTCTGACACCGCAGGTAAAAAATAATCTCACTCCCTTTTGACACTGTTGAGTTGAGTGTCTTCATTTTTTGTCGTGTCTTTAGTCTTATCCAACTTCAAACGCCTTGCCCCTACTTTTCTGTTTGTATTTTTGTGCAAGTGTGAAATTTGAAATGAGCTCATTTTCCTCAATGCTCCATCTCATCAACAAGTTGAATGTTTTCAAAAGGACAGCATTTTGATTGTATTCACAAAATACCAAGTGTCCCATCTTTTTTGGAATCCGGTTGTACATTCTTCTTTCGTTGAATGTACTCTCCCTTCAGAAAAGCCCATACCATACATTCTGAGAGTTGCTGCTGGAAAATAGTCCCACTCTTGACATATAACGCAGAATATGATTTCCTGGAATAGCCTGCAATAAATGTAGCCCCTGAGATGAGCCTTATATATGCCATAAACTTTAATCCCACGTTAGCGCTTATTTCTGAGCAGCTGAAGTTTTTTGCTGAGTATGTATGGAAAGATATCGTCTCAGTGCTTAATCTCTCTTAATCTCTCTCAACTGTTGGCTTCTGTTAAACTCCAAGGCCACTCGGACCACAAGTTGAACAGCATTATAAAACTTCACCATGTGAAACTGGCTACTTGGTAGGCAGGCAGAGAATACAGAGAAGGAATGAATGAAAACTGCATTATTTAATTAACATCAAAAACCCTTCCCAATGCACCAGTTATGTCCAGTGCAGTGTCCCTGCCGTGGCCTAACAGTAGGGCACTGGGTTACTATTCTGGCAATTCGATGATTCGATTCCGGCCCGGGTCATTTGCCAATCCTTCCACGTCTCTCTCTCACCACAATCATTTATTGTCTCTCCTCCACAGTGCTGTCTAAAAATGAAGGCAAAAAAGCCCTAAAATATATGTATTTTTAAAAGTTCTGTCCAGTGCCGTGATGTTTGTTTCCACTGGGATGTTGTGTGTAGGAAGTGCGTTGGGTTGTGCCCTCCGCGTGCCCGAGGGAGCGGTGCCCAATGAGCATGGCACATGGCTGTACGGCCGAGGAGGCTGGTGCGATGGGCTACAGGTCGATCCCTGGAGGATTGACATCACTGAGCAGGTACTGTAACAGATGGGATTCGTTGGTGGCTCCTCATGAAGATGTATGTTGTAGATCTTCATGAACACTTTAGCCTAATCCCTTTTTGGGAAAAGGTGCCCTCTGCCTGTTAAAACCTAAATACCTCAGGCTCCGCAGCACATACAAATATGGAATGAGTTGCATTTAAAAGCTAGGACCCTCATTTTGCATTAGAATGAGTTCATCCATCATACCCACACTTTCAAGTGAATCTAATTGTGACAGATAGTATGCATGTAGACAATGATGTTGCAGAATTTCAAGTCAATACAGTTCACTCCTGTAGAGAAGCTATAATGTATTGTGGGTTGTTCTTTTACAATTGCTGTAAAGACTTAAAAGACGTCAAGACGCTGTACTGGTCATTGAAAAGACATCACAAGTTCACAACCATAGTCCTACATGACTAATACATTACGACTTGGTCATCGTCATTCTGCTAACAGAACGTTTTTGACAGGAGAGTGTTTAACAAAATGAAGTCTTTATTTCTTGTTTCGTTTGATTCTGAAACATTACAGCTGGACCTGACTGGCAACAACAGTATTGTCTACTTTGGCTTCTACAAGGGAATGGACCCCAACCCTGCGAGAGACCCCGGCTACATCGAGATGTCCTCCTATCTCGTCTTCTACAAGTGATTTCCATGTAAATGTCTGTAAATCATGTGCTGCACTACTGTGATTAAAATCTCTATTTTTCAAACATGTTCTTACAAATTCATTTCTTGAAACAAAGGTATACTCTTTTACACTTTTTTCACCCATAAAGCGAGTCGTCTCAGATGCAAGAAAGGCAGTTCTTTAAGGAGTTTAAATTCAACTGCAAGTTTCCATGATGGCTCACACAATGATATCAACTGCCAGTAGTTTCCTTTGAACGCTCACGTCCTGCCAAGAAATGAAACACCTCAGACCTCTTAAGTCTAGAGTTTCTATGTAGAATGGTAAGGGGGTGCAATTTCTAAACTTTTGACGAGAGGGTTTATGACACTTGACCCTGTTCATGACAATGATTCTTCCAGAAGAGTGAAGTCTTCTGAGAATGTCGGCTTTCTAGATGCAAGTGTCACGGCGACCTTTTCTTCCTAGTGAGGTGGTTGTAGGTAATAGGATGCCCAGGGCCGCTGACAGCGTTGGTAAGGCCCTGGACAAACTCATCTGAACAGGCCCCCCACCCAATACACACAATCTAATGAGGACCCAATTGTGGGCCTCCTCTCTCTGGGCCCTGGACAACTGACATGTCAGCCCATAGGCCATGTCAGCAGTTAAGTGGCAGCAGGTAAAAGCTTGAGATATTTCCTATCTTTTCTCAAGTGTATAATTCTTTGTGATTACGAGGAGCTTCTTCAAGAAGCTGTGCACTGCTGACGTAGCCTACTTACTGTGAAGAAGGGATGCTGTTGACATCTGCTCTACACTTCTATGGGAGCACAAAAATCTACTGCAAGACATTAAAGCATTGGAGCAGACTATGTTATTGACTTCAAAGAGAAATGGCAATCAAGAAGTCTAGCAATTCCAAAATGAAAAGAACAAACCTTACAGTGACCTTTTTAAGTATTTTTGGTTTTATTATTCCAACTTTTTTGTTTTTGGATGTACAGATTTTACATCCTTAGAGGCGGAAATACAGTACATTCAATGTATAATGGCCATGTTGTTAATGTTGCACTGGTATAGGTGATACCTGGTTATACTATAGCTTGATGTCAAACAGTACGTTTCAACAAAATGTTATGCATACAGAGGAATGTAGTCAATTCAGAACAGTAAACAATGTTCATTTTCTAACTCTTGGAGATGTGGCTTAGCAACAGCAGACACAATAGAGGATCCCATCCCATCCCATCTCACTCCCTCCCCTGGGCTGCTGGTAAGTGACCAGGAAGTGTCTCATTTGGCATCTAAATTAGGGATTCTTAACTATAGAGCTGTGGCCCAAAACTAGGCCACAATCAAAAACCTTCAGGGCCGCAGAAAACTTTCAATTTTGCACCTTCGGGCTAATGGGACTGCATACATGATGAACTAAACAAATGATTACAGTACTTTCATGTAAAAAAATGTGTAATGCAGTCTGTTTTCACAGTATGTTTGTGTTCAACATACCACAGCAATACTGATGTTGTATTTATTTCCATGAGGGTAATATTTAATGGGGCCCATGCCACTCTATACAGAAATAAATTGGCCTGAATGTCAAAACGGTTGAGAATCTCATCACCCCAGACCTCAGCTGTTCCCTGATTGCTGCCTAAAGCGTATTTGTGTGTGTATGTGTATGTGTATGTGTATGTGTATTTAATGGTCCCAAATATATAACAATAGCATAGCTTATTTAAAAACTCAGGACCCAATGTGAATGGCATGTGTGTAAGTACAAATTAATTGGTTTGAAACAGACAAGCAAGGATACATACAGCACTAACACCTGAGCAAAACCTTAATTCTACATACATTATTATACAAATTATATATATAAAGAAGTGATACATACTATGTTGTGTCAAATAAATACAGATTGCATAAGCCTGCTGCAGGAATGAGAGGGATTATGCCAAGAAGCTGGACCCATTTAGTACGAACATAAAAAGCTATGAAATACATTTTCTTTGGTGTAAGAAGGGATGTGTATTACAATACTGAAATGTTGTAGCCTCTTATTAGGAATACAAAGGAATATCTATACCTTATGAACATAATGTGACATAAAACAGTTGTCGTAATACAATGATCAGTGTAAAGTTTTAAATGTTTTGAGGTACAGTACTTAAATTGGCACCTTATGGGCACTTAAAGCTGGTAGGATACAGTATATTCTCAAACCTGTAGTATGTCGCACAATATACGCTTTCCAATACATTTGGTTTTTAGGCATATGTTAAAGCATTGGCACAGGTGCAGGACCGGATTAAGATGGGCTGGGGCCCTAGGCTACAGGTTACTGCAGGCCCCCGCAGAGGGCAAATTTCACGACAAAATCACATAGGCAGCATCATCATTCCAAGATAGGAATTACGAATAGCATATTTGCAGATTAATATTTCAATACTGCATCTTGCCACAATTCTGCAATTATTGACCCTCCCTTTGGCCAACCGGGGCGCCCCATGGAAGGTGGGGGGCCCAAGGCTGTAGTCATATCTACCGGTAGCCTGTGCATTAATCCGGCCCGGCACAGGTGTACTTTGTTGTATTGTTGAATGACAAACTGTTATACTGCCACACAGGCAGCCTTGCAGCTCTTTTCAGAGTCAAACTGGTTCCTGTTGCCCCGGCATCCTCCGAACCAGAAGCGGGCACACGAGTTGGCATTGCGGTCATAGTACCATTTCACTACATAGTCCCGACACGGGCCCGGTTCCAGTGGATCTAGGCATTTCTCATCTAAAGATAGGAAGAAGAAAGAAGGGTCCATTGAGATGCTGAATAAACCTGGAGCCAAATAGTTTACCTGACTTCATTTCAGTCTGGAAAAACAAAACAAGCACCAAAAACTGTATAAAACAACGGTACAAAATACATGAACAAACAAACTTGGATTTAGCATCTGATCTGCTGACCTCTTCATGCAATTATAAGTATGCAACTTTGTTTATTCATATACAAGGTTTTTATTTATCAATACTACCCACAGTATATTGACAATGTAAAGGCATTTTACTAAATTAGGTAATGAGTGAATAGTGGTGTACCTTGTGTAAAGTTGCTTGTTGAGATGGGAGGTGGGGGTGGGGGTGGTGCGTTAGGCACTGCTGGTGGTGGTGGAGGGGGCTGATGGGGGTATGTAGGGATCCTGTGGCCGCCCGTACGGGAGGGCCAGTCCACGTCCTCGGGTGAGGGGCGAGGGGGGGCGTAGGGTGAGGGTCGAGGAGGGGCGTAGGGTGAGGGGTGAGGGGGGGCGTAGGGTGAGGGGTGAGGGGGGTTGTAAGGTGGTGGGCTGTACCCCCCATTATACCACCAGGACTTCCTGCTCTCTACTCCACCAAACTCCAGACTGGACCTGGACCTGGAGGGATCCCCCTGGCCACCACCAGGGGGCCCGGGCTGAAACGCACACGTCAAACACAACCATCAGTAAAGCACACAGTCAAACACAACCATCAGTAAAGCACACAGACACACACGCAACCAGTAAAGCGCACACAGACACACAGAAACCATCACTAAAGCACACAGTCAAACACAACAATCAGTAAAGCACAGTCACACAGAAACCATCAGTGAAGCAGACAGTCACACACGCAATCAGTAAAGCACACAAAAACCATCGGTAGCTCTAGCTGAAAGTCACACAGAAAAAATTATCAGCATTAGCAGTCTTAAACAGTCATATAGATTATAGACACATACATCAGTAGTTCTAGCTGAAGAGCATACAGTCATACAGAAACAATTAGTATCTCTTGCTGGACATTGGTCTTATAACAGCTCATATCTGACATTTTTATCAGGACCATTCTTTAATTTGTAAAGTAATCCTATTGTGATACACATTATTGATACTACTGACATATGGGTTACACAGCGGAAAGAGTGAAAGCGACTGGTAGGGAGAGAGATAAGAAGAGAGCGGATATAGAAAATTAATGAGAGAGAGAGAGAGAGTGTGTGTGTGTGTGTGTGTGTGTGTGTGTGTGTGTGTGTGTGTGTGTGTGTGTGTGTGTGTGTGTGTGTGTGTGTGTGTGTGTGTGTGTGTGTGTTTGATCTCCCTGGGGATATCACATTAACAGTAATCCATTGTTCCTTTACATCTAAACTAATTCATTAATAATAATTAGACCACACTGATCAATCTATTTGGAATCTATCTCATTTATCTCTTGGCTGTAGGGCAGCCAGACTGACAGCTAGATGGGGGTATTGCCCTGTCCTTCTCCATCTAGGCCTGGAGCCAATGATGACTCAGACCCGTGAAACTACTGGGGGATAAAAAAACTGGCATCCCTCTCAGTGAACTAGGAGGTCAGTGTTGCACTTTATAAAATCATCACAGGAGAGATCCCAAGTTGAAAAAGGAGCAAGACATCCATTTACCTAATTATGTATATGTTGACCTTGAGGTTATCTATGGGTTTTTTCCCTGAAAATCTGAAGCACTTTCTCACAGGTTGTCAGTTTCCTGCCTGTCGCATGATTTTTAATATTCAGTAGGTACATTCAAACAAATGGCAGCAGGGTAACATCAGTCTGGTGTGTCCTCCAAAAGGATGTTCTAACACTGCCGTCTGCCGGGTCAGCATGTGGTCCCTAGTGAAGGCAACCCACTTCTACCCAGAATTTCAAGGGGTAATGCATCACTAGCCTGGGAACTCCCATACTGCCTTTAGTTCTACACAATCGTTTCGATCTGAAAGACAGTATGGCGAGGATGACTCATAACGTCCAAGATCATGGTACCTGTGTCATAATGGCCAAGCATTCCGACCTTAACAGTTTCTCTGCCCAATCAGAGAGCAGGGCAGTGTGTCATAATAAGGCCTTATAATAAGGCCAAATAAGGACCTTAAACTTTTTAAGGACCCACAGCCAACTTATCAAGTCTTTTCTTGAAAAAAAAAAAAAAACCTAAAAACTTAGCCGACTTGCACTAACCCAGCTTGGTCTGTGTACTCTGTAGTCTGTGTTTCCCCAAATACAGTAGTACTAATTGATCTTATTTGGAGGTTCTAACACTGGGAAACACGTCCTCTTGCACCGAGCGCAGGGCTTCGGGAGGGACACACATGGAGCAGTGAGGGAGGAAAGGGACACCCGCCTAGCCTGCAAGGACAGCCGAATCAACCCTGGTGATCAGTGGGGTGAGAGATGACGCAGCCAGCTCAGCTGGCCCTCACATCCATACAGTAATACTACTGAGTGTGTCCACATTTGTTAGAAGCTCTGGACAAAACTGTGTGCTGAATGTAATGTAATGTGATGAAAATGCCAATATGCACTACTGTGAGGAGTGTATTTGGTGGTAATGAAATGTTATGAATGAGTCTTTATTGATGATTATTCTAGCAGTACTGTGTGGTGAGTCCTCTTGTGGTCCGCGGTGAAAGTGACCCATTTTTATTATTTAGTGAGCTAACTGAGTCATCATTGCCAATACAACACTATACCGTGTGGTGTGTACAGTATTTGGTGGTAATGAACTGTTGAGTGAGTCTTCATTGATAATATTCTAGCAGTACCGTGTGGTGTGTCCTCCTGTGATCCCCAGTGAAAGTGGGCGTGTCTGTCCTCTCTGGCGGGGGCTCCCTGGTCTCTGCCCAGGGGGTGCCGGGCGGCAGGTGGGAGGAGGGGACGCGGCTGAACAGACCACCGTCATTCGTCTCACAGATGTGCTTGAGCAGCTGTCGCTCCAGAACTAGATGAGTCACAAACACAAGGAACACGGAACAACACAACACTCGTCAACACTCAGTTTAGTTCAGGAACTGGATGTCCTCCATGTAAATACAACAACTGCTGCCCAACAACATTCCTTTGCGTGCTGGAAGAGGGAAGAAATTCCTCTTCGGGGTAAAATTTTAGCCGACACACAAGATTCCCAATTGCCTTCCATGAAACAGAGCGTGCAATGAAGTTCATTTTGCAACAAGCACTGGCCAATATGGAGAGTTGGGGTTGAGAGCACACATAAGACTGTAATACAGCTGCCTTTGTATCTTGCTTGACACAAGCAGGGTTGAGACAATTACAAGTTTTGATGGTAAAGTTATTGTCTAAGACATGACCCGAATTATATGCTTATAAATAATTATAGACCTAATTTTTAAAAAAGTACCAGAAATCACAAGACCAGTGCAAGGTTTCTCTTTCTTTTTGTGCAGGCAAAATTGTTGCCGTTTTTACAAATGATTTCTGCTGCCACTTGGTGTGAAGTTTCATCTAATGACATGATACAGAACATTTTTAGAAAGTTGTGGCAACTTTTACTTTTGAGCTTTTGAGAATTATTTTTGATGTTTTTATGCAACTAGTGGCAAAAAGCATACATTGTCTCATCCTGATTGATATGATCACCACTAGTACCACTACATAATATAATGAGGTGATTCATAAAATATTTCCAGTTCCACAATCTGTTCCTCATACCAGGTAGCGTGTTGAAGTCACTGATGACAAACACGTGCTCATCGTCCGGGTCCGAGCCCATGGTGTTGAGCTCCCTCTTGAAGTCCCCAAAGAAAGGATCGCTCTGGTTCACCACGCCGATGACAAACATCTCGATGTTGGAGGTGTGGGCCTCGCGCACTGCATCCTCCAGCTTCACCTGAGAAAATTGTCCTCAAGTTATATACTGTATATATGTACTGTATGTGTACGTGTATGTATGTATGTATGTATGTATGTATGTATGTATGTATGTATGTATGTATGTATGTATGTATGCAGGTATGTATGTATGTATGTATGTATGTATGTATGTATGTATGTACAGGTATGTACGTTTGTATGTCTGTATCTATGTGTGTATATACATGTATGTACTCTGTCTGCCTATATCTGTGACTGTAGCTGTGGGTCACTGTGGTCTCAAACATGTTTAATTGCCTGATGGTGCTCTATTCTCCACATGCATGGCTCTTAGGTATGTTCAATAATCCTGTGACGTTATACAGTATGTATGTTCTGTCCTTCTTTGAACTTCGAGTCTTGCTCAGAGATGCAAAACGAACATCAGTGAAAGCTGACAATAAAGTTGGTATCATATGGTATCATATTGTATTGTACCTTGCTGGTTGTATCATATCGTATCATATTGTATTGTACCTGGTCCCGCGTGTCCGTCTGGCCGTCTGTGATGACCACGGCCATCTTGCGCACGCCGGGCCTGGCGGCGGCCTGGAACATCTGGTTGGCCTGGTGCAGGGCGCTGCCCGTGTAGGTGCCCTCGCCCAGGTACGTCATGCGGCGCACCGCGTTCTTGACCTCGTCCCGCATGGTCTGATGCGCCAGGCTGTTCACGACCACGGTGATGTGGCTGTAGAGGACCACCCCCACCCGGGTGACATCCATGCTTACCGACACACGGTCGATCAGCCCGTTGACAAAGTCCTTGACCACGTCAAAGTTCTCGGGCCCCACGCTCTCAGAGCTGTCAATCACGAAGACCAGCTCCAGGGGGTTGACGCGGCACACCACCCCACAGCCTGTGGAGAATGAAGACAGAGACGAAGAACACACATGAGGAATTACCATGCTGAGTGGACAATAGTCACTAACTTCATAATGTATTTACAATTCATATCTACAGATAGTAGAAACAATCGATTTCGAAGCAACATTATTTATAATGCAAACCAGAGTATTATGCGAAATCAGTGAGCCTCACTTTGAGACACTTTCAAAAATGTCATTAACAGCAGGAAAGGGAGTGTTATACATTGAAGAGTATACAAATTAATGTTGAATATTGCAGTTCAAGCTCAAAGTAGTGCAGCCTGTGTTGTTACTGAAGTACTTACTGTACTTACTATAGTGAAATCACACCACAACACAGTCAGTGTGTCAGTTAAGAATAAAGAGTCATTACGTACCACATATTGAGCGGACAATTTCAACCACCTCGTCTCTCTATAAAAAGCGGAGAGAAAGATTTTTTGAAGAAATTCTATGGTCATGGTCAAATGTTTTATTTATTTATTTAATTAATTTTTAATTGTTTCCCACAAGGAAATATGAAACATTTACTGATCTTAACAGCATCCATACTGTAACAGTATAGTAAGTTACAAAATGAACAAAAAGTTATTAATAAAAACAAGCAGTGTGAGTTTTTGACAATTTGTGTGTACTTTACCGTCAAGCCAGGCTCCCCCTTCGGTCCAGCTTGACCCTGTAGTTTAACAATGAATAATTGAAGCGCTTTGCTGCAAAATGACATACATCCATCTTGGAATATTTTGAGAAATTGACATTTTTATATTGGACATTCCATTGCATTGCATTACATAATGCATTTATATACTGTAGGTATAAAAAGTATGTTCTCAAAATAGTTGAATGGCAAGAATTCACACATAGTGTAGATGATAAGCGCTCTGAGCAGTCATTTCCAGTCTTAAAATGCAAAAGTCAAAAATGGTGGATACATTGTTTTGTAACAAAACTCTTCAGTTGTTACAGACATATTTTGATTCTGTGTAATCATCTTAACATTCATATCTATAAGTAGAGACAAGGCTGTGATCAGTGAATACATACCAGTGTTCCGGCTGGCCCTGGATCTCCATACTGCCCTTTGTCCCCCCTCCTGCCCTTCTCCCCTGGGAAACCTCGGTCTCCCTATGGGACAACCACACACATCACATCATACGCTATATGCAGTTACTGGGTTTACGCCCCAGGCCCAGACAACCAGACTGTCACAACAAGCTAGCAGACAGAGTTTACATAGTCTGGCAAATCTCCTATGGCCCAAAAGACAGTTCTCAGGGGCTGGATTAACTTGTAGATATCTAATGCCTTTGATACTGCGGAACAGAGCCGCATCCAATCAGATGACAGATTCTGATGATGTATGAATTCATTTTCTTTTTCGGTGGTGCCATTTTTCAGAACAGAAAGGACTGAGAATACAAATAAACTGAGTCACCTGCAGTGCTAACAAGGCAGTGTCATCACTTGCTAACATACTGTACTCAGATGAGTGTTGTCAGCTATGTTTTTACCTTGGCACCTGCAAATCCCTCCCCTGGAGGTCCCCTGGGACCTGGCAGCCCTTGGTAGCCATTATCCCCCTGCAGTCACAACCACACATAACAAATGACTGATTCAACAGTGACACAAATATCGTAAGACAAAATACAGCGTTTTTTGTGTGTGGTGTCGAGCAATCTATGACAGTGTCCCATTGAAAACAATTTCACAAATACACGCAACGACATTCACAAACGCACACCAAATGTTGAGACTTTCTGCACTGGGAGGATCTATGTCCAGCAAAATCAACAGAAAACGGTAATATACTGTAAAAACAGGCACTTGACCTTTGGCCCCTGGATGCCTTCCCCTGGAGGCCCCTGTGGCCCTGGTGGCCCCACAGCACCTATAGACCCCTGGCAGATGAAAACACCACAGAGAGATTTCACACATCAACTTCATCATACTCGGACACAAGCATTTTATTTGTCACATGCATGGAATTGATTAGAAACTGTGAAAGTATAATATGCAGTGAAATTTTGAGTTATCCGCCTGTACTGTACATACATAGTGTGTATGTGATGATCATCATCCAACATCTCTCAAAAGCCCCAATACATTTTACATTAAGAATTTCTTGTCTGCAGGGTATGTGACAAATTGTAGCCTTTTACTGCAAATGGGTCCGTCTGTCGATCCTATTCACCCTTTGACAAAAAACACTCAACTACATCATAACAACAGTGCTATGACAATGCTGAGAGCCTGGCGTAACCGATAAAGACAGACATCATTATCATTTTGGTGACAATAAGGTTATAACAGAGGCTCTGTGCAACGGGATTAAACAATTATGGGCCTCAATTTTGTTATCAGTAAAAAGAGATTCAGTGTTATAGTATAGCAGTATCTAATACATCGTCTAAGACTGCATGGATATTCTGGTCTGGAGGCTGAATATAGTTAGTGAGGCTATTAAACTATGCATTCATTAGCTGTCAAGGATATGCAAATGAGATGCTAATGATGTATCCACTCACCTTCGGGCCCATCTGCCCAAGGCCCGTTGCCCCCGGAAACCCAGGCAGACCTGTGGCGCCCCTGTCTCCCTACAGGGATTCAAAACGAACAAGAAAAAAGTTTGGAAATATTCTACATCCATAGCAAAAGTGTTAGTTTGAAAACTAGATACACTTTCCTCTGCTGTGTCCTATTAAAAATTAAAACTCCTAAATTATTCTAGGAAAGGCACATCTTCAGAGCCACTGATTAAAATCGAAGTGCTGGCCTGAGGGTAAAAACCTAAGTGCGGGTGCATATATTATATTATTATATATATTATATTACTGTACTTGTGAGCAGTAGCGCTACAGTAAACTTGCCTTTGGTCCTGGTAAACCCCGCCCCTCGGGACCAGGCTCCCCTAGTGGTCCTTTCTCCCCTGGAGCCCCCTGGGAGAAAGAGAATTGCAATCAGTAGTAGTAGTAGTAGTAGTAATGGCGGTGGTGGTGGTAGTGACGTAGGCATAGTAGTAGAAGTAGTAGTGGTAATAGTAGTAATATTATAGTAGTAGTAGTTGTAGGCCTAATAATAATATACTAGTAGTAGCAGTAGCAGTAGTAATATTATACTACTAGGCCTACTAGTAGTAGTAGTAGTTTTAGTGGTAACAATAGTAGAATACATGTAAGTACTGAAGTAAGTGGAGCGTTAGTGGCAGCAGTAGTAGTAACAGTATTAGTACAGTATACATGTAAGTAATGAAGTAAGTGGTACATTAGTGGTAGTAGTAGTAGTAGTAGTAGTAGTAGTAGTAGTAGTAGTAGTAGTAGTACAGGTAGTAGTAGTAGTAGTAGAGGTAGTAAAAGTAGTAGTAGTAGCAGTAGTAATATAGCAATAGGTGGAGCATGGTGAAGATAGAAGCAACAGTGGTGGTCATGGTGTCCATTTATAACAGGGGTGCTCAACTGGCGGACCCAGGTCCGGATGCGGACCCAAACGCAATGTCATCCGGACCAAGACAAAATCCATCTGTATTTAATATGTATAAATTATACATGATATTTCGCTGCCATGCGATCTATAGGTGTATTTCTGCGAAGCCAGTCTTATGACAAATAAAAGTATCATCACTATGACAACTCAGTGAGTGAGCAAGAGGCCAGTGCGGCCAGCAAGTGAGGCTATTTTTTGCATCGGTCCGTAGCGACTTTTTTGGACCCTGGAAACATACGAAATTTGGCGAGTGGACCTTTTCAGTTTCTAGTTGAGCCCCCCTGATTTATAAGATATTCAATACCTGTGGACCAGGATATCCTGTTCCTTTGTCACCTGGTCGACCAGTGGGGCCCGGTACTCCTCTCTCACCCTGTAAGACAAAGGGCACATTGAGAACTGTGTTCTCTAATCTGGGATGTTCCCATTGAAAAGAATAGATACAGTAGCTGGAATGGAATGAACAGTTACACCTCCAGATTGGGGCTGTTTTTTTCCCCATGGCTTACCTTCGGACCTGCGATGCCAACTCCTGGTTCCCCCACATGTCCTGGTGGGCCAGGTGACCCCAGATCCCCCTAGAATCACAGTCAAGACATAACCTCTCAGTTTCAAAGCTACTTGTACATGTACATGTATAGTACATGTTAGTATGTGAGAAGTACATTTCTTCATTTTTTGTCTAGTGTTCTGGTTTATAGTTTGCAAGAGGTCACCTGCACTACAGACACACTATCACTGTTAGAACATTCTGAACTCTCTTCTAAATTCAAACCTTACCCTTCCTGACAAGCCTACATTGAAGCAAATGAACCGGATGTAGATGAACTGCCAGTGCATACCTTAGGTCCTTGTATTCCCCTGCCTGGAGGTCCACTGCTACCAGTTGGCCCAGGAGGCCCCTGGTTTCCCTAGTATAGATACAGCATGATCACGTCATTAGTGCAGCAGTCAGTTGCACAACTGTAGTAGAGTTCTAGAGTAGAGATCCTTTATTCATCCCGAAGGAAAAGAAGAAGTTGAGTATACAGGCATTTTGCTTGTTTCATGCAAATAATGATTTTACGTTATAAGTCAGTATACGTATCACTGTCTTCATGTTAAGGCTGTGACTTTTAATTTGACTGAATGGAGACACTTTGTTTTGTCAGCGGAAATAGCTGTGTCTGACAACAATGACTATGATGTGTTGATGTGAAAGTGGTTGATCAGATGAAGAGGCCCTCACCTTTGGCCCTGCAGTACCAGGAGGACCTCCCACTCCAGATTGGCCACGCCCACCACGCTCTCCTTTGTCACCCTGGAAAGACATGACAAGCAATTAAGGGACGCATGTTTGGTGATGATTGCCACAAATACACAAAATGTAAAACCATGTGGTGGAGGTAGATTTTAAACATAAGTAGGTAGATATCAATTTAATTAAAACCAGCAGCACAAATCTATGTTCTACCTTTTATTATTTGAATATGGAGTAATGCAAAGTCAGAAAGTCTGGAGCTCGCACTCAAAAAAGACTTGAAAAGAGATGCCCAAATAAAGTGGGTTTTTAATGATCTCACAATATGCCGTGCTATATTTACAAAAGTGCAAACGTTTCGGGTGATCCCATCCTCAGTTTTTTTTTTTTTTTGCACTGAGGATGGGATCACCCGAAACGTTTGCACTTTTGTAAAAATAGCACGGCATATTGTGAGATCATTAAAAACCCACTTTATTTGGGCATCTCTTTTCAAGTCTTTTTTGAGTGCGAGCTCCTAATTTTGATAATGAACATCTAAAATGTTTCACACGGCGCCATTAACAAAAAAGGTAACAGAAAACGTTTTACGCTCTACGTTACATGAACCTTACATTTTTTATAAGCAAAAGGCATACATGAATGATTGTAATTAGACTGACATGCTGTGTACCTTGACGCCAGGTGCACCCCGTCCAGGTGGTCCATCTTGTCCTCTCGCACCAGGTAAGCCTACTTCACCCTGATGGCAATATGACAACAACCTTCATGAGTATCATCCATTAGGTAAGCCTACCTCACCCTGATGGCAATATGACAACAACCTTCATCAGTATCAACCATTACACTGTAGGTAAGCCTACTTCACCCTGATGGTAAAATGATAACAACTTAAATCAGTATCATCCATATTATCAATATCGGTATTAGCCGTAAAACCTGACACATTCAACATAAAGTATATGTATGTTACAAAGCAATAGGAAATACTCAGAGAAAAGGGTTGATGATGTGACAAATCACTGAGGTCAATACACAGTGGCTTTGTAGGTTGCTGTCCGAGCATACCCAGCACTACCTTTATGATGGTCACACACACCATCACAGCCACATTTATAATCCATTAATAATTATCTGCACGGTAATTGGTGTGTGAAAACAGGTCACTTTATCCTGCCCAACCTTCCCAGAGTAAGATGCCTACAGTACCTTTGCTCCTGGCGCTCCGTCATCTCCAGCTATACCAGGGGCCCCAGTCAACCCTGGCAGGCCGGCCTCCCCCTGCACAACAGCCAGAAACACACACAGTCATACACCCATCACAATACATCGTACAATACATCACACATGAAAAGAATGGCATTTGCTGTGACACAGAATATGGATGTCAGTTTACATAGATGATGTTGACACTATCTCTGTCTGTCTGTCTCTCTCTCTCTCACACACACACACACACACACACACACACACACACACACACACACACACACACACACACACACACACACACACACACACACACACACACACACACTTCCAAACAAATTAAATGGAAATGCTTGACCACTCAAACATAATTTGATAGCAAACCAAAACCTACTTTAGGTCCTGGGTGACCCACGCTTCGCTCTCCAGGTAGTCCTGGCTCACCAGGGAGGCCTTGGTTTCCCTGGCAACAGAAAGCAAAACACAGCATACTGATTTGAAAGTTGACGTCTGTCTGACACTGCAAACATTATTCACTGCCTAGCCAAAAAACGTCCCCATTAAAGGACCAGTTCAGTCAATTTCGATATGCTGTTGTATTGCTCACGCTACCCTTGACTTGTCAGTACCCGGTGATGCCACATTTTTCGGCTCAGCCCTTTCCGAGATATGAGCTATTCTAATGGGGGCAGCGTTTGTTTACATTTTTAAAAAATGTAACATAGGTCTACTCCAAATATTTTCCCAATAGGGACCGCTGTTTGCTAGTTGTCTGCTGATGTTGTATAACCTTTTGGATGCTTTTGGGAATAAATAAAAATGTTTTTTTTAAATGTAAAGAAAGCGCTGGCCCCATTACAATGACCAGGATCTCGGAAAAGGCTGAAGAAAAGAAAAAAAATCTCAGGTACTGACAAGTCCAGGGTAGTGTGAGCATTACAACTGCATGTTGAAATTGACTGAACTGGTCCTTTAAGAAAAGGGCCACACACATCAATACGTTGTTGGAGCACCTTTAGCATTGACTGTGCCACATTTGGTTGTTTTGTACATGTTGTAGGCCTATTGTTTCAATTCACTTCTGCTATTTCTGGATTTCTTTCTTTCCAGTGTTACATTAAGCTTTTACCAAGTTGTTGTACTGGTGATGGTAGAGCTTGCATGCTGCCTTCTGCAGCACATCCCAAAGCTCATTGTGGTTGAGGTCTTGACTCTGTGATGGCCAGTCCAGTCCCTATATAAAAAGTATATATTTTGCTTCCTCAACCCCTCTGGTGCAATGACTTGCTTTCGATTTATTAAACAACTATGTCAAAAGACACATCCTATGGTTATGTAAACAATGTTAAGTCTGTGTGAGAAGAGTCAAATCATGTGCATTAGCAAAAATTGAAATGCTACAGGTCTAGGGTCAGCTATGTGTTAAAATAATAAGCACACAGCCTACATCCAGGCGTTGAAGAAGTTAATTAAAACAATGCAACACCAATAGTGCTCCGTAAACAAACTAAAGGCACCCCAACAACATATTACTGTGTGTGTTATCTTTTTATTGATGGGGACTTTTTTGGTCAGCAGTGTGTTAGACAAGTCATTGGTGGAAGTAGTAAACATAATAGCCTACAATGCACATTGCAGTAGGCGATGAAGGGAGGATCATTTTTAGTGAAAGATGACATTGCATGTTATATTTACAGTTTGTAGGGTTGATCAGACTTTATAGGTCTCCAGGGGGGAATAATAAGGACCAAAATAGCACAAACAAACAAACAAATAAATAAATAGCCTAAATAAATAAATAAATAAATAGGCCTAAATAGGCCTAAGCCTACTTAAAATAATTAATAAATACCGGTAAGCTACATAGAAAAAAACCCCCAAGGGATTCAAGAACAACGCCATGGGTGTTTCTTGTTGAGAAAATTGCCGTAGCCGTAGCGAAATAGAAAATCACAGTGCCCCATTTTTTGCAACACTGTGACCATCACAAGTCCAGCAATGGCAGCTAGGTCATAGGCTAATCTACCGCATTGTTGGTTGGTTAGCCGCTACGCACATGTGCAGAAATTAGGCCTATTAGGAACTCTGAACTCATAAAACGTGACATGTGATCGTTTTTCGTTTTTGCCTTGTAATTACCAAGCTCCATTTCTTTTCCCCCCTTTTTTAATACTAAGAGAATACATTCTCTGAACGACGAGATGTCTCGTCGACGAAATGTCGGCCATGCTAGTCTTGACACTGCTGCTAATATCGTGTAGAATTTTAAGAGTATTTATTTTAAGCCTGACCGAGTTATAGCCTTATCTAATCTATCTAAATGAGTCTAACATTCGAAGCGCCGTGCTTTTCTGCTTGCAACAAGCCGTAGCTTGCAACGTTGTACAGAGATGCAATGTTACAATGTGTAGGAATATGCCGTTGAGCTACAATCAGCTACAATGTAATTTTGCATGTGGCTCAGGAAGGATGAGAGACGCAAACGCGAAGTACGGAAGCCCGAGTCATGTGTAGGCTCGAGTATTTATTCATTTATTAATCCCGAGGGAAATTAATTTGTCCCAAATAAAAATCAGACCCGGAAATTGTTGCATAATAATAAGAAAATTCTATAGTTGTGGTCTGGTGTTGTCAAAGACAACGACATTCCAAATTCGGATTTAAAAATAAACATTCAATTAATTTGCGATTGACTCGGCACACGGAAAACTTTCTCCTGCTGATTTTGACTCTATTTTTCATCTCTGGTTTACTCGACTATTATTGGAAACCTTCCACGGTTGCTCTGAAGTACTATAGCCTACCTTCAAAATATTTGCAGACAATTTTCATATTTTTCTCGAATCTAGACCAAAGACCTATCTGCTTCTGTGAGAACTCTTACAGGTGGGTCTACCTTGGCTTTTTTAATTTAAATTTCATGACAAAAGCTCATATTTATGTTCTTGGAGGAATCGTTGAAATGACTAAAATGGAAACCTGTTTACAGTATGGCATATGAGCTTTGGGGTCCACTCTCTGACTTTGAGAACTGTCTGGGCCTATGTGGACTCTGGGGAAGCCAACCTGTAATTGATCCAGTGAAGACCACCCTGGACTTTGGTTTTGAGCTCTGCCCCGACACCCCTGCCAAAGAGAATGACTCTGGCGATGCGAAGGAGATTGTCTTTGATGGCACTGTGACTCGCCCTGCATCAGCACCAGTGGCCATCCAAGAGGAAGTCAACTTGTCAATTGACCTAACCTGCTTTGTCAACTGGGCCTGCAGTCTCTCAGACGACCACTTCACCAACCTGTGCTTGTGGGCAGCAGCTCATCAGGGAAGCCAAGAAATCCTGGACTACATTCTCTAATCATGAACTACAACAGAGAACATTATTTTTACACATGAAATCAAAAAAAAAAATATATATATATATATATTTTTACCTGTGGTGGGTTAATAAAATTGATCCATTCAACTTACTACTGTCTGAAGCGGCAATTTTTAAAAATGATGCATGTTGATTTTATTAACATTCATGAACAGACATTCATGTCTGATATCACATTGGCTTGATAGTCTAGACCAGTGTTTCCCAACCAGGGGTACGTGTACCACTAGGGGTACGCGAGCACACTGCAGGGGGTACTTGGGAAAATGAAAAAATGTATGGAGCATAGTCACATTGGGATATAGAGCATGAGTGAGGGGGTACTCATGGTATGACAAAAAGGCTTAGGGGGTACGCAAGACAAAAAAGGTTGGGAAACACTGGTCTAGACTCTAGATATCAACTCAGGATATCACTGCAAAATCAATAAAACGTCCTTGTAAAAGAGCAGGATGTTTAGTTACAGGTACAATGGTCTTACCTTTGGTCCCATTATCCCAAGCCCTGGTGGGCCCCTTGGCCCAGGTGGACCTAGAACACCCTGGGTTCCCTGGTTGGGCAAAGAGAATAATATAACAACAACAACCATTATCGCTATCATTATGAAAGACATAGTCACCATCATTATCAAAGTCGCACATGAAGCACTCAAAGTTGTTTGACAGTATAACATGAGAGAAGATACATACTCTGGGCATACAGATAACACCATGGGCTCCATTACTGTACTGTTTATTACACAATAGCCACAAGACTAACAGAGATAATAACATCATGTAAATCATATAGGCATGGCACATTAAAGAAGAGTGAGAATATAACAAAACATGAAACACATTCTGTGAACTTGTGCTAGTTAGTCTTGATGTCTATTCAGTCCAACCTTCTCTCCCTGTATTCCCATTCCTGGGGCGCCAACGGGGCCTTGGATACCTGGTGGTCCTGGAGTGCCCTGCAATGGGCACAAAGGTGCAGCTTGATAAAGGATAACACAGGGTACTGTTTGGGGGCTCGCAGATCATTGCAGGCCCCCTGAGGTCAATGCAGCTTAAACTATTTGCAATGCAGTATTTAACACAAATTATGAACTACTGCATGCCATTACAACTTATAACACGAGCCCTTCTACAGGTCAGGGGTGCATTTTTTGAAAGCGTAGTTCGTTTTTAGTAGTTAGAAATTTGGTAATTGCCAATGGGAAATTGCATTGCAACCAACACAGTAGCTAACGTACTACAACTACGTGAGAAATGCACCCTAGATTAAGTTTCTGTAGGGCCTAACTTGTGATTAGACAATTGATATTACATCTCCCATATGCTAACACAGTCTGAGTAGCACAGCTGGACTAAGATACTACAGTAGTGCATCAACTCAATTAGTGTTCTACCTTTTCACCTCTGCTCCCAGTCCCTGGGGGGCCGCGCCCTCCCTTGATTCCCTCGAAGCCTCTTTCACCCTAAAGCATTGAGAGAAAACAGCAGCAGATATGCATTAAGAAGTTTGATAAATACCTGGGTGTTATTTTGAATGCTGGTTTGGCCCTTTGCATTCTCACCTTTTGTCCAGGTAACCCCTCCCCTGGAGCACCTTGGTGTCCCTGAGGCCCAGGTATCCCTGGAGGGCCCTGCAAACACACACCACCTTAACTCAGAATTACATGTTTATGTACTAATAATAACGATACCTATGAATGATTTAACTACTGCCCAGAAACTTGAACAAGTAAAACTGGAAAAGACAAAAATTGACAGAAATCCTACTCATGTTGGTAAAAAAATATATACGTATATCTTACTGGTAGGCCAGGCTGTCCAACCCCTACAATCCCAGCAGGTCCTGGCCTTCCCTGGCCACCTTTGTCCCCCTGAGAAACAAAACATAGGAGGACATAATAACACAGGGTAATGTTATGTAATGCAATGTAATGTCATGTAATATGTAATATCAAAAACAGCTGTCATCTGACCTTTTGACCTGGGAATCCAATGCCGATGTCCCCAGTCAACCCAGGAGGCCCGGAAGGTCCTCTATCTCCCTTTGATGCCACAAAGAGGACATGGTCAATCTCATCTCCATACTCAGTTGCATCAAGTGCATCATTTTCAATTCCATCAATCCACATTTAACACATGCATGAATCATTTGAATTTGTCATGTATAACATATATAACATCCTAATATCGCCCAGAGCAATGGATTTATATATGGACTTATTATAATTACTGAGTATGACTCTGATATGGTGATAACAACATGGCCTTGAATAGATGCGCGTGTCTGTGGCTGTGGGGGTTCTGGGTGTTACTCTGCAGAAATATAGAAATCTGTCCCCCTCGTTCTCAATGTCTTTTTCTACTGTGCTAGATCATTCATCATGAGCTATAAAGCCGTCTGGGGATCAAAGACGTCCTTGTTGACCCATCCAAACTCCCACACTATAATACGACATTCAAATCCGAATGGCTTTATTTTGGAAAGGTCAGCTGATGTACATTGTGGGGGTATGTCTAGGAGAAAGTGGAAGAACAAGGATGGCATGCAGATGCAATGCCAGAGTGTGTGCTTATGTGTGTGTGTGTGCGTGTGTGTGCACACCCCCCCGTAGGCATGTCTGTGTGTGTGCGTGCGTGTGTACATGCGTGTGTGTGTGTGTGTGTGTGTGTGTGTGTGTGTGTGTGTGTGTGTGTGTGTGTGTGTGTGTGTGTGTGTGTGTGTGTGTGTGTGTGTGTGTGTGTGTGTGCGTGGGCAGTCTGGCAGTCTTACTTTGGATCCAGGAAGTCCCTCTGGTCCCTGGTCCCCTTGAGGGCCTACATGACCCTAACATAGCCAGCACAAAAGAAAACAGGAATGCTTAAACATGGCACAGGCGGCTTTCCACATTCTGAGAAAAATAGACTTACTTGGTTCACAAAAGAGACGACGTACAATGCAAAGTGTGACGTGTATATGATGGTACTGTGTGTGATGCGACGTACAATGCAAAGTGTGACATGTTGCTACATGATGCTACTGTGTGTGATGCTATCCAACATTCATGCTCTTTTATATTGTTTGATGTGATGTGATAAGCATGAGGTGATGCATGTGTTGTAAAAAAGTATAGTGAGGCGTAATGAACTGGAAACACATTAAGAGCTTCTACACAATACAGTGTCAACATTTCTACTGCATTGTGGTGGTGAAGTGGGGGCCCAGACCGTTTTTTTTTTCTTGTAAGCAACGGCGCCCGGCCCTTCGCACATCGAACCCAAGACAAACCGCCCTCATTGGAGACTGGCCAACGCAGTTTCAAACTTCTGTGCACACTCTGTTACATAGAATTTTTACAATAAAGTACACTTGACTCGACTTGACCACTAACCCTACCCTATCTGCAACTCTTTTCCCATCATGATCTTCAGTGTCCTACCCACAATTTAAAAAAAAATCTACAGCACTCTGTGTGTGTCTGAATAGAGTATACTGGCATGGTTTCTGCGCATAGAGAACTCTGTCACAATACACAGCACAGCAAACAGCAAACAGCACTCTTGTGTGTCTGGAGAGACTAGAGTATCCAATTTGTACTGTGATCTGCAGCCAACGCATCCTCTTTGGAGTACTTTCCTTCTTTTGTCTCACAGCGTCTGCTGCTCAAGGTCTTTTACTCTCTCTCTCCCTGGTGGAGCCAAAGGCCTAACAATCCCCATTGTCACGGCCCCTCCCTATCATCCAAACACTTCGCAACATGCTCTTCATCTTCCACTAGAGTAGTCAATAAAAAACAAAACAGAGCGCTGCTGCTGAGCCGTGCAGCCTCTTGTTGCAGCAGTGAGAGCGCTTGGCTGGGTGCACTGTACATTTTTTGCAATGTGTTAATTTAGCATTTAGAGAGTTGATTTGACACTCAAAGTGTTGGCCCTACTCTATTAGTGTTAGATTAACATTACATCAGTTTTACTATCTGTTTACTATCAGCAATAACAAGCGATGGGAGCAGCGGTAGTAGTGGAGTCATTCCAGGGCTGCAGTGCACTGGGCTAAAAAACTGGACTGGGCATTTTCAGCCGAGAGCATTCCACCAGACATTAAGAGACACACTGAAGCATAGTGGCAACATTTACATAATCCAACATGAGCTGTTTTGACTGCAACAGCCAAAATGCTTCATTTGGATCGAACTATGTTGGAGAGGCCTCCGTTGTGGCATGGGGAGAGGACTGATACAATTGAGGGGAACACCAGGGCAAAGTCATCAACAGTCCACCAGGTGAATGCCCTGTATGACCTAATGGCCAATCCAACAATGAGTCATTCGAATAGGGGTGCCTCCACCATGCGGTCAATAGCCAATCACGGGCAAGACACCCCCGTTGTCACCATGCCAATGCTGCAGGGGCAAAGCTGAGCGGCCGGCCCGGGAGCGACTCAGGACTCAGTCCCGAGTTAATCCCGTGGCACAAAGTCGACTCCCGAAAAAGAATAATATCCTGCAAGGCTGGGTCCCGTTCTTTTTAGATGCGTGTTAGCCTCTAGGATTAGGTGTAATCCCCTAATTCACATTCCATAAGTGCAGGGATGGGGAAAAAGACACAGCTCCCGATATATATTTTTTTCGTTCTTTTTTTGGGGTGTGTGAGGTGGCCATGTTTTTGTTGTCATTCCAGTCCAATTGTCACGGTGAGCATCTGTGTGTATCTCTGGAAAATCACAGTTCTGTTTCCATCATTCATTGTGTTACTGCCTATTATCAATTAAATACACATAAAATAAGACAAACCAAGAAAAAAAAGTCAAAATGAAATTACCCAATCAAGCATATATTACTTCTTAACCCCTTAAGGCGCGGCTTTATAAATTCATTGTTACCTGTATGGTAATGATCAAGTCGTGGTGCATTACTAAAGGGCCTGTGTTGTGTCATAGTATTGTAGTGTTATGGTAGTTACATTTCAATGTCTATTACAGCGTGCCACAGGAGGTACGCCGCGCATTAAGGGGCTACCCCACACAAAAAAGTGGATTATCACTTTGGCACAATTACTACTTGTGAGGCATGCACTGTATGTACACAGAAAAAGTGCAGGGTTAATTCAAAACTCTGAGACCAAATACACTCTAGAAGATGTAAAATCGACTCTGTGTGCCGAATTAGCACCGCATCTGTTTGTCGCCTAGTCAAAAAAAATATAAACTTTTGTATGTGTATATAAACCCGTGTTTAACCATTCGAACTGTAGCCTAGTACCTCCGCGGGCCGCATAACATTACTGTACCTGGTCGCCTTTCCGTCCGCTGGGCCCGTGTGGCCCTCTGAGTCCCTGGTGGGAAAAGACAGACGCGATCCAATTAGCCTTTGCACTGCTGGTCAATGGCCACATCACAGGGCACAGTGTATACAGCGTACTGTATGGAGAGGTTTTGTGTGTGTTGAAGTTGAAGAGGACTTACAATGTCTCCCTTTACACCGGGGGGGCCACAGTCCCCTCGCTCACCCTGTAACACAGCATAAAAGAAGTGATATCTCACTCACAGCTGTCAATACGTTATTACGTTATGCATTGCTATTACTATTTATCAGGTAGTGGTCAAGGGCTGCAATTTGGGCATTTGGTACTGGTAATCGTAAGACAGTTTTACCTTGTCACCTTTGAAACCTGGTCTTCCCTGTTCAGACAGAAATACATCAAGGCACAATTTAGAAGGGAAAATATGCATAGATTATGAAACAGTTTCGCAAAAAAAAAAACCTATCACTGTGTGTCAATGAAATTTGTGGGGTGTGGAGCAGTGAAAGTAAAAAAGTCTGTACCTCAATGCCATCAATGCCAGATCTGCCATCCTCTCCTGGTTCTCCCTAGTGCAGGAACATAGGAATAGGAATAAGGGCACATCAGGACCAGAGGAGTAAGGGGTCATCAGGACCAGAGGAGTAAGGAGTCATCAGGACCAGAGGAGTAAGGGGTCATCAGGACCAGAGGAGTAAGGAGTCATCAGGAGAGTTAAAACATCATGATGCTAATGAGATGGCATACAGAGACACTCATTGAGACAATCACGACTTCACAAGTAACCAATCTAGTCAACCAAGTATTTTTGTCCCTATTTGTAGATCATCCAACCAACCAAATTATTAGAGTAGTTTATAAATGCACCAGAGAAGAGCATTAGAGTGCAGTAGAACAGACTGTAGCAGACTGTAGACATACATAAATAATACAGGAGCACAAAACAAGACCAACTTTAGGTCATGATAACAAAATGATGCTATGACATTACAGATTAATTGTATCCATGTATCTATCCATGAAGCTATCAATTCATCCATCGATTCATCAATAGATCATTCAATCAATCAATCAATCAATCAATCAATCAATCAACCAATTCAAACATGAGATCTTACCCTTGAGCCTTTTGGCCCAGGGGGTCCATCGTATCCAGACTCGCCCTTTTTACCCTAAATGGAAAAGGATATTTCAAAATTAATTCATTCCCATTAATAACATATTAAAAACATTTACACTACCACTGATCAATGGAGCATGAGGACACAAATACATTTTTTTGAAAATAACACAGTATGTTACACTCATGTTTGGTTGACAACCAAACCATCAACTTACTGGACTTCCTGGTAAGCCTCTGTCTCCCTTCTCGCATGCACACACCATGGGTTGTGCTTTGGGACACTGGTATGGCAGAAGGACAATATTATTAGTGAGGTGCAAACATAGCTAGGCATAAATTGTAATAAGAAGAATCTGCTGCAAGTACTGTATGTCTATTGATGTGGTGAATTCAGGTAAACTGTGACACTTTTTTAAACATGAATATTTCACGAATGCGAAAAGGTGGCCTAATTTACCTGAATTCACTCTACTGAGTAGATGGAAATAGATTGTAGACTGTGGTTTTGTGATGTTCTCTGATACAGTAGCATGCGCACTGAAATACTCACATTCTCTTTTGCAATGGCACTCTGGGGAAAGAAAATTAGACAAGACAGTGGTAAGTTTGCCTGCGGAGTATTTGGGTGTGCATTACAATACTGAGAAATAGACGAATCCCACAAGTGAGCACAGTGAATGAATATTCTTTTCTCTCTCTCTCTCTCTCTCTCTCTCTCTCTCTCTCTCTCTCTCAGTTCCCTCAGTTGTTCGATCACTGACTATGCTCTCTCTCTCTCTCTCTCTCTCTCTCTCTCTCTCTCTCTCTCTCTCTCTCTCTCTCTCTCTCTCTCTCAGCAATGCCTCTTAGCAATGAAAAAGAACAACATCTGTCTGGAATGGAATGGGAAATGCGATGCCATTTGGTGTGTGCTTGCAGCACAGTCCTCGCGATTGTCCGACAGCAGACAGGGTCTAACCCCCAAGCTGCTCCCAGGCCAGTAAATGTCTATGGAGATATTGTATGTGGACTGTATGTGGAAAATCAGCCATGGCCCAGTTTAACTCCAGCATTCACAAGTGACCTTCCCCCGAGGACACACCACACCACGCACACAGCCTTACACGAACTAGGGGGGTGGGGGGTGGGGCTCATTCATACAACAGACTGACAGACAAATAGCAACGGACATTTTTTTATTATTATTATTTACTGTGGATGAGTTGCTAGTGGAAAGCTATTTGCCACGCGACACAAGTTTTCCGTAGTAAATCTTTTGCCTCAGTGTGAAACTGCCTCTTTCACACGGTCTGATATGCACTGACATGGTGGTGAATCAACTACACCAGTGTTCCAAGACTATAAAATGACACCAAAACGGATCGGTCTGCAAAGCTAGCGTGCGTCAATGAAGTGCCATCATCAGTTGTCACTAAAATCATATAGGCCTAGTTGAAATCTTTAGATAGGCTATACCTCTGCTTGTGTAGCCCCTTAATGCACGCCGTACCTCCAGTGGCACACTGTAATAGTCATTGAAACGTTAACCACCATAGTACTATACTATGACATAACACAGCGCCTTAAGTAATGCACTACGACTTCGTCATTGCCATTCTTGCCAATGTTGCCATTGCCAACAGCAAATTTATAACGCAGTGTCTTAATGGGTTCAACTCCAGGCCCTTCAATCCAACCGGTCACATTTTCTTTTCAACGCAGCAGCATTCTTAAAGCCTTAAGACATTTTATTTACTGTTACCAAAATGGCAAAGACCAAGTAGTAAGGTATTACTTAAAACGTGTGACGTTGTAATAGTGTATTACTACGGTAGTAATGTTGCAATAGTAAAAAGTTAAGCGTTCCTCATGTGGAACAATCCAAGTTACAAGGCTACAGTCTCTACATTCTCAGGTCCACTGATGCCAAGCTGCTAAGGACCCCCACCCCTACGCAAAATAAGATTGGCGACGCCGCGTTTGTTTGCTATGCGCCCAAGAGATGGAACGCCCTCCCCATCGAGATCCGATCAGCCAGCTCCGTCGACTCCTTCAAGAAGCAGCTGAAGACCCACCTCTTCATCTTTGCCAACTCCTAGCTGCCAAGGCGTCATAGTGTCCCAGCTGCCGCAGCGCCCTTACTGCTCACAACCAGCCCTGGCAGGGGGCTCCCCTAGGTGGCTGCTGGTCTCTGCCTGAGGTTTCTTCCTGACTATAGGTTTTTTTTCTCAGACCTCACTGAGCTTTTTTTCCTCCCTACAAACTATGATTCAAGCGAAAGGGAGTTTTTCCTCACCCCTGATGCCACCAGGGGCCGCACCTGAGCCCCAATCTCTGTGTGACTATCTATGACTTATGATAGGCCCAGCCACTATGAACCTTACGCATCTAGGAATCCTGGTCCTAACCTACGTTGACCTTATGACTCTACAATCTCTGTCTATCTCTTCTTCCTCTGCCTTCCTGCTATTTCTACCTCTCCTCTATACCTCTCCTTTTAAGTCCATCTCTAACAATGATGTTTTTTCCCATTTGTTAAGCACTTTGAGTTACATGCCTTGTACGACACAGTGCTATACAAATACAATTATTATTATTATTATTATTATTATTATTATTATTACACTATCATTGCCCTATGTTTGACCACAGCCAAAATTATTTCACTTAATTCAGTTAGTTTGTATGTGTCGTCTGCTGCCATCACCTGTCTCAAAAAATACAAGTGGTTAAAGAGTTCATAGATGGCGAAACATCTCCAGCAATGCTGTCAAGGGCAACAGCGTGATAGGATCATAATATTGTGATTCAAAGAGCAAAACGAGTTGCGTGATGAGTTGCGGGAAGTTCTAATGTCATGAGAAATGTTCTCTAACATTAGTAAGGAGGGGCCCCACAAACATCTGTTGACAACATCTGTCAAGCAACAATTCTAGCCAAGCAAGACACCTTGTGTATCATCATCGTCTCAACAACAACTGTCTCGTGAATTCCTTACAGCCCCCTAATGGTTATAAAGAGAAACGTCCGGATGGATACAATTACAATCTTGTTTTTTTGTTTTTTGTTTTTGTTTTTTGGGGGGGGGGGTGTTATATCTTCATTTGATAGGACAGTTAGAGATTATGAGTATGAGAGAGAGATGGGGGAGGATCAGGAAGTAACCTCGGGCCGGAATCGAACCCGGGTCCCCAGCGGGTCAGTGCAGTGCCACAGCAGGGCCCGGGTAGATACAATCTTAATCTCCCTGCTGAGCGTCGCTTCCAGGTTCAGCTCTCGCCAAGCAGGACATTGTACGCATCAATGCTGTCCTAACAACAACAGTGGCTGTGGGCTGATGTTAAAGGTTTTTATACAACAATGAATTCTACTGTATATTTTACACAATAGTCCAATCATGTGACTTCTGCATGGCTCTGCAATGGTTGTTGAAGGTTTCCAGGAACTTGTTGACCAGTTTGTCCCCCCAGGTTGTGATCCTGGGACATAACAACATTTTATTTTTGCATGACAGGCCTCTTACTGCAGACCATGTTCCTCTTTTCCCCTTTTCCCGCTGGGTCCATACTGCCCTACAAAGGCAAAGTGCAGTAACTACATATTTTGTCAAAATTGAGTTTAGAGAGAGAATTGTCTTCAAACCACTACCTTTATCTTATGACAAAGCCGTATGGTCCAAATGTGTCCCGTCTTACAGTAGAGATATTGATTGCTATGTCAAATTTACTGCCACTACAATATCCAACCTAATACCAATACAAGGCTTTGAGGGCATTTTCCTCAGTTTCAGTGTTGGGGTAGTTACTGCACTCTGCCTTTGTAGGGCAGCATAGTGGTGGAACATGAGGAGCCTGCTGGGTGAGATGGCACTGCTCCCTAATGCACCCATCCCACGGCGACCCAGGATCAAATCCGGCCTGGCTCCTTACTTCACTGTTAAACATCGCAGCCATTTAAATGTAAAAAGTAAGCTGTCCTGCTGCCTTAAGTTTGTTAAGTTAACTCCACTTGAGAAAGCCTCAAGTTGACTTAAGTCTCGAGTTGGGTTAACTTACAAACTTAAGGGAGCGGGGAACTTACTTTTTTACGTTGCAATGGCTTGCAATGTTCTATAGTGTGTACACCCTTTTACCCATCTCCAGCCTACACGTAATAAAGGCTCAAGAAGCCCATTTCCACATAGTTGTTTAGAAATAAGGAGTCTAGTTGGATATAGTCTTGACTTACAATCTCTCTGATGAGCGTCTCCTCCAGGTGTGGGTCGGTGAGCGAGTGGACATACATCTGTGCTGGGGCGCTGGCCACGGCCCGCAGCTTGGCTCTGCTCGGGTTCTGCTTCGCCTGCTCCGACAGGCCCAGTGTGAAGATCTTGATGCCGCTGCTCTTGGCCTCTGCCGCGGCTGAGATCACGTCCGGGTTCCGGGGGTGGTCCAGCCCGTCCGTCATCAGCAGCGCCACGCGCACGCTCTCGGGCGCCGTCTCCTGCGCGAAGAGCTGCGTGGCGTTGGTGATGGCGTAGGTGGTGTATGTCCCTTGCCCGATGTAGTTCATCTGCGCCACGCTGCGCAGGAAGCGCTCCAGGTCCTGCCAGTCGGAGAAGCGCTGGTCCACGAAGACCGTGCTGCTGTACTGGATGGCGGCCAGGCGCAGGTCCAGCTCCCAGCCGGCCACGGCCACAGCGCCATCCAGCTGCTGCAGCTGCTGGAACAGCCGCCGGCTGAAGGAGCTCACGAAGGCCTGCTGGCGGCCAAACAGGCCAAACTTGGCGCTCTCCGAGCTGTCCAAGATGAACGCCAGCTCCAGGGGACACGTTTGACCTGCGGGCAGGATCGCAATGTGGGGGTTGGGGGTGGAGGGGGAGGTGGTCCCCCCAGGGGCAGATGAGAACATTGCGAAAAAGGACTCTTTCTCCACTGCTACTGTGTTTTGTGGTCCACATATACTGTACTTGTACACATACTACGCAGTCATGGATAGGCGGTTAGGGAGTCCGAATTGTAGCCCAAAAGTTGCCGGTTCAACTCCCGACCCGCCAGGTTGGTGGGGGAGTAATCAACCAGTGCTCTCCCCCATCCTCCTCCATGACTGAGGTACGCTGAGCATTGTACCGTCCCGCTGCACTGCTCCCTTGAGGCCCCCTTGCACGGGTGAAGCATAAATGCAATTTCATTGTGTGCAGTGTGCAGTGTTCACTTGTGTGCTGTGGAGTATTGTGTCACAATGACAATGGGAGTTGGAGTTTCCCAGTTGGGCTTTCACTTCACATACTTTTACTATAACAGTCTATCGTGAAAACTAGATTGTCCCAGTATGGTCCTAGGGGATACAATAGGCTACATGGGCATACCAAAGTCCCCTAAAGTACTCTCCCAGGACATTAAGGAAACATGAAACATATTCACCAGGGGGAGGGGAGAACATTGAACTGGACTCTCCACTGCTACTGTGTGTTGTGGTCCAGAGGAATGAGCGTGATCGACCACACATACTTCCACTATAACCTGCCAACTGACCCTCCCAGTGTGATGCTTGGGGATAGAAGAATACACGGACATACCGAAATACTCTCCCAGGACATTAAGTGAACATCAAACATACTGTATTCCCTACATCATCACAAAAGCGCTGCACTTCCGTGTGAGCCAATGGAAGGGTAATACACAAGGTATAAACATTACAGATCCAAGACATCATTCTAGGTAGTATTTTACAGCGTTAATTTCAGCAGAGATTGGCAAACCAATATCCTACCTATTATACTCAGACTGAGGAAAACTGTAGCACTCCCATGGTTATGTGAAAGTGAAAGCGTGAAAGCCCAACTGGGAAACTCCCATTGTCATTGTGACACAGCACTCCACAGCACACAAGTGTTCACTGCACACAACAAAGTTGCATTTATGCCTCATCCATGCAAGGGGGCAGCCCCCAATGGCGCCCCAAGGGAGCAGTGCGGCGGGACGGTACCATGGAGGAGGATGGGGAAGAGCACTGGTTTATTACTCCTCCCACCAACCTGGCGGGTCTGGAGTCGAACCGGCAACCTTTGGGATACAAGTCTCACACCCACGCTTCCCCATGACTGTCCATATTATTATGTATAGGTTATAAAGGACAATGACAACACAGACATTTGATTCAATTCAATTCAATTCAAGACTGATGAACATGAACAAGACATGATGAAGCGTACTCACCTCTGTTATTAGATCTTGATCCGGCTGTTCTGCTTTGACTTCTGGCCTCAGGTAAAATCCCCAGTAGCACAAGGCAGCACAGCAGCAGGACCTTACTCATGCTGTCTAATGGCACACGCCCTGGCCTTGGACATACAGATACACGGTCATGAGTTTACTGATGACTCTCCTTCCCATTTAGAGAACCATAAAAGGAGGGAAAAAGTACTGAAAACTACTTTCAATATAAAGCACATGCAGCTACCAAATTAATGTCTAAAGCAAGCAACTGAAAATACACCACAGCGTTAATAATCCAAGTAATGAGTGGCATGCGCAATCAGAAGCCTAAATAATTTGGTGAGAAACTGGCTCTGGTAGCATCACATCTGGTCATACAATCCAAGAGGTTGTTCCTGATCCATGACTCCAGCTGTTGTGAAATGGCTCGTGGCAATCACTTTTAACTTTTGATGAACGTCCCTGGATTTTAACCGACTTTTACATTTCCATACGGCATCTTAAAAAATAAGATTATGAACCAATCTCCGCGAAATGCTTTTTGTTGAGGTTATTAAAAAAAAGAAAACTTCTGGGGGGGAAAGAAAACTCTGAATCATAGCCTCCCACGCTAAAAAGCAGCAAATGACTAAAACATATTGCAATCATACCGTTAGGCTACTTTCTATGGCTACTAAACATGTTGCTGCTAAAAACTGTGAAACATCTGTTTTATTATTAAATTCTAGCTACGTGTTTAAACTTTATTTAAATAAAAACGGTGTACCGAGGTAAAATAAATAAATAAATAAAAAATCAAAAAAAAATCTACAAAGTGGAAAAAAATGCGTAAAGTTCACTAAATGATGTGTGAAAATGAGGAAAATCTGATGTTAGGGCAATTTGAATAGGAAATTACTTACCTTTACTCTCATTAAAATGGACTTGTAACTCATGTAGTCTGAGCGCACGCTTGCTGCTTCAGAAAAGTTGCTGGTCCGGTGGTTTCCATCGATGACAAGTTAGTCCAAGGGGATGGTGCACTATTCAGGAGGGCTGACTTCCCTAACGCGCCCAATGAATTACAAATAATTCACAATAACTCATTGGTGATATAATCAGGTAAGTTCTCTAATAATTCAGCGCGTTAATTTACACAAGCAAAATAATTGAAGCAACATCTATATTACATATTAATTGCATTCTACTTTAAACCTTGACATCTCTCAAATAAGTGTCGAGCAGTCTGCCTTAGAAGCTGCAGTGTAGTTTCTAGTTTTAAATTAAAGAAACAGATTTCATTTTCACGTGACTCACCAAAAAGCTTGGAGTGTTGTGTTTGTTTCTAGCCTAGAGACTATTTTGGATATCGTGTGTGGGACACGCGCATTACCCCACTTTCCGTTCCAACATAAAGGGCGCCTACGAATTCAAAAAAACATTCGTGGTCCCTATTGAGCACTTTACTAGCATTGCTCAACATTGTATCCTGTGGAATTGTGGAGCCATAAATCCACCCACCTGGAGCTATAGTCTAACCAAAACAAATTATCACAATAGTCTAGCCAACATTTAGCCTAGCCTACATTAAACAGAATCATTGTATGCACAGAAAAACAATCACACTCTGTGCCATCACGCAGGATTGCCATTCATGTCCATTTTTGGCGAGGAGTTTTTGGCAGATCAAGCCTAAAAAAAAATCATCCCCACCGAACACCTGTTACCAGAGAATCCCAGTGCTGTCTTTTGCATGAGAAAGCGGTTATTTCTCTGGAATGCAGCAGAGGGCGATGTGGACAAAAGGGATGCAGAGATAATTTCTCTCTTTTAGTTTATGAGTTAGTTTATGAATTATGATATATTAATTTATCTTGAAATATCAATTCAGCACCTCTATGAGACTGCTTAACGTTGAAAATGGAAAAAAAGAGATCCGTTTCATGGGCCTACTTATCATGTCTGTGCCTGCTTTTTGTTTCCTTGAACTCTGTGACCTCTACGATGACCGGCAGTGTGTGATTACCATCAGCGCCCACATGGGGGAGGCAGCGCTCAGACAAGCTGCCAAACACACACACACACACACACACACACACACACACACACACACACACACACACACACACACACACACACACACACACACACACACACACACACACACACACACACAGCTTGGTCTGGACGTGGGAAACCAGAGCAAAGGTAAGGAGTTGAAGGTCACACGATTAGCTGCAAAATGTAGGTGAAACTAGACAGTGGCTTTCAAAACAAGGATTCAAGGATATTTATTTGTCATATACATAGAGACACTTTCATGTCACTTGTATTGAAATGCATGGCCAGTGCAAAACAAATGTGCAGAAGAAAGGTGTGTGTGTGTGTGTGTGTGTGTGTGTGTGTGTGTGTGTGTGTGTGTGTGTGTGTGTGTGTGTGTGTGTGTGTGTGTTCAATCAAATTAATTAGGAGGAATTAAGTAAGCAAATGGCATGAGGAAAGAAGCTCCTTCTCAGTCTCTCTGTTCTAGCTCTATGACAGCACAGTCACCTTCCAGATCTCAATTTTTTGAATAGTCATATCCTGGTGTGATTGGTCTTTGAGAATTTTATGGGCCCTAGGTAATACTCTCTTAGTATCTATAGATCTATAGATGACTTTCACGGCTGGCAACGGTTGACGAAAACAGCACTCAACAGAGCACACTACTCTTTGTAGTTCTTTTTGTTCACGCACTGTGGCATTTCCGTACCAGGTGATGATGGACCATATTAAGATGCTCTCCACCGCTATGGAGTAAAAGACTTTTAGGATGGGTTTGGAAACTTTGCACTTTCGCAACAGGCGCCAAATGTATGGTCTAGTATAGTATATGGTGCTGTTTGTCACCCAGTTTCAGTAAGCTACTCCATATATGAAACTAAATATCAGTGTATCTTGTACAAAGTATTACCTCCAGGGAAGCAGACAGGGGGAAGGGGTCAGTTGTCCTGAGGCCAGGGAAAAGTGGATTGGGAGGACCAGAATTGAGACTCCATTACATTGTAATAAGTGTTCTACAATGAGTGCATGTATTGAGAAAGGGGCCCTTTCAGACGATTCAACACTGTCAGCGGCCTTGATTACCTCATTTGACATTTTGAATGGCACATTTTCATATCATACATTATTGATAAGTGGAAAAAGCGTATTTAAAAGTCACAGTTTGTCTGGCCAAATATGTTCAATCAATTTAAACACAATACACATGTTTAATTTAATCTTCAGAGCAGCCGTTATAGCTGCATAAATATTAACCATGTACTCGAGATTGGGATTAGCATATGATTAGAGAACCATACGGGTTCGGGCAGTTTTTGATGTCTCTGACCCCGTGTGCCACTTGAGCTAGAGAGCTTAGATTTGTTTTAGGAGGAAGAAAGAGGAACATGCTTTGGTGTCTATCCTATTGAAGCATCTAAATATAAAATTCATTGGCTCTCACATCTGATTTGCAAACATGTTTGGCTCAGCCGAGTAATTATATTGCTTTTGCAGACCCCTTTGTAGTGCTGGCTTTGTCACACGGGGCCCTCCTTCACTTACTGCGTGCAAGATTAGGCATGTGTGTGTGTGTGTGTGTGTGTGTGTGCGTGTGTGTGTGTGTGCGTGCGTGCATGTGTGTGTGTGCGCGCGCACCAGTGTTTGTGTGTGTGTGCATGTGCGTAAGCGAGTGCATTTGATGTGTGTGTGTGTGCAAGCTCAATGTGAAGTGTGATTCCAGCCTACAACCAACAGCTTCTCCTGCTCTATTTTAAACATGAATGCACTGCCTTTGCCACATGGAGCAAAATCTGCCTTTTCAGCTCATTGAAGGGCCGTGCCACTACAGTAATACCCGCTTATGGGCGCTGATGTCATCACCACACAGGGCCAGCTGACAGCTTTTGCCAGGCCTGAGGCAAAGTCATCTGAAAGGGCCCCCCACCCAATCCACATACAACGTAATGGGGAACCAATTTTGTACTCTCTCACTGGGCCCGGTTTGTGTGTGTGTGTGTGTGTGTGTGTGTGTGTGTGTGTGTGTGTGTGTGTGTGTGTGTGTGTGTGTGTGTGTGTGTGTGTGTGTGTCGGCCCTCTGTCTGCTCAAGGTGAAGGCGGTGGTGCCATCTAAGATGTGGTAAGCTTGTAGTCAGGGATAGTTACACTGGGCACGTGGTGTTACATATAACCGCGGAAGCCGACAGGGAGGTACAAACAGGTCACTTGCTCTGGGCCCTTGTGAGAATTGGCCAAGAATTGGCTCCTCATAACATTATACGTATGTTAGGTGGGGGGCCCTTTTGGATGACTTTGTCCTGGGCCCAGCCAAAGCTGTCAGAGGCCCTGCATATTACACTCTCTCTCTGAGCAAACTGTTATTAGTGCATGGAAACTACATTCAATTGCAATGAGTCTGGTCTGGTGGTTTATTGCACCAAGCAAACCCACAGTAAAGATGTCTTTGTTGCACAGCGATTATGGTTTGTGCTAATTGCCAATCAATGACCACACACATACAGTACACACACACACACACACACACACACACACACACACACACACACACACACACACACACACACACACACACACACACACACGTATATTCAGTCAGACCCACACATTCACACACACTCAAACACACACACACACACACACACACACGTTATTGCCTTGCATGTTCTTTTATGGGAGGCTGCCGGTTCACTCTTTGCTTCTGGCATGTTGTACAACTATAAAGTTCTATTTTAATATTTAATGCACCGTTACCCCTTAACCCTCTGTCCCTACACACACACACACACACACACACACACACACACACACACACACACACACACACACACACACACACACACACACACACACACACACACACACACATTCACATATACAGTACACACATACTTGTGTGCATGCAGCAGTGCACATACACACAAACACACACACGCACACACAGACACACA